>NC_046371.1:2266148-2605225 GCF_011125445.2 Fundulus heteroclitus | reverse complement strand
GGTAAATAAGACTATTTGTCCAATGGAAAACTATTGTTTGCACTTAAATAAGAAAAATTCATCTCCATCATCTTATTTCAATTTCAGTGCATCTTATATGAGGGGTAAAAATAGTAATTCCATTGGCAAATGGTCTTATTTAGCTGCTCAAATCCAGGTAAAATAAACTAATTTCAAGAAAACTTTACTTACTTTTAGTTCCCTTTTGCAGTGAATGGAGAAATATGTTGCAGGTTCTGTGAAACAAAGATAAATAAAGACTACAACGTTATCGCTTTTTATGTATAAAAACATCAATTCAAACCTTTGGTATTTACTACACTCAAAATGAAGTGCAAACCCTTTTGACAATGCATTTTTAGTTTTGTTTCTAATTATTCATTTACTAGACAAGAAAATAACTCCTTGTTTTACAACCTGTAGGAAAACAGCTTTCAATCACAGCTAAATATAACTGAATAAACTAAATGAAAAGAGCAGAAACAGAATCACTATAGAGGATTTTGTTCATGTAAATAGATAAAAAATGCATTTTAGGATTTTTGGACTTTTAGAAATGAGCTGCTCTAACATGAGTAATCAAATTCAGTTCAATCTAGGAAGAAGAAGCTGAAGATTTTATTTAAAAGGGTTGTTATATAATTGAACTATACAGCAAGGCATCTGGATGTTCTGTATTTTTAACCGATGTGCAGGGAGAGACTTCAGGTGTTTTCCAGTAACAGGACGTTCTCACATTGAAAATTGGTGCTAATTGAGTGTTTCCGTGTACCCAACAAGCTCAGCCTCCTCCTCTGTTTTCCTCTCTCCACACATTCACTTCTCTATAGGACGCCGTCAGAGCTCACACAATGAAAAATCACACACGGCCCCTATTCATGAGCTGATTAATATGCAAAAGCAGCCTATCCTCATCTCACCGCCAGGAGAAATTGAACGGCGAGCTGAGCCATGTTGAACTTCTGCAGAAATCTGTAGCATCTTTACAACTAGGAGCGCCGTGATACATCAGGCGATTAAAGGGAACCCGGATTCATTTGCATTTCACATTAGCTTAGCTGTTGCACAAGGTTTGTATGATTCCTGATTAGTGTGGAGGAAAAGAAAATCTTAGCTTTATGGTATAACCCATGGTCTAAAAGTTTTATTCACCATCCAACCAGAAAGCGTTTTTCATGTATCCTCTCATTTGTCCATCCATCCCTTTATCAGAGGCAGCTTGTCAACAGGGGGGCGTTCAGGTACCGCCCTCATCGGCATGGCAGGAAAACATTTAGACAGCATAAACATAAATGACAAAATAAAAGTAATTGCATCTGATCTCTCAGAAAATGTCTGACTTCTAATCTCTCTGCATGCCCATTCCATTTTGTCGTTATCTGAGGTCATTTTTGTGTAGGCCGAATTTTAAATGTTTCAGTGGCGAGGGCCATGAGTAGAGTTTCCATGTGACTTCCTGCTAGTCTCTAATTGGTTAGTTAAAGATTCTTCTTGGGCTGCAGCTGTCTTCGCCTGTGGCCAATCAGAGCCTGTTGTGTCATTGTTCATCCAATCAGATCAATGTATGATACCTGAGAGTCAAAGTAACACCTCTGGCAGCTAAGCTGTGCAGACACGAGAATTTCTCCTAAACATGATGCAAATGGACAAGTTATACAAAGACGAAACAGGAGAAAATTGTGACATCAAATTAAAATTTGGTTATTTAACTGCAAAAGAATTTCATGAGGCTTTTGATGGAGGAAAAAAAAAAGTGGATAAAGGAAGTTGGAGCAGGCAGCCCATACTTAAAAATCCATCAGCAGGCATGTGACTGTGGACGGATTTATGTTCAAGTAGAGTTTCTGTTAATATCTGACCTGCAGTTCCTGTTCAAATACAGCGTGAATGCTGCCAGCTGAACGAGAAAAATAGCTGAAAAACTTGCTGAAATATAAAAAAAGTAGCATAAAAATGAACAACGGTGAAAATTCCATCAATAGAAAAAGTGTATCCTAACATAACATAACTGAAGCTGGATTCTGCAAAAGCTTTTGAAGATTTATAGTTTTTTTTAATATAAAATTCTATAAAACCAAAGCAGAGGTTGCAGCTGGCATACTGTGGAAGCCCCACTTTGCTGAAAAGGGCTGAAGAAGTGAAAGTGTATGAAGAAACGCTTCTTAAATGTGACAGAATTAGTGGAAACTTAAAGAGCCGATGAGCATCCAGTAGCTAAACTGTCGGCTAGCAGGAAATGCTCAAGTTTAGCGTCTAGAATTTACAGAAATCCACAGACAGACAACATCCGTCTATAAAGACAAAAGTCCTCATAAAGGCAGAAAAACACAGATTTTTGTGTGGGCATAAAAATATCTGCCATAATACACAATGAAATTCAGTTCAATTTTATTTATATAGCACCAATTCATGAAACATGTCATCTCAAGGCACTTTACAAAGTCAAAATCAATCATATTATACTGATTGGTCAAAAATGTCCTATATAAGGAAACCAGTTGATTGCATCAAAGTCCCGACAAGCAGCATTCACTCCTGGGGAACCGTAGAGCCACAGGGAGAGTCTTCTGCATTGTCCATGGCTTTGCAGCAATCCCTCAATTAAATTCTGTATTTAAACTTAGCAAACAAATCAGCATTTGTCTGAATGTTTCCGTTATAAGTACTTCACTTTGATACGTCTGTGTTCTTTTATCTTTTTTAACTGTAGGGTCCTGACGACAACTTCATTATCACAAACATATTTGTGCATGAAAATCCAATCAGTGGAAGCAGCACACGGGGAAGCTGGTGGAATCTGGCTGCAGCACATTGCCATCAAGCATTTGGTGCGGCTGTAGCAAAGGCAGCCAATGCCAACCTCACCGAGCCATAGCTCCACACAGAATTAGTTCTATTTGTCAGAATAAAGCGGAGCAGAAGGGAGGCTCTTGAAATATTGGGTGCTCCCATATGTGAAATTGGCCAAAAACTTCGGAACAAATTATCTCCATTAGACTCCTATTGTTTGCTTTGATCAACAGCTCTACTATGTTGGAGCTTAGAATCACAATCGTTGTTCTTCACCAGTAACATGTTAGCTGGAGGTTCGCTGGTTGACTTATTAGTTTTCCATCTTTTCCTCCATGTGTGCCGTGTTTAACTTACCATCTAGGCGCTGTCTGATCCTCTCACAGGTTCCCCTCACAGAACCAAGCCTTTGCCTCATTTCCCCTGCACACTAATCCCTCTGTATCACCTGTCTAATTTATAAAAGCTGTTCATGGATGCTCTTTCTAATGCCAGCAAGCATGTCTGAATGCTAACAGGGTATTTATAAATGGCAATTATACACGCCGCTACGAGCAGAATCTATTAACACCAGCTGGGGACATTAAGACACCAATCAGTGACTGTAAAAGCAAACCCTGTTCATACAAGTCAAAAACAATTCAAAGTACAGCTGAAGCATGGGGAACCGTTGCCTCTCACCGAGGACTCCATTTGTATTCCAGTCGGGGCCTTTCTGCATTTGCTTTACAGTAAATGTTCTCCGTGTGCATCTACAGGTTCTCTCTGCTTCCTTCACGGTTCATTTAGAGCATTAACCTCCTAAGACCCAAGAATGTTGGTCCAAACCAAGGCGCCTTAAAAAAAAAAAGCTGTAAAAATGAGTTCCTCTTCAAAGTTATATTTTTCTTTGCCCTACCAGATGTGTAAATGAGGTTTACAACTGATCATATATGCTTAAAGAGAAGCAGATAATTTTGGGTATTAAAAAGTCTGTTTAAACTAAAATTCCCAGGTCTAGAGGGCGTTATTAGACAGGAAGTGGGTGAAGAGACGAGGCGAAAGACATGCGGCAAAGGTCTCCAGGTCGAGGACTAAGGCCTCTGTACAAGAGGGTCGTTTTGGGCCCCTGTGCCACTGCAAAAAAAGAACTAAAAATAAGTAACATTTTCTTATAATGAGTGTATCTGTCCTTGATTTGAGCGGATAAATAAGATTATCAGCCAATGGAATAAGATTTTTGCACTTAAAATGGGAACAATCCATCTCCATCATCTTACTTCAAGTGCAGGATGTCTAATTATCTTATTTTAGGGGTTAAAATACTAATTCTATTGGCAGATAATCTTATTTACTTGCTCAAATCTAGGACAAGAACACACATTTTAAGAACATTTTACTTATTTTTAGGTCAGTTTTTGCAGTGTACTTCTGCGCTCATCATTTTTTTAAACTTCATTTCTGAAAAGGATCTAAAGACCTTTTTAGAAACAGATTTTGAAACCCAAGTGGGCTTTAGACTCAAACTTCTGGAACGTCTGCCATTTACAACGGACAGAACGCATGCAGCTCAAAGCAGTTCATGAAACTGCTCAAAACAGGACGTTTGAAACTTATCCAGTCTGGAGTTAAAATAGAGAAAAGAATCTTCCTCTGTTGATTTTAATTCACATTGATGTAGTTTAACACATTTGGTGTATCACTTCCAGACTAACTATGGCTCGTTTTTACTTACTCCGGTTTATGATACCAACAGTTCTCTCTCTCTGGACCATTGCACTAATCTAGTCCCAGTGATCCAGAATTTTAACTTTATCTGTTACAACAGAAAAAAAAATTGTCCTATATGAGGCAACACCAGCTGGGACTGTAGCAAAGTCTTCAGTTCTTAAACTGAACCTGAACCGATAGCGGTCAGAGTAAGTTCAGGCTAGAAGCTTTACAGCAAGGGCTAACATTTTACCGGAGTTTAAACATATCAACACTGCATTTCCGTTATTAGAAGGAATTTAAATGCCAATATTTGTTTCTGTTGATCCTCTTGCCGCTTTGTGTTCATTTTTTTTCAGTTGCATGTCCTGGTTTATGTTTAAATATTTTCAGCAGATTGGCTTAGACATAATCTTGTTGCCTCAAAATACAAATTAGGAACCGAGGCCGACGTGAATTCTTGCCGTTTTTGATTCAACTCATCTTGGAAATGTGATGCAATGAGAAGCAATGATCTGCTGCCTTCGTTTGCTTTAAAAATAATATTTGATTAAATATGTAGTTCACACATTTCCTCGTTCCAAATGCAGAAATGTCTTCATTACGATGGGTTTTAACTTCCTTCAGATGCAGCAGGATTTGTAGAACTGCTGAGCAAAGTTTGGAAGACCCAGAATCCGGTTTCTTTCTGAGAGCCAACCTAAAAGCGCCATATAATTTTCCCTTGTTTGGCCACTTTTTCCAGCTCTCCAAGTCAAAAATAGACAGTATTATTTTCACA
Organism: Fundulus heteroclitus; assembly: GCF_011125445.2. Lineage (NCBI taxonomy): Eukaryota > Metazoa > Chordata > Actinopteri > Cyprinodontiformes > Fundulidae > Fundulus > Fundulus heteroclitus. The sequence continues at coordinate 2,599,965 of NC_046371.1, read as the reverse complement.
GCAGCTTTGAACTCACCACAGCAGTTAAAAGTCCCAGATGTTGGCCTTAAAGGAATTGTGCATTTTTCCTCCCCTGAAACTATTGAGTTTCCACTTCTTTTTGTAGAGGTTAGCTCTGCGCCTAGAGTAAATACAGTGTTTTAAATCTACCGCAGAGGGTCATTAAATGAACTTCAGCATCTGCCGGTGCATCGATTATCTCTTATCTCGGGATTTAAAGCTGCACCGCTCGGTTTTACATCAACGCATAGATGAAATGGCACAAAACACAGACGGACATGTTGGGTCAGGTGGAGGGATAATTAATACAACTGAGAAAATCCATTTTGAATGTAATTACTGTCAAAGCCAAAGCATAACAGCAGGTTCCAATACGGCGAGGAGGAGCACAGCTCAGCAGTGCTTTTAGCATCCGTCTAAATCATCACACACACACACACAAAAAAAAGCAGCTGTTACATCCAGAACATATACCACCCCTGTGAAAACATTACATTTGTTACTACGCCGGGTTGTTAAATGTTGCTGTGCAGCGAACGCCGGGTGAGTTTAAGCCTTTTTTTTTTTTTTTTTGTTGCTTTTGGCAGACATCCCCGCATTCATCCTCCAGCAGCTGACAGCTCAAGACCATAAACAGCAAAGAAATGGCAAAACCTCTCAACACCTGCACACATCAGCTCACTCCATCAAGAAAAGGCATCAGGAGCGGCCCGGCAACACGTGTGTGCCGACCTCTAACTTTGACCTGCAAACAGGACATCGTTTTTTTTGCAGGGTGTTGTTCTCCGTGATTACCACACACTTTAGAGTGCTTCAGGTTGTTAGCGGATCACCATGGATATGCTACATAACTTTAATAAACACGGAGCTGCTCGCGCGCGGCGAGCTCGGCTCTGAGCACCGTCCATGCCCACTTCTAAAAATGATCTCTTATTCACTCTGGCAATAACTCAGTTATTTCCTGAGAGGTGCCATGGCCCTGCATTCTAATATATGTGGCTATAGCCTCAAAATTCAATTATCGCCAAGCTGCATGAGAAACGGGAAATCAATAAATGTAATTAAATTGCTCGGCCCTCAAAACAGCGAGATGCTGTCATTACCCTTTCAATACACCCCGGCTCTATCAAATCTATCAAATCCATCAAATAATGGGATCAATTTATTTGAATTTCTCCCCGGTGCAACAGGGCACATATGGCTAGTCGTCTCCCCGTTGGTCCCTTCTCTCCTTTCCCCTCCACGGTGGAGGAAGTTGCAGGGGAGTCGGAATATCTCGGCAGGATCATGAATCATATGGAAAAAATGAAGACATCCAGCGTTCTCTTGGTACCGCACCGCCGTGGTGCAGAGGGAGACCCATAGCTGGAGCGTGCTAGATGCCAGGAAATGTTGCTGATCTCAAAATATCCAACAATGATGCAGCAGCCTAGCGTTTATTTCTTCTGAATTGTTGAAATATGAACTACAAGTGGGGGTGCAACATGGCAAACGATCTGCGAGTAATAAAGTATCACTGTGTTCCATGTCTCCTTTGAGTGGAGGAGAATCCAGCACGTTACGTCGCCACCTGAGGCAGCAGTAAAGCATCTCCAAGGGGCGCGCTGTGGTCCCGCTGACCCACATATTCTGACGTTTAGGGCGGCTCAGCGCTAACACTCTGCATCAGTGGTTGAGTCGCAGAGCCAAACATAATGTACTCATGTAAAAGTACAGTTTCTTTGATAACTTTTCACTTAAATACAAGACAGTTACCAGTTTACAATGTCACACAAGTGAAAATAAAAACTACCTCATTACATTTTTACTTTAAATAAAAGTTATTTAGTAGCTTCTGAACGAGTAGAAGAAAGTCTCTCAGCATTTCACAAAGAAGAAGGAGATATTGGTCTCAAAGCAACTTTATAAATCAAAATGCTACATGAAAAAGAAACAAATGGCAACATATTTCATTGTGAATATCCTGGAGGTGAAACTGATATTTACATTAATTGTTCAAATATTATTTAGCAGAGTCTGGAGCACAAACCAGACACTGCCCACTTATTGAATACTGCATGCAGCAGTTAGATGTCACCTGAGGGCTGTTTCATAAAACCGAGATAGCAGATTAAGCCGGGACTTTCCAGATATCCTGACTGAATGAAGTTTCACAGAAGTGACAGCACATCAATAACCATGGCCATTTATTCTGTGCAGCTAGCCTGCTAACAGCCCGGCTAACAGCCCGGCTAACAGAAAGGCCTTAATTAGACAACTGTACGTGTTGAGGGAACTAGAGAAATGGCTGATAAAGAACCAAAGGTGTTTTTAAAGTCCGGTTTTACACCATTTTCCACGACCCATCACCGTTTGTGACTCTAGGGGGCGCTGTTTGGCAGATTCCTCCAGAACAAACTTGGTGCCCCTCGAGTTCACAGAGTTGATATTTAATCTCACAGCCCCAAAAGTAAAAACTACCCAATCCATAAGGCCTGGTGACTGTTCAGGGAAATAATGCTGCTATGTTACTTTCTGTATTTTATCATGAATAGGTAATTTTTTTTCATATCAGGTATCCTAGATTAACTTACTTCCATTTCTTTAAGATTTTATTTTTATTGTTTTTAAACACAAACAATGTTTGTATTAATCATTAATGTCACAATTAAAGTCTGACATGAGATGAATAATGTTTGCCTAAGGAAAATGTTTCATCCCTCTACTGCTTTACTTTCTTTTGGGGTTATGGATGGGTCAGAGAAACAGCGCCCCCTAGAGTCACAGAATCTGATAGGTCAGAGAAAAAGGCCGTATAAGCAGCTCCAAACAATTGTTTTCCTTAATACAAGCAGCAGCGTTTCTTTTCTTGAGTCTAATGTGCTTCAGTTCATCATCAGCCTTCATCAGAAGATGTTGCTCGTTTGGTTTGAAGTTTGGCGAACACAACTCATCCACTGTAGCGTCAGAGAATCTGTGATCGACCTCATGGTTTCCTGAATTACTTGAATCTGACTTGACATAGTCGGACCTCACAAGCCTGGTTTGGCCAAAGCCAGGATGCTCTGATCACACTTTTTCAAGCCTGGCCTCATTGCTTAGCCTGGATTTCTAAATTTTGCTGTTGTGAAACAGGCCTCTGGTTAGTGATGATGCTATTTATAAGCTTTAGATTGTTACCGGACGTAATCTAAAGGTTGTAATTGATTGTAATTGATTTGTAATGAGGTCTAATTGATGTGCCTCCATGTTGGGATCCGATAACTCTGACCTCAAACCCAACCAATGTAATTTGGCCACTGCTACCAGCGTTTTTGTTCCGTTTTTGCTTTCTTCTTTTTTTTTTTTTACTCACCTACTGATGTGATTTCAGATGTAACTGAGTGAAATACCTAAATCAAAGCATACTCAAGTACAAGTAAAAGTTTAGCTTTTGTAAACTACTCTAAAAAAAGAACAGAGTGCACAAAACCTGTACCTAATTACAGTAACACGAGTAAATGTAACTAGTTACTTTCCATCCCTGTTGAGTCGGCATCAGACTGCAAAGTTAAATCTCCTATGAAAGTCTAGGATAAGCAAGCCAGGTTCATTTGTACAGCACTATTCACACGTCAGTCAAAAAGGCAACGATTATACTAACAGCCTGCCATTTCTTTAGAGTTCTAGAAAAAAATAAGAATTGCATAAAAAGAAACTGATTGCACAATATATCAGCACTAACATAGGTATCTGTCAATGGAAAGGGAAATATAAACCATGTATATATCGTTCAATATGAGTTATCAGCTACAACATTAGTATTAATATTGGATATCCATCTTAGTTTGTAGAGGATCAATGATAAACTCGCAGCACAACCACACAGCCACCCTAGTGACACTTTCTCTTATTTGAGTAAATGTCACATAAACATCAATTATACTCAGTTATCACAGCAGAGACCAAATAAAAACGTTAATTGTGGAATCAGCACAACGAAAACACAGACGACACAAATGCAACGTGAGTGGCTGTGTCTGTGAACAACATGGGGGAAAACCTGGCCTGCTCCTATGAGACAGCCTTCACCTCTGCGTTACAACGACTGCAGCACTAAACAATCATCTGCTCTCTGGAGATGCTTAAAGGAAAATAAATCCAACTGTCCGATTGGATAAATCCATCTGTCTGCATCTTCCAAAACGTATCACTGTTAGCCCTTAAAGCAACATTTTACTGTTTTTTAATCACCTTTAAAACAGGGAACAGTCTAAAGGCCTTTTCCAATTTATACTAGCCTTCTCAGTCCAGAGATTTCCTCCAGAACCTCCTTGGTCACAAAGAACCTTGGTGCAGAGTTCATCTTTTCCAGTTGCCATCTGAAATGGCCAACAATTTCACGACTGAAAAACTATTACCTTAACTTTTTCAACAACTATTCATTTTATGGTTTAGCCATAAATAAACAGGAAAGATTGATAACATGTGTTGATTTTACATCAGCTTGATGGTATTTTTTTAGTGTCCCCGCCGTTCTTTTGGAAGAACCAGCGTTGTGTCCCACAGAGATCACCACTATGCCAGCTAGAATACCATGGGCAGGTGAAGAAAACATCCAATGAATACAGATTAAATAAAATTAGCTTTTCAGTATATTAGATTGCACATTTTTCACTCAGTTTAAGACTTAAGATATACTGACTTTAGTAGCCCAATACATACGTTTGTGGATGGAGGGAGACAGCTGGAGTACCCAGAGAGAACCCACAGATGTAGCGAGGGAACAAGAATTTAGGTAGACAGATCCTGGTCGGGATTCAAAGCCAAGTCTGAGTTCATAAGCTTCATAAGCTAAGTTGCAGGTTAATGGTCTCTGTACCGCCCCTAAAAAAGGCGACAAAGACGACACCTTGCTGCAGCTTACACTGCTGCAGCAAATACTATTTTAATTGAGTGAAGCATAAAACCCCAAAAATCATCGGCCCCTTTAATATCCACTAAATTGAATAACATCCAACTGCTCTTCCTCTCACCAGTGACCCCTGGGGGTCCTCAAACTCCACTTGGAACCCTGAGCTGCAGGGGAAGGAGGAGGTGGGGGGGATGAAGAGGAGGGTTAGGAGTAGGGAGGGGGGATGTGGGGTCCCCGGCGCTATATAGCCATAGGAGCGCTGGGATTGGGTCCTATTGTATGCACTGAATGAGCATTGACTCGACCTCAATGGATGACGAATTTCTTTCCAACCGCCCAAACTGAAAAACTGCGACCAAACCAGTCTGGAGCCGCAGCCGAGGCGGTGGAGTCTGTGCGCACAGTGGAGGGAAAAAAATGGGCTATCAAGTTTGAAACCATAACTCCAAGGAGAGAGCTTCTTACACACAAAGGCAGTAAATTATATGCTGTTAATCTGGACCACAGGTACACATGCATGGCAAAATCTCTAAACTGACGCATTAAAAGGAGATGTCTTGGTGCACAAAGCAGAGGATGGCGCAATGCAAGCGCATCTCATCTAGCTGGAAATTAAGGGTTTATGTACATATTAACCAATTTAAAATATATATTTTTTTGGCTGCTAAACCTGTCCGAAACAAAGCACCCCCGCGAAAAGAGACCCACTCTTTAGACACGCCATCCGTGGCGCGTCTCCGTGATTCTGGAGCTAAAACAGCAGAGGGGGAGTTGCTGGATAAGCGAAAAAACAGGTTGTTGGGCTCATTTCATGCGTCCAACTTAACGGAGGAATGTAGCAGCTCTGGTAGACTGTAAATGCTGTTCACATTAGTCAGTATGCGCAGGTTTTATTTCAGGAACCACCGAAACGTGCCCCTGCAGTCCCCGCCAGCATCCTTTCACAGAAAACAGCTCGGGATCTCAAACAGAGCGCGTTCAGGTTGGGCAACCAGCAGAAACTGAAAACAGAGAGGGCGCAGATCTGGTTTTCTGATACTTTTTTTTTAGTAAAGACAACAAAAATGTGGCTGACGCGAAAAGTCTGCATCCAACTAGACGGAATAAACGCGCCTCCTTTTAGTACTTTTTGCTGGATCTGCGCACAGCTAACAGACATTTTTTCCTCCCAGAGAAACTTTTCTTTTTGCTTCGTTGCGTTTGTGAGGGAAATTAGAGCCCCAGCTCCAGTCTCCTGCTCCCTGTCCGGAGTCAGTGCCGCCGGAGGGGGGCTACCAGAGGATGCTGCTCTGCCTCCACTCAGATCCGCGGCGGGGAAGCAGCCTGGACTTAATCTGCGCGCAGCCTATTGTTAGAAATAAACAAGTGCTCTCACCTGCGCAGCCGGTGAACAGCAGTCCCCACAGGATGTCCCTCATCTGAAGCATTGTAATGTCTCACAGATATCCTCCTTGAAGATCAGGCGAGGAGCTTCTGGATGAGCACAAACCAGCCTCTGATGCTTCTTTTTTTCCCAGAGAGGTAAAATAACAGCTGCAACAGGACGGATTTTTGGTCCTTGTCGCTACCCGTGTTCGCGCCGCGGCACAGTGAGTGACAAGCAGCAGCAACCGAAGCTCGCACCGACGCGCACACACACGCACTGAGCAGATACCAGCACAGATCACTCCGCCCGCCAGGATCCAGCTCCCCCCCCCCCCCCCCCTCCCCGGCCCTGCCACACACGCAGAGGGGGCGGGCTGAGCCGAGCTGGGCTGAGGAGGCTGCAGCATCCGAACGGGGCGCGCAGCGGCAGCAGATGGTCACAATCACGGCCTCTGTAATTCCCATTAATAAGATTAGAAATGTGCAAACTTCTGCAAGATGCCGCAATGTGGAGTGATGAAAAACAAAGACCCAGAGCATTGGACACGGGAATACACATTTATTCTGAGGGTTATTCCCCCCAATATCAGACAGGAAGAGTAGGAACAGTTTTAGCTCATACAGTCCGAAAGTCTGAAAAGTATCACGTTTGGTACCAATCTGTGTATGGAAAACAAACACGAAAAAACTAAAAAACATCAATACTTTACCTCCAAGAACTGTTGCATCCGTTCACCCCGTCACTTTGTCCATTCATTCATGTTTTCACCATATTTCCACTTTCCCCCATGCATTCGTTTCTGCATCAGCTATCCATCTTTCCAATAACTGTTCATCTACATATAAATGCACTCCGTTATTCATCCAGCAGTCTATTATTTCACCATCTCTCCATCTTTCCTAGCCATCCATCCACTTTTCCAAACTTCCTCCACCCTCCCAACATCCATCCATCCATCCTGGCATGTTTATGGTTGAACTAAAAGTCAAAACAAAGGAGGAACAACAACAGCAACAAGATAGATCACCCCGCCTCCCAAAAGATAAAAAGATAAAAAATAAATGGTACAAGGGCAATTTAATATTTATTAATTCCCTTATGAAACTTCCATTTCTTTTCTGTTTGGATTTGTTTGCTCATAACAGCTGCATTTGTTTACATGAAATATCTATAAATAGATGACTGAAGAAAACGTTAAAGCAAGACAGAGACAAAGCAGCCGAGAATGCAGCTAAAAGTCTCTGAACTGTGATGCGGTTACATCAGTAATGCCAACCCCGGGCATCATTGCATAAGGCACAATAGCTGCCCAACAAGGAAGTAGCAGAAGCAAAATCTGCTGCTCAAATTGGAGCCTGAAGCTTTTCATGACAATTCATCCTGTTAGGATCGCAGGAAGTCAGGGGGAACATGCTATGGGTGGATTTAAAACTCTGTGGTACATCCGCACCAGCAGTGAATGGCATCTTGAAAGAAGAACTGTAAAAACAACATCTGGCCATATTCAGGTGGATATAATTCCTGCTCCAGTTCTGACCAGCATTGTTGCTCTGACTTTGTCATCAGAATGAGTCTTCTTAAAGTGCGTTTACTCACAGCAGTGTTTCCGTTGGCCCAGAAGCATCAAGCTAATGCTACACCTGTGGTAGGAGGAAGTCCTCCTACCATAGGTGTAGCATTAGCTTGATGCTCAGTCGTTTTTCCTGCATAGATCATCTCTGGGGAAGCAGGAGTGCTCACTCCAAAGTCTGCGATGCCAATTAGCGGTCAGACATGCAATCATCACAAAAGCAGTTTTGGTGAGAAAATCTATTTCCATTAAAACAATAGGCAGCCATGTTTTGCATTATCGCAATTGCAATTATCGTCTCATCCATATATGGTCTTGCATTTCTGTCAGTGAGAGGCAGCTTCAAATGCTCTTTTCTGGTCAAGGTGTCATGATTCTGATATGAGAGTTTGGTTTTGTGAGGACTCTTCCTGAACGCATTCAAAGCAGCGAACCAAGGCAGTTGTCCACTTTAGGGCTGCATTCTCGCTGCAGGGAAATGCGAACCATATCCGTCTTTTTCATGGCAGTGTGAACAGCCCAATTCCGATCCTTTCACCCCCCAAAGAAATACGATTTGTATCACTTCCATATGTGGAACTAGTTCGGATACCTATCGGATACTTTTCAAAGCGTCCGCAGTCTGAACGATCATGTCACATTTTATCCGTTTTTCACGTCACTGTCCTGTCTCTCACCTCACATCCTCACAGCAGTGGAAGTTAATTCAATTAAATTTCTATTTATATAGCTCCAACTCACAACACGTCATCTCAAGGTTCTTTCCAAAGTCAGACTCCATCAGATCCTCCAGGTTGGTGAGAAAGTTTCCTCTCTAAGGAAACCCAGCAGGTTGCATCAAGTCTCTCCAAGCAGCATTCACTCCTCCTGAAAGAGCGTAGAGCCACAGTGGACAGTCGTCTGCATTGTTGATGGCTTTGCAGCAATCCCTCATACTGAGCATGCATGAAGCGACAGTGGAGAGGAAAACTCCCCTTTAACAGGGAGGAGAACCTCCAGCAGAACCAGAACCAGGCTCAGTGTGAACGCTCATCTGCCTCCACCCACTGGGGCTTAGAGAAGACAGAGCACAGACACAGAAAGCACAGAAGCACATCTTAGTGCTCAATAAAAGACCGTTATTAAAAGCTGTTTTTATTTTTCAGTTTTTTTTTTCTTTTTACAAAACTTTAGAAACAGAAAGAATTACATTCGCCATTTCCTCCATAAACGGTGTGATGCTCTGTGACGTCTGTTAACTGCTCATGTGGGTTTTTTTTGCGGTCTTGAACCGTTCAGACAGCAGTATGAAGGGGGTCGCTATAAATAGTATGAACAGCCACCTCCCTTAAAACATAAAAATAAAAAATCTGAATTGAGCATCAAGACCAGCAGTATGAACATAACCTATACATAATTAATGTTTTTTAAACTATTGATTTTTTGTATTTATTAATGCCCTTTTCCAAACTACTTTTTGTTTAGCCTGTTATCAGCTATGGAGGAGAAGCCAAAGTTTGTCATCCATGAGTCATTTATGTAACAAGAGAGTGCTTAAGAATCACTTTCTCATCCACAAAGACAAGCCTAAGATCCGTTTCCAGCCACTTAACATGTTTAAGTCTTCTAGATCCGCCAATGTTTTTGAACAAGGAGCAGTTGCAGGACAATGTGAAGGCAGAGCTAACTCTACCTATTTTAGTGAGCAGCAGCTACTTTAAGTAACAGTAGCTTTCATTAGGCTATCAGTCTCACCTTCCCATTGGGTTATCTGGATTTAGCAAGACAAGAAGGTATCTTATTTCGATTTTTATTGAACATCGCACACGTTTTGTTGTTGGGAAAATGAGGGGATATTTTAGCACTGAATTAATTAATAAGAGATGGAGCTTGTGCAGAGAAAAATGTCAAATGTGCCACAAGTCACAATGGGGGAATTTTTTTGTTTGTTTTTTACAAGCAAATCGGTAAAACAAATTGAAAAATCACAAACATTTGTTTATCCATTTCAGCAGAGCTAGAAAAGCCAGCTGAAGGAGGCAGGAGTGTGTCAAGTATTTCATTTATGAAAGGTGGTGCTGTGTTGAATCAGTAATATGTGATTTCTGCAGCCTCTGCTTTCGTTTACCGCCTTACCATGTCGCTGCATCCAGATACTAACCTTATTCCTTGAACTATTGTACCAACCTGCAACAGAAATCCCTTTTCATCACACACATCAAAAAAAAAAACATGTGTTGCAGAAGGAGCCAAATTCTATGGGAATGGATATGAAGAAACAAATTCTGGAGCCCTGTACAGGCAGCTGTTTGATTTGAAACGATCATAGCAGAGATAAATGTAGAAGCGGGAGGATGGGTGGTGGAACAAAAGACTAACTCTCCTTCCTGAATACCTTGGACCCTGCAGCTCTAACCCTTCTTATCATTTTATTTGTTCTGACTAAGAAAGAAGGTTTGTCTTTAAAATCACTGCAGGAAGTGTCTAGAATCACAAAATGACACTTTCTAGAAACATGGACCAACAGGAGCAAGACTTGAATATCTGTGACCAATAGAAAGGCTCTTTCAAAGTATCACTGTTGGGGGGTGCACAGGTTTAGGTTTCTTTATTGGTAACTGTGGGTAGATCTGCAGAACTAAACTCCTGTAAAAGTTGCCATGTGGGTTTGTATTTTTCTTTTTTATCAACCTTTTTTTTTTGCTGTAAAATTTCCACATCGATATTCAATGCTTTGTCTAACTTAGGCCTTGTCCTCACAGAGATGAACATGGTAACTTTTCATAAATGAAGAAGAAAAACCCCTCGTCCACGCGAGAGGACGCAGCACAACTGAAAAGGCGGTAGTAGGTATGCCAGGCCCATTGGTGGCGCTGTGACACTGCCAAAGAAACATGCCAAAAAAGAAAGAAAAAGCACCTGGCATGCTCAGAAAAGTCATGAGAATTAAACAACACCACGGTGGAGGATCAGACACAAACACCGATTCATTTAAACATTTTCAACGTGATCTTTATGTGGGTTGGCAGGGGACACGTCGAGTAGACGGGGATCTTTAGAAAGGAAAAGATTGCATGCACCACCGGGTAAAAGCCAACTGTCCCCATAAAGGCCACTGTTATGAGGTGTGTTGTATTTACAGCACCCAAACCTGGCTGGTAATGCGTCAGTCTCAACATTATGAACTGGGACAGTACAAAACAAAAGCAAAGCACCTCCAAAACATGGACCAGGTTGCGTCACTCTCACACGCTGCACCCAGGTGTTGCTATTGCCTCCCATCCAACCTAGCAGGGAGATCATGTGGGAGTCTTTGCTTCCCCCCAGGGCGTTTCGTGCCGAAAGACGTTGACATCATGGTACTCTAAAAATTAGGGATGAATCTATGTCTGTGGCGTGGACTGGGTCCAGATTCATTTTCCATTCAGCTAAACATCCAGTGGTTTAGAGTCAGAGCCAGGATGTGCCTGAATAAGATTTTTAGCATCCGTGTTATCAGACCATTCATGGTGATTACATACGGTACGTGTATGTCACTGAGATAATGTCACAGGCATCTTTCATTTCTATAAACACAGTATGTTTAAAGCTGCTTGGTTTGTATTGTTTTAGGGTCCTTGTTGGTTAAGACATGTCCTTAAGGACAGAATCAACTGCCCAGGATCACAGCAAACATGTTTGCAGAAATCTGCACAATCTGACGATAAATCAAGCGGGATCTGTTAGACCCCTGCATGCCTGCAGAGAGACAGTGAAACACCTGCGCACCACCTGTTTAGCACTACCATCACACTAAATGCACATTCACTTATGGAGAAAGGTTTAATACCGACTACCCAGTAGTAAAGTTAGCTTAGAAACTCAGAGCTCAGCCACAGTTCACCCTCTACTCACTTTTTGGACCGGTAGGTACACCTGATTGATCAGAATCTCTGGGCAAGAAATAACTGCTGAGAGACAGAAAAAGTACCATCAGAGTTTCTCAGTTGAACCTCTTCTGAACTGCTGGTTCCTCTGGGCGCTGAGCGTCTGACTCCGTCACCTGGTGATACCCTCACCATGCAGGGAAATCCAGATCAAACCAGATCAGCCAAAATGTGGACAGATTTTTCTAGACTGGAGGAAAATGCACCGGAGTACTGTTCCTCTGCCCCTGTACTGAGCGAGTGAAACTTTTCTGTTCCTCATCTGAAGGCTGTCCTACGCTGTCCTTTCATTTACCCCCTGCTTCTCTTTCACTTGAGTTTTCAAACATTTCTGCTGAAAATTGAGAGAGAAACTTTTTCTCTGTAAAACCTGCTGGCACAGACACTTTTTAGAGAGGAGAGCTGGAGCTACACGACTAACCCAATGTTCAGTTTGTCACCAAGCAAAAGTCCAAGAATATCAGAGGCTTCAATTCAGTTCAAAACATAAAACGGAAATATTGGTCATTACAAAGAGAAACTTTTTACATCTTAATTTTGATGTTTATGGTTCATGGCCAATGAAAAAGTTAAAATAATTTTCTTATTTCAATCTTGTGTAGTATTATTTTTGAGAAACTAAAATAAACAAATGGCAGTCAGATGAAAACTATGTCCATATCCTTGATAAAGAAACATCAAGTTATGACCATCAGAGGTGGGTAGAGCAGCCAAAAAATTTTCACAAGTAAGAGTAGCACTACTTCAACATATTTTTACTCAAGTAAAATAAAAAAAGTTGTCAACCAAGAAATGACTCAAGAGTAAAAAGGTATTCTGTAAGAAGGCTACTCAAGTACTGAGTAACTAATCATAACAGCTGATGATTTAATATTGAAAAATTATGTAATCAGACAGAGAAAAATATAAGGTTACATGCAAATTCTGGTATTCTAAAGACAAAAGATGCACTTTTCTACATCATTGTTTCAACATTAAACTTGAAAGCAATATGTACAGCACTTAATGTATATATAGTATGTTAGAACAGTGTACTTCCAATAACAATATCTACTGTTTACTGAACGTTCATCTGACCTCCATGTGGCTCAATGAGCTCAGCAAATAGAAAATAACATTAAAATAATCAAAGATTGTAAACAAATAAGAAGTCACATTTTAACATAAACTCCAGGTTTCCTATCTCTTTGATGTTCTTTATCCATGAAGTCACTCACAGCAGGTAGAGTAGCCAGAAACTTTACTCAAGTAAGAGTAACAATACTTGAGTAATAATATGACTCAAGTAAAAGTAAAAAGTACAGAGCAGTAAAACTACTCCTAAAAGTAATTTTTTCTCAAAAAGTTACTCAAGTAAATGTAACTAGTTACTACCCAGCTGTGATGACCATGTTGTGGCCTACACAGCAATAATAGGAATGACTGCTGAGTGGACTGCTGTTGAGCAAACAATGATAAAACACCACTTCTGAGGAGAATAGTAAGTAAGCAAACTTTATTTTTATAGCACGTTTCACAGATAAAAACCACAAAGTTCTTTACAGAGTGTAATAAATACCAAATAATAAATATAACATCAAACATACGTACATTTAAGTAAACGATTGTCTAAATAAAAGTGTCTTCATTTGCTTTTTTAAGGATTCAACAGAGTCGGCCACACAGAGAGACAGGGGCAGGGCGTTCCACAGTCTGGGGGCCACAGCTCAGACGGACAGCCTCCCCCCCCCCTAGAGTTTTAAACTGGGTCTTAGAGACCTTCAGAAAATTTTGGCCCAAGAGTCAGGGATGAAAAGGTTTGAGATGTATTGGGAGGCCTGTTTATTAAAAGCTTTAAAAGTCAAAACAAAAAGTTTAAAATCAATTCTAAATTTACCAGGTAGCCAATGTACAGAGGTTAAAGCCGGAGTGATGTGAGCCCTTCTGTTTGTTCCTGTTGAAAGCCTTGCTGCAATGTTCTGGACCGACCGGAGTCGAGATTAAGAGAGTTACACTAATCTAAATGAGAGGAAATAAAAGCACAGATAGTGATCTTCAGGTCCAATTTGGAAATTATAAAAGCTAATTTTTACTAAAAGTTTTGGATGGGGAAAAAAGAACACCAAGGTTTGTTAGACTGGGCTGAAATGGGAAGAGGAGCCCAGAGAACCAAAGTGTTTGATCACAAAAACTTTCTGCTCGGAGGCAATATTATTCACAAACCTGGAAAATGTTCTGTTCGTCAGACACGAAGAAAACCACTTAACAGTACCAGAAAAAAATCCTAACTCACTTTGTAGTCGATGTAACATAATTTTACGGTAGGCCACAAAGGTTAATAATAAATAAGCTGGGGTCCATTGTTAATATTATGAAAATGGCCTAAAAAAGCCTAGTTGTCCAAACAGATAAATAGATAGATAAATTATTTATTTCAGACACACAAAGTATACAATAAATTATAATATATGTCCTTGTAAGAAAGAAAAAAAGTCTGAAAAAGGGTGTATTGGCAGAAGCAATAAGCTTATAATGAAACCCTCCAAAACCAATTTACATTGTCCTAGAAAAGAAAAAAGACAAAAGAGAAAACTAAGGTAGGTCAATGGAAAAGAAGTGAGGCAAAGCTAATTCAACTGCAGCTGGAGTCAGAGCTTTAAGAACCACCACCGCAGTAACAGGGACCGCTTCACATTCATTCTACTCCTGAACCTGAAACAACGTCAGCAGCATCTTACTAGGGTAAGGAGAAAGGACTAGACCCAGTGGGCCAAAGCCTCGTTATCAGATGAAAGTATGAAGTGCATCTTGTTTTGAAATGCAAATCTGAGAAAGGTTGGAGATGGGAGAGGTCCAGGATCCAAGCTGCTGAGGTCCAGTGGGAAGTTTCCACAGTCATTATCTTCTGGTCACTGAGTTTTGTCAGTTTCTAAGTCAGCACAGCTGTCTTGTCGGAAACTGTGGAGCAATTCATGATTCCCTTATCTGACATACTTTATGAAAATGCTGATTTTATTTTTCAGCAGGACTTGGTACTGGCCCACACTACCAAAAGTTCCATTACCTTGTCTAATCACCATGTCGCTACAGTTGTTGTTTGGCCAGCAAACAGGTCTGATCCACTCCCCATGGAGAAGCTGCTATCAACTGGAATATGAAACGCACCGTCTCCAGCAATGAAGACAGGCTGGAAGCCTCTATCAAAGCAACCATGGGTTTCCTGAACGCCTCAGCAGAACCACAGACCTCCATGCCACGCTGCATTTATGCAGTAAGTCATGTAGAAGGAGGCACAGTTTCTTAGGACCACACTTCTGAATTAAGCATCCTTTTGATGTAGTGTTCACATTCTCTGAGAAACTGAAATTCAGACTTTCATCAGCTCTAAGCCAGCACCTTCAACATTAGCAGTAAAACACAGATAAAATACACAGACTCCACGTGAGTATGGATTCTCTCAGTGCATGTCTTTGGTTTTCTATCTGTACGGCTTTCAGTCAATTAGGAACGTGTCACTACTCCAGTTTTAAGTGACAGGGTCCATTAATAAATCAGGATTAGGTCAAAATAGTTTTGTGAGAATAACATTGCTTTGCAGTCTACAGCGTAGCAGAACATGCCTTCCAATACTTTGGTAATTTGTGTTAAAAAAACATGTTTCAGTTGTAAAATGACCAGTAGGCCTTCCAGAAAGCCCCACTAGGATCCCCCAGGGGGAGATAGAGTGTGTCCCTGAGGAGGGGGGTGGGGGGGTGATCAGATTTCTCTCCTTCACCTTTTTGTCTCCTCGTGCTCATGAAACTGAACGGATGGATAATATCCCCCAACTTATAATGCATCACTGTGTGAGCTGTTACTTTTTTTGCCAACACATTGCATTCATATTTTTGTGTGCAAACCGTTTTCTTTCCATTTTCTCTGCCCTCGGCTGTTCAGCTCATATTTGCATAAATTTGTTTTAAACTTTTCTAGGGACTGCCATTTGGTGAAGAGAGGTAATGAACATTAAAGGTGTGGAAGTTAATTGTGTTTTGTCCCTCCATAATGTGCTGCTAGGCTGATGTGGATAAAGGAAAAGGTTAGCATCAGCTGTTAATAACCTGGGGTTCTGTTTGTTTAAAGGGCCACAGATTGACAGATGGTACAGTGAAGCGTGGATAAAACGCTGTACAGTATTTCATATCATAGATCAACACAAAGATGTGCAATTTTAAAATGGAAAATTAAATATATCCTTTGTTTGTCAGATTATTTTACAAAAGGAAAATCTGAAAACACACCATTCAATGAATTATTAGCATCCTGAGTCAATAAACCACCTCAAGCTAGGATACTCTTACCCGAGACAGTTAATAAAAAGGTCCTGATTGGTTAAATCAGATGCACCTGATGCCGAACATGTGACAAATGTTTGCTCTTTATAACATTGAACTACTTTGTTAATGGATTAGTCAGTGAAACAAGGATGAATTTGGATCAAATTCTTGCAATATTAATTGTGCAATTAATGATCATTGCATTAAGTAAATCACGAAGGTCATGGCCAACAACAGAATTACTATTTATTACCAGAGCTTTGTTATGGGATCTGAATAATTTTAGTTGCAACTGTACAGCCAGATTAAAAATGTAGAAGAGCCGGCACTGTGACAAAAAAGCCTGAAACAGGAGCCAAGTTTATACTGGCACCATGCAGAGGGAGGAGGATAGTAAGGGTGGTTATCACTAGAGAACTGCAGCAATCACTGGCATCTTCTCCACTTAATTTATTTTAAGGCGCATGCACACATCTTTACCAGGCGTGCCAATAATAATGATGCAATATGTCTCAAAGGTTTGGAAGATTGGCACGTAACAAGCTGCCAGAGTTGATAAACACATTCACTAGATCTAGACCCATGAGATCTAAGTGTTACAACACATTGTGTTCTTGTGACCCCCAGAAAACACTAGAACCAAGTGCAGCACACAGAATTGTACTAAGGGAACCCTCATTTTGCTATGAAATCAATCTGCATTTACAGTGGACAGATAAAGCAAACAGAATTACGTTTTAGCTTATGACTATGACTATCTCACCTATTGAGGCTTGGAGGAGGAGCGGGTCACTGAGTCGGTGTCTGAGCTGGGGGTGGGCGTTGGGTCCTCACAACCACTACTGAGCATTTTTCTTATGGATAAACCTCACAGACACAAGCGCACTCTCACAAACACCTACAGCTGCTTGGATCCAGGCACTTACAGATTCACTTCTATACAGAAAACCCCTATTATTATCTTAAGCTGTCACTTTATACATCCAATTTTAAATAATAATGTATATTCTTCAGTGATGGTATTAAGGCATTGGTTGTTTGTAGCTGTAATACTTTATCAGCTGGTTTTGCTGTTCTTTTTATATCTCTCTCTGCAGCAGTAGAAGCAGACTCAATGCATATTATATCGCTCTCTCCCTTTCCTCTCCTCATTATCTTTCTCCTTTTCTCCCTTTTAGCATTTTGTCTTATTCATTTCTCTCCTTTTGCCCCCTCTTACCTTCCCATTTCAGTGTCCATTGAAAATCAAGCAGGAAGCTTGCAGTATGGCGTAAGCAGGAAGGTTTTAGTTGTGAAAGTAAAATCTGTTGGGCATTTTTTGGCATTACACCATCATAATGCTACCTTGCCAGATAGGACCTATAGAAAAATAAATCCTCCCTTGATCAAATGACTTAATAAATTACAGACCTATATCCAATCTTCTTTTCCTATCTAAAATTCTTGAGAAAGTAGTTTCTAATCAACTTAAAATAATTGATTGATTGTTTGAAGAGTTTCAGTCAGGGTTCAGAGCTCCTCAAAGAACCAAAACAGCTCTGGTGAAGGTCACTAATGATATTCTGATGGCCTCAGATAATGGACGTGTGTCTTTACTTGTCCTGTTAGATCTCAGTGCTGCATTTGATACAGTTGATCACAATATTCTCCTACAAAGACTTGAACATACTGTAGGGATTAAGGGAAAAGCATTAGGCTGGTTTAAATCTTATGTGTCAGTTTCCAGTTTGTTCATGTTAATAATAAATCTTCAAACTCTAGGGTCACTTGTGGAGTACCACAGGGTTCAGTAGACAGACAGACTTCTGATTGGTGAAATTATTAGACAGCATGGGAATAATTTCCACAGTTATGCTGATGACACTCAGCTATATTTATCCATAAATCCTGATAAATCCAATTTCTTTGACTACAGGCATATCTTGATGACATCAAAACCTAGATGACCATACAATTTCAGCTTATAAATTCTGAGAAGACAGACATTGTGATTTTTGGGCCTTAAGAAATACATTTCTTAATCACTTAATCTGGATGGCATTAAATTGGTTTTTGGTAATAAAGTAAAAAACCTCAGTATCATTTTTGACCAAGACATTTAAATCCCATATTAAACAGATTTCCAGAGTTTCCTTTTTTCACCTCCGGAATATCGCCAAAATTAGAAACATTCTGTCCAGGAGTGATGCTGAAAAACTAGTCCATGCATTTGTTACTTCAAGGCTGGACTATTGTAATTCTTTACTATCAGGAAGTCCACAAAATGCAGTTCAAAGTCTTTAGCTGATCCAAAATGCTGCAGCAAGAGTTCTGATGAAAATCAACAAGCGGGATCATATGTCTCCTATTTTAGCTTCCCTTCATTGGCTTCCTGTTAAATCAAGAATAGAATTTAAAATTCTCCTTCTAACGTATAAAGCCCTTAATAATCAAGCTCCATCATATATCAGAGCTCTGATTACCCCGTATGTTCCTAACAGAGCACTTCACTCTCAGACTGCAGGTCTGCTGGTGGTTCCTAGAGTCTCTAAAAGTAGAATGGGAGGCAGATCCTTTAGCTATCAGGCCCCTCTCCTGTGGAACCAACTCCCAGTTTTGGTCCGTGAGGCAGACACCCCGTCTACTTTTAAGACTAATCTTAAAACTTTCCTTTTTGACAAAGCTTCTAGTCAGAGTGTCTCATGTTACCCTGAGCTACCTCTATAGTTATGCTGCTATAGGCTTAGGCTGCTGGAGGACATCAGGGTCTATTTCTCTCTCTCTGCTGAGTTCTCCTACTGCTCTACAATCTGCATTGTTTGTTGTTATTTCATCTTTTAACTTTTTGTTTTCTGTCATTTTTCTCTTCATGGAAGATACACCTGGTCTGGCGTTCTGTTTGCTGTGACATAATCAGGGGAGGCAGATCATCCACTATTACCATCTAACATAGAAAGTACTCCTGGGTCAATGTGAGCTTCTGTGCTTTCTGTGTCTCTGCTCTGTCTTCTCTAAGCCCCAGTGGGTGGAGGCAGATGAGCGTTCATACTGAGTCTGGTTCTGGTTCTGCTGAAGGTTCTCCTCCCTGTTAAAGGGGAGTTTTCCTCTCCACTGTCGCTTCATGCATCCATCAACAATGCAGACGACTGTCCACTGTGGCTCTACGCTCTTTCAGGAGGAGTGAATGCTGCTTGGAGAGGCTTGATGCAACCTGCTGGGTTTCCTTAGAGAGGAAACTTTCTGACCAATCTGTATAATCTGACTGAATCTGACTTTGGAAAGTGCCTTAAAATGACACATTTAATGAATTGGAGCTATATAAATAAAATTTGATTAAATTTAATTTTATCTCACTGGAGGTTTTTAGGAGCTAGTTTTATTATCTTGTTTTATATGCAGGAGGAAAGGTAAAAACATGAAATAAACCTTAGTGGCATAGTATCTGAGTTTGAAAAAAAATAACAAAACATGATGGTTTAAAGTGCTCTTTAAGTCCATATTTTAAATGAAATTAGGCTTTAAAGCTGTTTTAACCCAAAAATGTGGCATACAGTCTGAGATGTGAGGCTGTGCTGGAGCCTGGAGAAAACTAGTGTCATCATGAGAGCAGAAAAAAAGTGCTGAAATTCACAGCCTAATTAATGCACATTCTCTGAAAATGGAACATCTTGTGCTGCATTGGATGTGCCAATAGCTCTTTGAACACTAAAGTATGCAGTTAATCTCTTGAAGAAAAGTTGCTGAATATCCATGTCATAATTCGCATGACGTTGAATCATAAATGTAGTAATTATGGAAAAATTCAAAATCTAAAACATAAAATGACCCAGCAAAACCTGGCTTTATGCATCAAAATCTCAAGAACAATCAAACCCTTTTTTGATTGAATGCAGGATTGAAGGTTCTGTCAAGGATGGCAGTTCAACCAGGCCCTGAAGCAGGAAGGGAAGCTGAGACTATTGCACCAAAACCGCCACCATTTTGATGATTTAGATAATCTACTACATGTTGTCAGACGGTTCTATTCAAGTGAATTCTTGATTCTACAGGCCACACCCTAATCATGCTTTGGTAGGGCATTTGAAACTGGATCAAAAAATTTGGTTAATCACATCCAATTGATTATTTTCAATTGTATGATTACATTTTGTCATTGGTTTATGTTGTTTGGATAACGCTTCCCCCTTGAATCAATTAAATCATCTTTAAAGCCACTTTTTGGATTCACTCGGGCGGTCTTTTGACTGATATTCAACTTTGACATGAAAGATGTCTGTGTGATTAAAATGATGAAAACATAAGAAACATTGAATTTACTGTGTATTTGGGGTTCTGTAGTAAAAGATAATTTTTGCAATCATCATCCTTTCAATTTAATTTTATTTCTATAGCTCCAATTCACAACACTCAAGTCTCTTTCCAAAGTCAAATCTCATCAGATCCTGCAGGTTGGTGAGAAAGTTTCCTCTCTAAGGAAACCCAGCAGGTTGCATCAAGTCTCTCCAAGCAGCATTCACTCCTCCTGAAAGAGCGTAGAGCCACAGTGGACAGTCGTCTGCATTGTTGATGGCTTTGCAGCAATCCCTCATACTGAGCATGCATGAAGCAGGTTGACAGTTAGGGCAGGGGATGCACTCTTCTACCAACAGAAGAGTGCAGAATACTCAACAGATCAGAGGCATAATTTCTGGTAAAGAAAGAACGGTATCTTTCGGACTATAAGGCACACTTAAAATCCTTACATTTTCTCAAAAATGTAAGGTGCGTCTCATATATGATTACTGACTGATTTTATGTGGTACAATGCGCTCAAAAATCTGTTAAAATGTGAAGGTATGACTTTGGTTAGCAACTAAGCCGTGCCGCTCAATGGATATTAGGAGCATTACGGTACACTGTGTCACTACCTGATAGGACCCCTGAGCTGTCTACCAGACTGCCTAACTGTAATGTCTAAACTAGAAGTGCATTCATTTAAGGCAGCCTGGAGTACGCGCTAGCAACAATAAACCGTGCTCACCACAGTACAGAGACTGCCCTTATCAAGGTGTTTAATGACATCCGTATAAATACAGACTGTGGAAGAACCACCGTGCTGGTTCTATTGGACCTCAGTGCAGCATTTGATACTGTTGATCACTCCATTCTGTTAGAGCGCCTGGAGAACTGGGTCGGCCTTTCTGGTACAGCTCTCCACTGGTTTAAATCCTACTTAAAGGACAGGGACTTTTTTGTATCAGTAGGTAACTTTACATCAGAGATGACAAAAATCACATGTGGGGTTCCCCAAGGGTCCATCCTGGGTCCCCTCCTATTCAATATCTACATGCTCCCTCTTGCTCAGATAATAAAAAATAACAACATCAGCTACCATAACTATGCAGACGACACACAGCTCTACATCACCATGTCACCAGGTGACTATGAACCAGTTCAGGCACTGAGTAAATGCCTAGAAGAAATCAATGCATGGATGTGCCAAAATTTTCTCCAATTGAATAAAAACAAAACTGAAGTAATAATATTTGGACCAATAGAGGAAAGATCAAAAGTTAGCACACAGCTTCAGTCGCTTCAGCTAAAAACCACCAATCAGGCCCGAAATCTGGGTGTAGTGATGGACTCAGACCTGAACCTTCAAAAGCATCTAAAGACAATTACAAGGTCAGCTTTCTATCACCTGAAGAACATTTCTAGGATTAAAGGACTAATGTCTCAGCAGGATCTGGAAAAACTAATCCATGCGTTTATATTTAGTAGAATTGATTACTGCAACGGTGTTTTCACAGGACTTCCTAAAAAGTGGATCAGACAGCTGCAGCTGATCCAGAACGCTGCTGCCCGCGTCCTCACTAAGACTAAGAAAGTAGAGCACATAACCCCAGTTCTAAAGTCCTTACACTGGCTCCCTGTATCTCAGAGAATAGACTTTAAAATACTTCTGTTAGTCTATAAATCCTTAAATGGCTTAGCACCTAAATACATCACAGACTTGTTATCAGCGTATAAACCATCCAGACCACTAAGGTCTTCTGGCTCCAGCCTACTCCACATACCTAGAACCAGAACTAAACATGGAGAAGCAGCATTTAGTTCCTATGCTCCGTTTATCTGGAACAAACTTCCAGAAACCTGTAAAAGTGCGGAAAGCCTGAGTTCTTTTAAATCAAGATTAAAAACACATCTGTTTAAAATTGCCTTTGACTGTTCTAGTTAAACAGTTTTACTGTTTTTAATGTTCTTTTTTGTTACTACATTCTATCCCTACTTGCTTTTATTCTATTTTCTATCTACATTTTATTATTTTGGTATATCTTAATCATGTAAAGCACTTTGTATTGTCTTGTACTGAATTGTGCTATATAAATAAATTTGCCTTGCCTTGCCTTGCCTTGCCTTGCCTTGCCTAGTAAGTTAATTCAATATAAAAGTTAAGTTTATTCTAAAACATACAGTAACAGATGTTTTTTTACAGTTCATAACACCAGTGGCGTGGCGTGGGGTGGAGGGTACCACTCCTGTTTGACTGGACATGTAAACAATAGAAAACTTGTGTGTGGATTATTAAACAACTTTTGTTAGTGCTACTGGCACCCCAAATGCATGCAGTCCTGGCCTGAGAACCATATTGGACTTCTCATAAATGACCAGCATGTGGACATCTTTAAATTAATCTTTCTACTGAAATTAAATATGACGGGTCTTTGCAATCCATCACAACCCTGTGATCAGATTTAAAACACATAGAAACATGTTGCAGATTTAAGAAAACCTTTGACATGCGCAGCACCAGCTACTTCGAAATAATTTCAGCGTCTTCAGTTTTGAGAAAATACTCTCTCTTTCTCGCCTTTGTGTTATTTCTCACCAATTATTTTTGCTTCACTGCAAGCGAGTCTGAGGGCTGCAAGCCTCCTATGGTACCATTTCCTTTTTGTGCGAGCCAGTTCTCTTTCGGTAATTATGTTCAAAACATGCCACATCCTCTTAGCATTTCCCACCGTTTTAACACAGTGATGAAAACCATGCATTCAAGCCGGGCTAAATGGGAAAAAGATTATCTGTTGCAGAGTAAGAAGAGAGCTGGAAAAATAAAACTGCAATAAAAGCAAGTTTATGCCACCATATAAATCTGACAACATAGTAAAAAGTATGGCCTGAAAACATTTTCTGTCGGCAGCAGAATCAGGTCATTTTAAATGATTTATTTCAAGGTCCGAGGGGCATTTAGTGAGATATTTCGTTGAGGTACTTGGCTGCAGAGTCAATGATGCAAAGCTTCCATCTGTGCAATACTGGCCTTAGATGATGAACTAATTGTGGTTGCATGTAGTAGCAGTCTACCACATGAATCTTTGCAAGATGATACATTCTGCCGCAGCAAAGCAGAGTCTGATACTTCTGCAATGCACAGATGCTGTCACAAAAATTACCAAAATTAATGAATACTGTTGTTGTCCTGAGCTATGCAGCTCAAAACATGCATTCCATATTGTATGCTTTGATCCCAGTCACAGAAGTTATTGTAAAAGAAAAAAAAATATGAATGAGAATATATCTGTCACAGAATCTACTCCCCCACCCTGTAACTTATTTGGCTTCTGGAGGTTTAAGACCACACCCTGGATCAAACCATCCCCTGCCTTCAGTTTCAGAATCAGAATAAGACATACTTTAATAATCCCAGAGGGAAATTACTTAATAAATTACTTACACAAGATCGGGCAATGGGTCCAGATGGGAAAGACGTGAAATCTCTCGAGACAAAATCTGGCTAATTCTGGGGAATCTCAAAATGTTCCCAGGCCAGAATGGATTTGTAGTTCCTCTTCTGGGTCTGCCTCGGACATACTCCAAGCGGGACATACTCAGAAAACCTTTAATAGGGAAGCACCCAAGAGGCATCCTGGTTAGATGCCTGAATCCCCACTATGAACTGGTGTCAAAGCAAAGAAGTGAGCCGCTCCATTTCTCCTGCATGGTGGAGCTCCTCACCTCATCTCCAAGAGTCTAGCCACCATGTAGATAATTCTCATTTCAGCCGCTGGTATCTGGGGAAAGTTCTTCCAGTTATGACCCATACCTCATTACAATGGGTGAGAGTAGAAAAATATACTTAATTTGTGATCTTTGCTTTTTGGCCCAACTCTTTCTTCAGTACTACAGATCTAATATCTGCATTAATGCAGATGGAACTTTAGTACTTATATCCATATCCTACAGCACCACATAATGGTCTTTAATAAAAGAGAACTTGAAACAGAGACTGAGCCAGACAGATCAAGGCACCTTTACTAGAGTGACAACCTTCAACAACAAAAAAGAAAGATTCTCATACCAGAGACAGTCTTCTCTAAAACTACACCATGAGATCTTTCCAGGAATACCACAAACAGGATCTGTGACAGGGCGCTGCCCTGACTGAGTCCAACCTGCACTGGGAATTAGGTCGATTTTGTGCCCGGAAATTTAGATCCAATTTTTGCTTTGGTCAAACAAGAACCAGATAGACCTTCAAAGGATTCCAAGACACACTGTTCCCACAGCAGCCCAGTACAAAATGCCGTGGGAGGACGTTGTTATAAGACCTCTACACACAGACAACGTATGTGAGACCCCGTTACCCCCAATTGTACCACCACCACTGTCGTCAAAGCAGTGGTGGGTAATAAAGGTTCAGAAAGATTAGCTCCAACTATTTCCAGCTCCACAGCACAGACAATGACTTATGTTTGAAATCACCTTGTTAAGAGAACAGGATGAAGGAAAACTAGGCAGAGTTTTTACTTTGTGAAGCCTGATTTACACACCTCAGCCTCAAAGACCTCGTCCACCCTCAGCATGGACTCCTCAAACCTTTCCCCCCAGAATAAAGGTACAGAAGCGTGACAGTCAGGACCAATCTTCCCCTCTCTGCCAGCAGGCTTCTAAGAAAGCCGACAGTTCTCTGTAACCAAAAACAGAACATACGTCTGCTAATCTTCCCGCTTTATTTTCCACATGCTCTTCTGCTCATGTTCTAAATTTCTGCGTGCGATAATTTTGTACATATACATTTATACTTTGCTGGTATGCCATCTTCTTGATAGTTTCTTTCTCTGTATTTTCAGTTGTGCCGTTGTTACTTC
The DNA here is from genome assembly GCF_011125445.2 of Fundulus heteroclitus. Classification (NCBI taxonomy): domain Eukaryota; kingdom Metazoa; phylum Chordata; class Actinopteri; order Cyprinodontiformes; family Fundulidae; genus Fundulus; species Fundulus heteroclitus. The sequence continues at coordinate 2,574,849 of NC_046371.1, read as the reverse complement.
TCCTGGTTATTGTCTTTGAGAGTACAGAGCAAAGGAAGAATATCATTACACATGGACACACGTTTGACTGTGTATGTGACAATAAATGTAAAACTGGAGTATAAATGTAATGAAGTGGTCCATTGCTCCACAGCCAGGACAAAATCCCCATTCCTCCTCCTCAATCTGAGATTCTGACAGTTTGGAGTAAGAGGCTAAGAATGGGGATCCCTTGAGGGACGCCATAAGTTTTCAAAATATGCCTCCTCTGTAGAAAACATGGCAACCAGATTCAGATCTTTCCACTACCAAACAAGATCCTCCTTCCAGGTCCACAGTTCCCCTACTGCCAAAACCAAATGCAGTCTAATGTGGTCCCCATTTTACCCTCTCTAAAGTCCCAGGGCTTTCCAAAGAAAAGCTGAAAGTCCTACAGTATCTCCATAGCATCTCTGTAGAGCAGGGCTCATCAACTGGCAGCCCGCTGGCCACATCTGGCCCACCAGAATATTTCTGAATTCAGGAATAGCATATTGAATAGGAAAAGTATATCATATTTTATTAATTTATTTTACAAAAGCATCTGGCCCTTACAATGTCTGGTGAGAAAAACCATGGCTCTCAGACAAATGTAGCTGATGACCCCTGCTGTAGAGGAAAAGAAAATGGGTGCAGAGGGAGGATTCAACCACAGAAGCTGTAATTGCTCTGACCAACTGCTACGCATTTGCTGTTTCAGGAGTCCTTGGAGGCAACCAAGCCTTTAAGACGTCCCTTTTCAGTTTGACTTGAAAACAAAATCTTAGAACCAATGTGTGAGAATAAACATGCCCTCTTTTTCTGAAATATATGCTTGCAGCACCTCCTACACTTTGTGGAATCGTCAGCAATAAGGAATAAATCCCGTATTTTTCGGACTATAAGTCGCATTTATTTAGAAATTTATTTCACAAAATCCAAGACTAAAAACTAACATTTAATCTGGTAAGACAATTTATTCAGTTGCACAGCTGCATCCACAATCGGCTGAATAACATGGAACACACTTGTGAGGATGAATGGGGTAAATTAGCACAACAAGCCACCAACTCCAGTTCTCGTCAGAGCATTTCGGTCTAATTACGCTGAAATTAGACCACGAGCGTAACGGTGCTACATGCTAAGCTAACAGTAAAACACGGATGTTTGAGAGCAACATAAAGCTGACGTGCATCAGTGAAGTTTTAACCCGCCCGGACAAAAGAGCTGTAAGGTGGCGCTAGCTGTTGTTAGCGTCACGGACAGCCCAGTAAAGGTTCTGTTGCTCTGTTTCCTTTGAGCTGCACCACGCAACGCTTCGCTGCGTGAATGATACTGAAACAATATATATAAATGTGTTCAGTCTTTGTTGTTTATAAGTTAATGTTTTAATTAATTTAAGTTACCTCCACTCTTGCCATCATTTGCAGTGTTTTGGAAGCTGCAGGAAGCACTTTTATTTTAACAATAACTGTTTTGAAGTCACACCTGACTACAAATTGCAGGATTGGCCAAACTATGAAAAAAAGTGCGATTTATAATCTGAAAAATAAGGTACATTGAAAATTACAATAGCATTGCACAGGAAATGCATTTGTTTTGAAATCCCTAACTTTAAACTTGAGGGGAAAAACAATCCCATGTCACAAAAAACAGAAACAGTGGCACAATTACTGTATCTCTGCTGTAAACATTTTATTCAAGTCCCTTTCACTTGAGACAAATCTGGGTTGTTTGTTACAGTCAGCCTCAATCCCAGTCACCTCTGACCAAAGCACATAGTGCCACTTAAAGTGACAGTAGCGTTTAGAAAAGTCTACATGCTTACATTTGTGACTTTAGGACAGTTGAGGCTTTTTAGGGCTCGCCTCCCAATTAACAGATTGGGAATTAGATTAGATTAGATTAGATTTAACTTTATTGTCATAACACAGGTACAAGTAAAAGGCAACAAAATGTAGTTTAGGTCTAACCAGAAGTGCAATAGCAGCAAATGCAGGATAAACAATGGTTCCATAAGTACAGGAAATGGGTTTTTACTGAATAAATGTAGAGACTTTACAACTGCATGTGTACCGAATATAATATACAGGTGGATATTACTATAAATATGTAGATAAATAACCGCTATGGCTCTCATGGAGACCCGAATATGTAAAATTCTGCTGCAGTTTGCCAACAGTGACGTTTGGAGTTTTTTTATGGCTCGTCCTGTTTTGCTTACCATGATGGTGGTTAGATAAACTTTTGTTCTAAATGTCATTTTAGGCTTTTTAATTGTTGCTTTGACTGTCAATCTGGGCAGTTAGACAGGTAGCTACTTTCTTAATTCATGAAGATCCCACATATTCCTTTTTTTTACCCTTCCCATTTCTAAGCATGTATGAGAAAAATTTACCTCTGTGTCACAGTATACGTCAAATTATGCAGATTAAAGTTTTTGTACACATCTTTTCCAGGACTGCCAATTAACCTGGAGGGAGCAAATGAATTAATTTACTTCATAAAGATATGTGAATGTCTCGTTTATCAAATTTAATATATCCGCTCAGTAATGAAATAGCTGTTTACAGATCACTACAGAGAAATTCAATAATTCTTTGGAAATCCATCCCAATGCACTGACAAACAAAAATTCAATACTGATTTGTTCCTAAACCATATTTAAAATACACAACATGTGCAAACAAAATAAAGATACCAATCAACGATGTCATAACAGGTCATGGAGAAACAAAATGTTTATGTTCAGCTTTTAGGGTTGATGATAGCAGCTGACACAATACAGTGAAAGGTTTTTACCACAGAGCCATCTCCTCAGTGAAGAATGAAAAGACACGCTTCATGAAAGATGTTATCTTATGGACAAGCTTCCTAAATACGCTCATTCATCTCTGGCTCTGCAAAACTGGCTGACTTTTCTTAAAGCATGTTTTAAATAGAAACCAGGGCTCTGTATAAGCTAACATAATATTTACCACTTAAACCACCTTGTGAATCCATTCATAAACACCTAACATTTCATATTTTCTCCAAGTTACATACAGATACTGCGTTTTTGGAGGTATTTTATGATAGACCAACACAAAGTAGTGCTTAAACATGATGGAGGGAAAAATGGCTCAAGGCTTCCAGAACTAAAAAAAAAACAACAACAATAATAATAGTAAAAATAATTTCTCTAAATAAGAAAACCATTCATGGTTCTCCTTCCACTTCACAATTATGTCCCATTTAATATTGGTCCATTACAAAATGATATCCAACAAAATACAAATAATATTTTTGCCAGCAACATGAAAAGGTTCAGGAAGAGTCGACACCTTTAGGAAGAGCATGCAGCCTGCTGCCGATGCCTACTCTGGCACAAAAATAAGACATTAGTGTGTCCAGACAATGAGACGTTCTGTATCACTCCAGAGGGAGCGACGGTCTCAGAACAATTCTGCCTCTGACACCGGCTGCTGAAGGTAAAATAAGATCACAGGCGCCACAGAGCCCATTTTAGGTGTGCTGATATGCTAGACCTTTGAAATTGAGGTCAGACAAAAAAAAAAAAAAAGATAATCTTATATCTTCCTCAGAATTTTATAAACGACCAAACGGGCCATTATATCTAGGAGGAACTAAATAAAATTGCTTCATGGTTGTTTTAAAGAAATCATCTTGTAAACTGTGTATAGAATATTAAACTTTCCTCCAGAAATCATCTGGCGATCATTAAGTGAAAGGGAAATAAAACTGTCATTCAAAATATTCACAACGTTCAAAACAACGTTTAAAGGCAGAGCAAAGATTTCACATCTTGTCATTCCTTCCTATAAAAGACAAAAGCTGTATAAAGGCTTAACTTTTGACTTCCACCCCGGGACACTTCCTTCATATCAGTCATTGTTAAAATAAAAGTACTTCCAGCAGCTTCCAAAACACTGGAAATGATGGCAAGAGTGAAGGTAAAAGGTTTTCCTTTTCACTTTCTTTTTGCCGGTAATATCGAGCCAAAACACAAAGCCCAGAACAAGACAACTGAAATTCCAGGAGATCAACCTGTGAAGAGGGGAAAAAAATTTAAAGTTCTCTCACAGATTCAGAATTTATTTGTTTAGAAAGAAGTTTTTAACTGTGAGCCTTTTGGGTTGTGGCGGAGGCAAAAAATAATTGTCTTGCAACTTTTATAGCCTGTTGGCAGTCTGTCAGGCGGCTTTTATGCATCTCATTTGAGACCTGAAGTCTGCCTCCTCCCCATCAATATTCAGCTGTTCTGCTTAACACAAAGCGCTGCTGCTCAGTGGCGACAGAACTCTGCGTTTTCTCACCCTCCGAGATGTCAGAGTCACGACGTCTCCACCCAATCAGCAGCGCTCAGTAATTGGTTGGTCATTAGTTCAGATTAATTGGGTAGTTTTTATGTTGCTGCATAAAAAAAAGAACCTCACCAGGTTTTGGAGGTTCAGTAATAGTAAAAGCATTTAAATGGCAGCTGAGGACGGCATATGTAGCAGGATGGAGAAACTAAGGTAAATTTATAATCAAAAGAATAGAAGACCTATATAAAATTCAAATTTCTACACTAAATCTTACAGGTATAACCATGGGTTACCTCAAATCCTGATATTGGGGCTATTAACCCATAAAAAGCAGAGGATGATTTAATTTTCTCACTGTCTGTCATTGTTTTCTGGAAATCATAACTGTTTGGAGCCTGAACTTGTGGAATTTATGTAAAACATGTTCAAATGTGGGGGAAAAAAATCTAAATAGTGGAGGAACGCAATATATCTGACCAAATCATCAGCTGGTAAGGCGCAATAAACTCTGAGTAGATACAAACTAAACAAACTGGATAGGAGATGCTTAAAGGAATACTTTGAGTTATTTATTTTAAGTATGATTATAATGTGAGGTTATAAGTTGTCAATTTCTTACCTGCAGAAGATGTTTCTCTGAATGGTAAACAGAAGTTTGGCCCAAACAAGCAAGCTAAGAGTGAATCAAGGTGGAGCAGTTAAAGTGGACTTCTGCTGTCTCCACACTAACACCATCAACACACATTTGCATCAAAAAGTTGCAGGCTATGGTCATTTAAACCTAAAATAAGGGCTTTTGAGCAGTACTGTTAGAACAAGTTGAAAATGCAACGTGTTAAGATGCCGTTGGCTGAGAATCTCAGCGGTATAGATGGAGGAGCTGGGAACAGGGCAAAAACTGTTGAACTGTCTACAGAAAATACATTTTATATTACCGTGACCTCAGAGGGTGCTGAGCAAAGAAAAAAAAAGTTCCTGCTCCAAAGTCTAAAATGTTCAGATTTACCTGAAATCTGCAGCTTTGGACATGGACACTTCCACTTCCCTTCAAAATAAGAGCTAGACAATAAAATGTTGACGTCATTAGATGTTCTAACAGAAAAAAATATCCTAAACACACATCAAAACTAGTCTGGGAATAAATAAAGGCTGATGGGGTGTTCCTTTTGCCTCAGAGGTCGGTACAAACAAGTTGCAGATTACATCATCTCCACCTTTCTGTGTTCTGGTTTCTCTTGTTGGACAGTAGGGAAAAAAAACATGGACGCTCGGACTGTTGTTAAAACAATAACAATGACCATTACGCTGTTCTAGGCGGTATTTTAAACATCCCGTCTGATGAACACTGAAAGGCAGCACCGGTTTGACTGACTAAATGTCACATAAATAACAGAGAGCTGCTGTAAACAAAGTTTGAAGTTTTACTCAATGCTGCTGCGAGTAGCAGACATCATGGATGCAGAAGTCGGGATCATCCTGTTGCTCCGAGTTTCCGACTCGTCATACCGACTTTAGGGGCTGTTCCAGGTAAATTTTCTGAGAATCTTGACTTCCAAGGACAAATGGAACGCACTATGACATCAGACTTCTAGAAAACCTAAAAATGAATTTAATTTCATATTTGTTTCCGCTAATTTTTTTTTTAAATGAATGGAACTAAATCCTTTTATTAGAAAAATAGATATGTTACTCTTTAAAGTAAATCAGAGTTTCTGGATACTCTGTATTAGGGACTATATATGTAATCTGGTCTGGGAACATCTGGGATCCCCCAGAATGAACTGGAGGATGTCACTAGGGAGAGGGATGTCTGGGGTTCCTTCCCAGACCGGTTGCCCCTGTAAGCCGGTCTCAGCTCAGCAGACGCCGATGGATGGATTGATGGATGGAGGATTCCTCTCTCTATACTCCAGCCTGTGAAATCTGGTTCAACAAGTCAAGAAGTGCTCTGTTGTTGGTAAAAGTATCAAAAGCAAGGATGCCGAGGCACCAGTGATTTGATTAGAAGCTATTATTATGACATTTTTTACTCCCAAAATAAACGTACTTAAATTGATGATTTGATTTTTACCAAACCTTTCCGTATTGGATTTATGCTGTTGTAATAAAAGGTAAATTTATGTTAATGCGTTATCCACAAGTTTACAGGAGGTGTTGATAAGTGTATCTCATGCCGTATTTGGAGACCAGCGTGGATAACTGAAAGAAAAAAGGGATTCAGCTGCCTGCTGGTATCAAGGAAGCATCTATCGACATATCTCATAATCCAATTAGGTTAATCTGTGCAGGCCTGAATGTGTGAATAGAACACATTGTGACTTGCTGCTGGGAAAAAAGAAGGAACAAAGAAATGCAGACATAACCAGGCTGACAGGAAAAGTTTAGTTCTTTATTTAGCTGAATATAAAGTGAGGTTTGCAGGCAGAGAGTCAGAACAGGATGTTATCAGAGGGCAAGCGCTGAACAACAAATGGCACAACAACCTGACAACCAGCTCGAGCAAGGTGCCAGGCATCTGTACTCTGGGGATGATTAGATAATGGGAAAAAAAGGCCAAGGAGATGTAGGAGGGAGGTGACTGGAATCATGAGGATAGTCTGAGGACATCTAGTGGCTGTTACAGAGTACGACAACAGGGACAGATGGAGAACCCGCAGGGCTGGGAGGTTTGGAATGGGCTGCTAGGCTGATCACCAAGTGCTTTAGCAAGTATGACATGTTTGAAATAATAAAGCTTTACTCATCCTAAACTCATGATGCACTGCAGGAAAACCCTGCACTGCTCCTCACGTTAAAACCGATACAGCCACAACTAAACCCACCTGTCCATGTATGCCCTCTTCTCTGCTTTAATGTTCTAGTTTTCAGATAAACTGATTTTGCGTTTTCATTAATTATAGCCCAGAATGATCAAAAATCATCTACATAACTTGAAATATATCATCCTGTTTGGGATTAATCGATGTAATCTATGCACTTTTGGATTACTAACATCTATGACCTTTCAGTACCTGCATGATGCTATTTTAATGAATGGTAATCTGCCAGATGCTGCACAAAACACACAAAACTCCTTCATGCAGTATTGAGAACAGTTTTTAATAATAAATGTTTAAGGGTGATGCTTTTTGCCCTATCAGAGCTTTTACACGAAGATGAGTCCCAACATTTTTAACCTTCAAACAAACATCCTGACCCGTTTGGTCCAAATAAGAGCAAACACCAAACCACACAGACATTGGTAATCAAACATACACGGGTGTCAGAACCACAATGCTGACACTAACAGCTCAAACCAATCCAATCACTGATAAACAGTGAAAAGAGGCTAATCCAAAGCACCCCCTAAAATGACGGATTCACTTTGATGTGATTAATACGATCACATAAAAAATGGATCGAGAGAACTGCCAAAAAAAGTAACGGGTACGTTCATTGAAGAAGAACAAATCAAAGCCGTAGCATGCAGGAATTACTAGAGTGCACCGAGGAAGACCAATGGGATTAAGATATACACGGACATGAATGAAGTGTCTGCCTCCAGCCTGAGCTGCAGGCTGCATCGATTCACTGACTGCCCTCCATGGCTGCACCCAACCTGTCCACCTGACATCCTCCCAGCTGCTGCCCATTAGCTCATTAGTGTTGGTGCATGAGGGCTCGTTTTCCTGTCGCAGCTGTGGAATAGTTCTACAGCGCATGGTTCATTTTTCCCACCCACTACAATTAGAGCTGCGGAAGGAATGAAGGGATGAATGAAAGAATGTTAGTCTGTTGCTGCATCTCGAAATCCAGGTCCAGCTTTACATGTTGAGGCGTCGCAGATATTCATCAGCAGATCTGCAACATGTAAAAACTTTTTGTGTATCCAAGGACGTCAGCTACAACACCACTGGAAGACTTTAGCTGTTTTATTATTTTAGTTTGAATTCTGTAGGTGACCAAGTTAATTAGTCATTGTAGAATATTTTTACATGTGTTGAGTGTTGGATTTCAGCCCAAAAATACCTATTTTTTTAAAAAAAAGAATGATAATTTCTTAGATTTATACTCAGTGTGTAGAATACAATGAATTCAGTGTAATTCAACTTTATTCATAAAGTGCAAATTCACAACACAGGTCATCCCAAGGCACTTTGCAGAGTCAAATTAAACCAAATCCTCCTGACAGACATTTTAGTATATTTTAGTATCAAATAAAGAATTCAATTCAATTTCCAGAAGTGTTTTTGACAATGATGGGATATTAATGTTTGTGTTGTCTGGTCCGCTCATTACAACCAAATAGAACTTAAAAGTCTTTTAAATTAGTGCCAAATGTCCACTAGCATTAGCGCTATTAGCTTCCCGGGTAACAATAGTGCTACAGCCCTAGTAACGCAACAACGGTAAGATTTAAAAACAATGTTTATTCGTTAGCTCTGCCATCGTTTCGTTGATGCTGTAAGTGTTATTACAGCATTAATATGGAAGATTAATGTCAGTTTAAAGGTGTTTGTGTAACTTGAGTGAACTCATCAAACTAATGTCAACACAACCAGGACGCGCTCTAAAAACACATCATCTCCAGTCGACGTCCGCTACAGCGGCCAGTTCTCCCAAGTTACCGATTCAAGTTTAATTATTTCCTGGAGAAACAATTGCATTAATAAAAACAAGTATCCTAAAGGTTATCAATTTTCACTGAGCAATTCTTTAAAATGTTATTTCCTCAAAAAATGTTTTGTTTAACTCAGGCTTTGCATTGTGAATGGGTTGAACATACAAAAAATGTTCTAAATTAGTTAAGCTAGTTTGATCTCATTCCACATTCTTTAGGATGAACTTTGGTTCTTTAACTCGGATCTGCAGTGAACCAGGATTCACTGAATCATTCTGATGATGGTTTACAATCATTTATTTGTCTTTTATTTATTTTGTGTGTACATAGTTCCTTAGCTTCTTTCTATCTTAATTTTGCGCAGTAGTTTTAGTTAAGTTTCACTAGCCCAGTAGAGCGGATTTTTTGATTGAAATATAGTGTTAATTCGGATAAACAGTTCATTTTATTTCTGTTAATAACTTCTGTTAATAAATAATGAGCTGATATTCACCAGACAATCCCTAACAGACCCAGAGTTATTTATTAAACATTAAATAACTTAAAACAGTGCGTAGTGATGTGACAAAGTGGTTCAGTTTGTGTTCACTACTTGTCCCTTATTCTTATCTCTGATTCATTTACCTTCTGTAGCTGGTCATAATGCTTAAATTTAAACATTAGTTTGCAACTTTGCTTCACTTACTATCCCGGGTTTGTTTGTGTTAGCATTATGCTGCAGTTTCCATCTATTTTTATGTTTAGCTTAAAGCTACTATTTCTGGATTATTGCTTGAACTTGTTTATTTGGTTTCAAAGTATATTCATGGTATTTGTTTTCTTTTTTTACTCACCATTGTTTGTCCCTCTGCAGCAGGTCAGGTATGGGAGGGGCCGGCCCAGTACTTCCTGCTTAAGTGTCTGGATGACGTCATTGATTGCCTGGCTGGGTTCTACCAATTAGAGGGTTTTCTTTTGAGTATTGCTTTGTTGGTTTTTCATTACAGTAACTTTTGAGTTATCTTGTATTACATGGTTTATTTTGCAGACCATTTCATTATCTAGATGAGTTTGTAGATTAGCTTTTGTTTGTTTTTTCTCCCCTGTTTAATTGTGGCTTGGTCCACTCAAGTGCAGGTGTGTTCTTAGAAGCTCACTACTTTACAGTGACACAACACATCTTTGCCCCTTCATCTTGTCTGAAAATACTTGTTTTATATTTCTCTCTTTGGTTTCTACCAAAGCATTTTGGTAAAAGCTGAGCTCTGTCTCTGGCCAGTTTCTTTTTTTATCTGCCAATTTCTTATAGATTTCCTGCTATGTTTTATTGTTCTTCTCATGACCAAGCTCCAACTTTTTTTTTTTATTATTATCAATTTCATCATGTTCAACATAAAGTGTGAAAAAAAGGCTTATTAGACTGTTAAAAATAATACTGTCAGTATTTCTCTGTACAATGTCCAATAGTTAGTGTTAACTAAAACATGCGTGAAGTTTCAACTTTTATGTTAAATCTCCAGGCTAATATTTAGTTGTATAACCACTGTGTCTGAAAAGTGTTTATTATGAGTGCTTCATGGAATGAAGGAAGTTCTCCAGCACAGGATGACTGAATATTCCACAGTTCTTCTGCACTTCCTGGTTTACCTTCAGAGTCCGAATGTTTGCTGTCAGGCCAATAACTTTTCTGTTGGATTAAGGTTATTTTATTGGACTGAGTGACTGCGTAATGGTTTTGTTCTGCTCCTTACGGGTGTGTTTGGGCTCATTGTCATGTCAAATCATCCATATCAAGGGCATTCCCTCTTTACGTTGAGGCAATGCGACCCCTTCAAGTATTCTGATGCACTCAAAGTGACCAATCATCTCTGGAATGTGATAACCTGAGCATACAGGAATTCAGCGCTGGGTGGTTGTTTGTCTCGTAGGCCCAAACGACTAATCTTTTCATCAGTCCATAAACTGTCTCACCACTTGCTGTGTTTACTTCACTGAACAGCGATCTCTTTAGCAGATATCCTTTTTTTTCTCAATAATTGTACTCTGGTGGGGTGAAGTGGTTTCCATCAATAACTTGGGTTCACACAGTCACCTTCTAAATGTCTCTGTCCTCACAGGAAGCTGTAGATCTTTGATCAGCACAGCGGCTGGGGTTTTACTATTTTGGGTATTCAACAATCCAGGGGTTTAAATAGAAGACCTGCTTGTTTTCCGACATAATCTCCTACACTACAAATACTGAGCAACATTATAAACGATAAGACATTCGTAATAAAACATCTTTTTAAGACATAGAGAACAAATCAAAAATCAAAGAGCTCCTGAAAGGTTTGAATGCATGAAAGCATTGAAGTATCATAGAGACGTTAAATGGAAAAAGATGAAAGTCAAAGTGTTTGTGAAGTGATTTTTGTTCCCCCTGCAGCTTCTGCAGCTGCCGCTGGGAAGCATTTAACTCTGCATCCGCAGCCTGTCAACAAGCTGCTGCAGAGGGTGGATGTGAGACAGAAGTTCGCTCTGCCCTCACTTCAATGAAACCTCTTTCCTTCACTTCTTCGGTTAGTTCCACTTCACCAGACGTCTGGCAGTCCCTCGTCAGATGTGCCCTTTATTGTGTAGGCGTCCGGCCAAGACGCAGGCGCCATTGTGAGACATTCCTCCAGGTGCTGATATTAGCCGGGCTGACAAGGGCGTCCAGGTCATTTACAAGAAGAGCTATTGCTTCTCGCTTTCCTGGTGTCAGTCTCAATGGGATGCAGATAGATTTCCTTGGCTGTGTTTGTTTTCTCCTCAGAAGCTGATGGGACCCTGGACAGATGGGTAAAATAATGTGTTACTGCCTGGACGTCACAGTTACTGGTTAACTTGTGCTGGACTGAATTTATTCACACTGTCTCTTAGATACTCTATAGGTTAAGCTGTAATATCGGAGAATTAAGATCAACTTTGACGGCTTAAATGTTTAGTTGCATGATTATTTAGACGTAAACATGTTAAGGATATTTCTGAGCTCTGGCGGTAATGACCACATTTCACCTGGGATGTTTCTACAGCAGCCAGGGGATGGCTGTGGTCAGAGTCGTCATTAAAAGGCCTTTAATGGCTGTCTGAGGAAGCCATTATCTTTCTGAAACTGATTAATTAAAACCTAATCTACTCATCAAACCTCTTATTATCACTATTAAATTTCATTATGACACTGCATCGAACAGGGAACCTGCCTAAACATCCGGCCTTACTGGAGGAATAAACAACGTGGGAAGAATATGAAATGAAAGTCAGGAGAGGGCAAGGTCACCAGAAAAACTGCTCTTATTGTTGTAAGGAGACCAGAATATAACCAGTTTACATGTTCCGAATTATAATTGGGGATGACAATGATCTGGATTCTTCTTCTTCTTCATGTGGGTGTCTTTATAGATGTGATAACAGCAGCAGTGGCTATGCAATAGGCGCTGCAAACATAAATTATGAAATACAAAGTGATTATCACATCTCCTCTGTCATAAAATGAGTCTAACTTTTCATTTTTCACCGTTCCTGTTCCATTTCATCAACAATATTACATTTTATTTAAAAGCGCCTTTCAGAGCACTCAAGGACACTGTACAGAAAAAGCGGCATAATAACAATAAAGATTGAACAACAAACAGCAGAATTGACAACAAACCGACAATCACAGAGAGTATGCACTTGTGAACAGATGGGTTGTGAGTTTAGACTTGAACTGGTAGCGGGGGCTGGTGGTGTGGATGTCTGGATGGACAGAGACCCAGAGTTTGGGAGCAGAAGTTCGGACTGGGATCACGTAATGAAATAAGGTGTTTCTGAAAATAATGCGATCAGATTAATTCTGAAACACTTATGGAGGAATTTTTGAGGAAGGCCAAAGAGAAGAGAGACCATGGATAAGAACTGATGCAGAGTGAGGGGGAAGGGAGGGATGAAGGCGAATAATGTTGCGTAGAATAAATAGGCAGAATGAATGTTACATTGTATTATATTGATATGTTTGGTATTTTGGGTTTATCTTCAGTAATTCTTGTGTAGGTCTCCTATTTTTAACGTTTCAATGCAGAGGGATGCCAGACAAATGAGTGTGTATGTATCTTTAGAAACCTTTGGCTTCTGTGTAACTTCATGCTGGTCTCTAATTGGTTACTTAAAGATTCCTCTGGGGGTGCAGCTCTTTGGGGCCATGGCCAATCAGGGATTTTTGTGTCATCCTTTAGCCAATAAGATTAATCAGTGACAGTTACACCACTGCCAGCTAAGCTGAGCAAGCCACTCAAACACGTGAATGTCAATGGAAGAGTCCAACAACAACAACACAACAGGATAGAAGGACAAAGTGAAAGAGAATTTGGTGATTTAGTTACAAAATAAAGATTCACAAGGCTTTTTCTGAAGGAAGAAAAGTGGATAAAGGAATTTAGACTAGACGGGCCCGACTTGCAGCAGGGAAGTGACCATGGACAGATTTATTTTAAGTAGGATTTCTGTTTGTGCTGTAATCACCACCCTCAAAAATAAAGGGATAAATACATAAAGATCACCAGCCACCACTGGATATGAAAAGTAAATGTTTTTGTCCCTTTTCCAGAATGAATAAACATCAACACAAGCCTCATTGTGTACTGCTGTAGGGAAGTTTATCTTCTTCTAAACATGAAATCTTTTTACATCTGGAATGAGGTTTTCAGTAGAACAATTTTTGCAGTGACCAACTTGAGAGGGATACTGGCTTTATGGTCAGAATCCCACAGACTGCCACTCTGGATCCTGAAGAAAGACCTTTAGCCCCAGAATGCTCCCTGGTCACTGCCCAGTGGCAGCCTACTGCTCCCTAAAGCTGCAATCTTCAACTGCAGTAATTGAGGTTTGGTGTCCTGCAACTTTTAAAATATGTCTCTTCTTCAATATTTAGTCAAATAATCAGGTCATTAGCAGGACCCTGGAGAACTTGACTATACTGAGGAGGTAATTCACCCATTTTATTCTGCTGATTTGGATCAGGGATGTGAAAGTTACAGGACACCAGACCTTGGGCATCGGAATTGAAAACGCCTGGCCTAAAGGATGGGTTATGTAGAGGACATGTGTTGTACCATAATGCAATGTTTTAAATTATTTAATGTTTAATAAGTAACTCTGGGTCTGTTAGGTATCGTCTGGTAAATATCAGCCCAAACAGCTGATATCAGGACAATAGTTGAAAGGAATGATTTGAGCACTGGTGTTCTTTTAACAGCAAACTCTGCACACATATACAATAAATGAGTAGCAACTTCTCTTCAAGTTCAAGAATTTATTAACAGAAATTAAATATCTAGAGAACATTACGATAGAATGCTGATAATCTGAATTAACACTATATTTCATTCAACAAATCCTCTCTACTAGGCTAGTGAAGCTTAACTAAAACTGCTATGCAAAACAAAAAGGAGGCTAGCCAACTATGTACACACAAAATATACAAAAACACAAATAAATGGTTGAAAATCATCATCAGAATGATTCAGTGAATCCTGGTTCACTGCAGATCTGAGTTAAAGAACCAAAGTTCATCTCAAAGAATGTGGAATGAGATCAAAGTAGCTTGACTAATTTAGAAAAACATTTGGTATGTTTCAACCCAATCACAGTGCAAAGCCTGAGTTATATAAAACATTATTTGAGAAAGTAAAATTTTAAAGAATGATTTTCTCAGTGAAAATCAATGCCTCCAGGACACCTGACCCCAATAATGCAATTATTTCTCCAAGAAATAATATCAATGGGTAACTTGGGGGAGCTAGTCTCTGCAGCGGACGACGACCGGAAATGATGATCACATCCTGGTTGTGTTGACATTAGTTTGATGAGTTCAGCCAAGTTACACATAAACACCATTAAATCGACACTAATCTTCCATATTAATGCTGTAATAACGCTCATAGCATCATCAAAATGATGGCGGGGCTAAATGAACAAACATTATGTTCAAATCGAACCATTGTTGCGTTTACTAACCCCCCCCCCCCCCCCCCCCCCCCCCCCCAGCCACTCGGGCGGGGCAGCTGAAGCAGTCCCTTACATTTATTGAGGCCTTACAGCCTGATCTTACGTTGTTTTCCTGTGGCTGATTTCACAACACATGTCATTGTAATGCACAAAAGGTTGCATTGACAAATACTTCTGCACAGACCTTTCAGTGTTCTTATCTCTCAATTTTCTTATGCGCACAGTGACGCTGACTTCCTAAAAGTACAAAATCAGACACAGGATTATCGTTGGAGAGAAAAAGCTATTTGATTTGAGAAAATATTTAAAAAATCCACTTTTAGACTATCATCTCCTTGCATTAACCTAATTAGATAACAGCTACATCAGACCCAAGCTGATGAGTATTCTAGAGGCAAAGAATAGTCTTTGCCTCTAGACCGTCATTACGTTTGAATTGATTGCCCATGGATGCTCTTCCTAGATCTCTTATACAGGCTGCTGCCAACAAAGCTGTAGCTACTCAAGATTATTACAATCATGTTAATGAGCTCATTTATTGTTTATTTGACTGTTATTAGCTAATTCAGATCAGAATTGCTATACACATACAGATAAAACCAGACATTTAAATACACTGTTTAAAAGGCTACACAACACAGTTTAACTGACTGACATAAACTGTTCATATGGGTCAGTTTGGATGGCAAAACTCTTATAGATTTGCCAAACACCAGAATAATGAGATTATTTTTCAGATATTATTGAACCGTCTTCAAATTCAGAAGTTTGAATACATTACCTCAGTATGTGGTAGGACTGTCAGGTATGCAGTTCCATGCTGTGGAGGTGTGTTGTTCTTGCCTTTCTCCAGCAGGATGTGACAGGAGGATGCCGGCCACAGGTGTTTCCCATCCAAGCCAATTAGGAGGAGCATTTCCTGCGGCTGGAGACAGATGGCTGTTGTCAGAGCATCAGCTCAGCCAGAGTGGTACCTGACCAGATCCTAGCTCCAAGTCTCTCCCTGATTCCTGGTTCCCCTAGACTAATTCCTTGTTCCTCTCTCAGGTTAATCCTTGGTCCAGTCTGGCTACACCAAGAACTCCTCCAAGAAAGAAAATCCACTTCACTGGCAGTTCTGAATCCCAAGAGCTTCCTGGCACTCCAGTTGACTGCAGCTCCTCTGACTTTTCTGGCATCCTGGGCTTCAACCACCATCTGGCCGGTCCACCCTCCACCACATTAACCACTACCTTCCCTCCGGTTCATCATCCAGTCTGGAAACCAGCCTCTACTGCACTATTTTGCTGATCTGCTTGCTGCCGGGGCTCACTTCTATCCTTTCACTTCCCCCACAGAGCCTTCCCAGTCGGCCAACCCTTGATTCACATTTCCCCATCAAACCAAACTTTAATAAACCAGTTACATTAAACTGCTGTCTCCATGTTTCTTGCTTCTGGGTCAATCATGTAATGTGTAAACATGATAAGAATTGGCTTTTAAATTGTATGAATTGCTCATATTCCCGTTTTCTACTTTTGCTTCTGTTCGGGGGTTGATTCAGACATTTCCCACCAAAACGTGTTTATCTCTGGGATACATAATCTCTCTTTGTCTGTCTTGAATGTCAATTCAATCCAATCGTATAGATAGATCCCAAGTCAATTACCTACATCCCAGTAAGCAAACAGACAAATTCAGTTTATTATTCAAACTGGTTAAAAGTTTTCTATCTCAGGAAACTCGTAGGTTTGCATCTAGTCATTGACTTGCAGCATTAACTCCAGTTGGATGAACTTGGGGCCACAGTGGACAATCACCCGTATTGAGTCGTGGACTTTGCAGCAATCCCTCATACTGAGCAAGCATGAAGCGACAGTGGAGAGGAAAACTCCCCTTTAACAGGAAGAAACCTCCAGCAGAACCAGAACCAGTGTTAATGGCCATCTGCCTCGACCCACTGGGGGTTAGAGAAGACAGAGCAGAGATACAAAAAGAGCAGAGAAGCACTGATCCAGGGGGACTTTCAATGTGAAAGAAAAGTAAAAGGCAGTCTAGGAGAGAAACACAACTAAGCAGATAAAGTGAAGTTTTTAAGTCTAGAGGATGAAAAGCTGCGGTTCAGGCTGCAGAAAGGACACAAACCTTGCGAGAACAAACCTTCCTGCTGTCCTCTCTATTGTTATCCCTCATAGATGATTAAAAAACAGCTATGGTTTTTGTTTTTAGGACAAAACCCGTTAAATATCCTATTTCATAGTGTTTCTGTGTTGCAGTTTTGTTTACACTAGTCTAGTTAGTGCAAGTTGGTGCGGTGATTTTATTCTAAAATTCACCAGAACATTCTCCTGTCTAACACCCAACTTTTCCTGTTTGGGTCTTTTCTGGACTTTTATCCAGGGTCTGTCGTAATATCTGGCCAAACTTCCTTCTTGATTTTTTGCAGTGCCGCACGGCCTCGGTAACCAGACCCGGACATTAGGAGGGGAGCAACTGGACTGAGATATACAGGGGGAATCTTTCTGCATTTAAAGGCAACACAGTAAAGAACAAACAAACAATCACAAGAAGATAAAGGGGGGGGGGGGGGGGGTACAGGCCTTAAAACACAGAACCATACTGTAAATGAGCCAAAGTAATCCTCAAACCTGGACTATGTGTCTGAAAAATCATTTTCTGTCCCTTCTTTTTGATGAACGTCCTACTTGAAATCTTGGACAAACCAGGCCCGCTGCTTGAGACATTGGTTGCTAAAACAACAAACCACACGTTTTTCTTTCAAGGGTGGAATTGTTTATTTGGTGTTTATTGAACGTACAGGAGAAGTAACAAACCAGATAATCAATGCCACTACTGTCCTGCTGCAGCCGCACTGCACCAGCCCTTATTGTTCTTGCATCAACTTCAAGTTTAAAAGGCTTAGATAGTTTACTTTCCTCTGACTGAAGACGTTTTTAGAATGTTAGGGAATTTAAGCTTTAATCCTTTTCAGTCATTAGTGCAACCACTGAGGCATTCTTCATTATTAAATGCACTTCCTCTTGCAGTGCTTCTCCTCTCCCCTGCTCTTCTTCTAGAGGTCCTCTATGGATTGACAGTAATATGAACCAGTTGTGACAATAATCAATACTCCCTGGGCGAGGTCCAAACATTGCTTCTGATTCACGCGGACACGGATGCCTTCTGATGCTGCAGGTCAAAGTTTAATCTGATTGAGGAAGGTAAAGGAGAGGGAGATGAAGGTGATAAGAACTGACTGTATCTGCTCCAAATCTAAAGAATGAACAATACAAAGCCCCACCACCAGAATATCAAACCCAAAACAAACAAGTAGAAACACTAGATATGACTAGATATTTATCTTTAACAGTTCTTATTTTCACAGTCAAACAGTCAATGTCAATCTTTGCTGAAGACATTTGAACAACTTCTATCATTTTGTTTTTTGGAAAGGAGCAGATTGCCTCTTAATTTGGCGGTCTTTAAATGTCCCAAACCTCACCTATGGTCATTAAATATCCATATTGACTGAAAGGATAACACAAGTGGCTGAAATCATTGTCCTCAGCAGGGTTCAGCCTAAAGGGTAAAGTGGTGAAGCTCAGAATGGAGTCCCTGCTCATTTGATCCAAAGAGGTTAATTAAGTCAGTCAGTCTTTCCAGGACCCAGTATAAGGAGCTGCTGCCCCGTGTCAGGGGATGGATCACCCTCCAGGACACGAACTACTGGTGTCTTCAGTCAGTAAATATATCATTGCTCAAGAAAAAATACAGCCTAATTGTTCTGTCTAAATATGTAAATATAAAAAAATATTTTTGTGCTTGAATAAATGGTCGAACAGGACCATTTAGATGAAATTTCACTTCGCTCTATCAGCGAATCCACCGCTCCTTGCAGCTACGCTTCGCTCTAGTCGCTCAATTCTTGCCATTCGCATCGCACACTGCAAAAATAGACCTAAAAATAAGACATTTTTTTCTTGAAATTAAAGTATTTTTCCTTGATCTGGGCAGGTATATAGGACTTTTTGCCAATGGAATAAGATTTTTGCACTTAAAATAGGAACAATTCATCTCCATCGTCTTATTTCAAGTGCAGTTTTTCTAAATATCTTATTTTAGGGGTAAAAATACTCATTCCATTGGCAAATAGTCTCTTATTTACCTGCTCAAATCAAGGGCAAATACATTTATTTCAAGAAAATGTTACTTATTTTTAGTTCTCTTTTTGCAGTGCAGACCGTTAATTTACTCTTGAACGCGCCTTTACATCGGGATAATATGTAACTCACTCACTCCATTTGCCTTGTTCATGTTCAATGTGAACATACTTACATACGTAAGTATGTTCACATTGAACATACTGTACCTTTACACTCTGGCCACAAGATAAAGATGGATGGTGATTTTAGTAAGTTGGCCCAGCAGAGTTTTCTGATCTGAAGAAAGAGTTTTATATCCAGTATTAGAGTTGATGAGATTGACAATGGATAGCTAACTGATTCCATGCGAGGAATACTGAGAAAATTTAGCTGACAATGAACTAGAGAGATAGCATGAGGACAGTTTCTCTACAATTTTCTTTGCAGGAGATCTGCTGGCCGTGGTTTGTGTGCATCTTGATTTAGACTGGAGTCAACATTAGGAGGATGGACCATAAGGTCCTCAGGTAGTTAAAGTTTCATCAGTTCCTAAAGGATCTTGATAACCTTCATCCAAAAGTCATGAATCCTGGACATTCCCTTGCCACATGCAGAAACGAGCCTTTGGAGTTTTGGAGGGCAGATGAACAGCAGTCAGAACCTGCCTTAACAGAAAGTGGTTGCCAATGATCATAGAAGTGATCATTTGATGCCCACCATGTTATTCACTGCAGGTTGAAAGTGATGCTGATCAGATGCTCAAACAGCCTGAGGCTCAGCTGGTTGAAACTTTTCTAACATTGGTCCCAAAAACACTGAATCATAAATGACTGCTTCACAGTTTTCTTTGATTCTTGCATCAACTTTTTCATGCAACTTATTTGAAACAGGCCTACAGTCAGAACTGAATATATCAGTCAGAACTGAATATATCAGCTCCATTTATATCAGAGGAACATTTTTCCTATGTCTTCAGATGTAATAATACATCCTCAGCAATATTTTCTGTTGTTGAACAGTTTTGGTGCAGGCTTTAGAATTTATAAGCAATAAAAATATTAGAAACTCCCTTTGTTCTGATATAGATGTTGATTTTCTAAATATTCTTTATTTGGATTTCTGATAGAATGTGAACATTTGAAATCACACCCTTGTCATTGTGGATGTGATTTGTTCAACTCAAACTTAATGGTGTCACCTTTAGGAAAGATTTAATTGGTCACTTGAGGAGAGTTTATCACTAAAATGTTGCAGAAATAAATCTTCCCACTGATGCTTTTTTCTGCTTCTTTGAAACAAACAGTCTTTTTAAGAACTGTGCATCTGCTGCTGTCACATAGCAAACCACTCTCATCAAGACGCAAATACATTTCTGCTAAACAAAACTGATCACTTGGAACGATTGCGCTGATTTGCAGTGACCTCTGTCATCTCACTAAAAAGAAAAATAACAGAACTCAAAGCACCTCCAGCATATATATGTATATATATATATATATATATATATATATATATATATATATATATATATATATATATATATATAGAGAGAGAGAGAGAGAGATAGATAGATAGATAGATAGATAGATAGATAGATAGATAGATAGATAGATAGATAGATAGATAGACAGACAGATTTACATGTCTTTTTTCCGAGTATACTATTTTCACTAACTGTACAGGATTTCTTTTAATTTTCCTTTATGGAATAATCTCTTATTCGATTTTTCTTTCTACATTTGTCCTCTATGTGTATCTGCAAACCTTCATTTGCCTGCTGCTTGTCTGCAGGTAAACCTGAATTTCCCCACTGATGGAAAATAAAGGTTATTTCTAAAATTTTCTATATAATCTGACAGAATGTCATTTTGTCCTTGATGAAATTTCAATGTCACAGAACAGCAGATTTATTAAGGTCAATGTTTCAGAAGGTATTTTAGGCCATACACCAAGATGTTGCACAACAAAAGTAAATATGTTCAGAAATGAAAAAAAATTGAATCAAAGAGAACAATTTTACTTTATAGGATAAAATACATTTGGAAAATTAAACATGTTTACAGGTTTTTGCAGATATCCACACACATTTTTGCCAGCAACGTCTGATTTGATTCTTGCTCTTTTTCCATATTTTTTGTTGCATGCATTTCTTTTTACCACTTTACATCTTTAAAATGTCCCCAATGTACAAGCTTTCAATTAATTGCACTTCTACAAATGTCCACTAGATGGTGGTGCAGGTCAAACATTCAGCCACCACCATGAAGCAAGGCTTTGAGTTGTATTGTAGATGAGATGGTAAAAACTGATAACAAATTCTGATGAAAATAACAGATCTTCCCGTAGGTTACAATTTTTTCTACATTTATGTCATATGTGAAGAAATGAAAATGTTACAGAGTAAAAGTAAATAAACAGTGTGAAGATTTTAAATAGAATTAAAAGCTTCTATATTGTTGGAAGTATTTACTTGCACATGAACAATGTTTTTTAATCCTTCATAGTAATGTTTTAATGTTCTGCATCCTTTGTGGTGATAGCCTGTTCCTTTGGACGTATAGAGTTAAACACACACAAATAAATAGTGATTATACTATATATTGGGTCAGTAAAGTAGACTCATGCTTGAACAATACTTACACATTCTCTGCACAATCTGCATATTACGGTTATCGATAAGCAATAATTTTAAGTCATTAAATATAAATGATATAAAGTATATATTATGTATATTTGCAAAAGGTCTATTCCTTGAGTTTCCTTCATCCCCAGTCATGACACCACTTGTAATAATGAAGACTTACCACTGGGTGGAGCTGGAGTATAATGTTTATGTGTCCATCGCTCATTTATGTCGGCTATGTACCTATTCAGTCTGAAAGAATGAAAACATGTAGAAGGGGGTTCATATTTTTTTATCTGAATGCCTTTGCTGTTAACGAGCTAGCTGCACCATGAGTAGATCAGGTTTGCACCATCAAACTTCTGTTTTTCAGAGACACCTTTCAACCATTTGCACAAATGTAGTGCTTCATGAGGAATTACTAAGCTTGATGCTTACAGCGACCCAGTGATGCTCTAACTCTAGCTGTTGTATCATGTTGTAAGGCCAGTTAGACATATAAAGATGTTCCTTGCCTTTTGTGGCCGCCAGCCATACTTGAGTTCAGCCTCACAAGAGCAGAAACGCGGTTGGGTGTCCCTCGATGTCTAATCAACACAGCCCTGTTTGGTCAGGAAGAACTCCAACTGTTCTTTTCAAGGCCTCTCCGAGGAGCTCAAACCCACTAAAGTGAGACTTGAGATGATGTTACCAGAATCAAAGGACATTTTCATCAAAGCTGCTGCACCATCTCTGACAGGAGGGCAAAAAATGGACACAGTCCATGCAGCGGGCAGAAAATTAAAGCCCACTATGAACCCCAAGCAACCAGGCACCTCCATCCTGCCCCCGGTGCTTGACTCAAGTAACACTCATTCTCACTGGGTGTAAGGAAAGAGGCAACACACAACGGTGAGGACAAACACGCAACAAAAGATGCATCCCGATGTCACGCGATTTACATGAGTAATGCATCTTTAACAGGTTGTTTCATTTCTAGCTATCATGCTCAGTGTTATAAAACTAAATGTAACACTTAGGGATGAAAATGTGAAATGTTCTCACCTTAATGCCTAAATTAACATTGCAGAACTTTCTCTGGAAGCGACTCAGTCTGCTGTATGTAGACATCTGGCGTTAATGTTGGTTAACTAACAATTAATTCCTGTATACTGAATGTTTGTGATCTACATTAGAATGTGAAATTCTTCACAATCGTGCATCAGAGGAACAGAATATGTATGGAAGTGTAATAATCTAATGAAGCATCTGTTTTGACAAATAATGTTAATACAGATTCATGAATCCATATTTTAGCTCTGCAAATCTGTTTTTATTTTTGTATTGCATTTCTATTCTACAAACATTTAAAAAGATTATTCGTGTCTTTCCGACTATATGCTTTCAGACAGTATCTTTATTTTAGTGTTAACCCAAATGAAAGGCCAGTCAAGGTTCACACCATAAATCTATCAAGCTTTCTATATTTGTGAATCTCTGCTTCTAGCTCTTTATAACTGTTAATTAGGCATGTTTTTATCTAGGCTGTTAATACGAAAAATAGTGAAAAATGAACTGACAACTAAATTTATTTTCTTGTGCCAATGGAATCAGAGGTTTGCTGTTTAGTCTTCATTCTAATAGTACTGTTTTTAATCCTGGTTTCATGATGGCGTCACTTTGGGATTTTAGATTACATGGAACTAAACTTTTCTTTTTTTATGTGTAAAATACAAGATATGGTAAAGACAGCCTAAAATGCTGCTAGCACAGTTTTTTTGAACAGCCGCTGTTTTTCTTAGAGCTGCTGTAGCAGATATTTATCCCCTTAAAGATTTCTGTTGTTTCGACTTTTTTTAATCAGTATTAAATATGATGGATTTTTAAGCACATTTGGATATCAATGGTAAAGTGAGTAAATAGAAAATGCAGTTTTCAAATTGGATTTGTTAAGTTTATGAAAAGACGTGCAAAGTGGCTTAGAGTGGTGCACATAAAACCCCTTCACCTCCTCCCATAAGAAGAGAAAATGATCAATGTCATTTCCTCTTCCACACAAGGCTAAAACTGACAGTAAATGTGCAGAAACCTCCTGCAGAAACCTGTACGCAGAGTACACAGAGCTTTATGCTGTACTTCAAACTGATAAATAACAAAACAACACATAAAGCCAATCTAGAAAACTAATTAAATGGAAAAAAAACAAATCGAACAATGTGTACAAATGCAATACAAATATTTCTACATGTAACTTGTGAATATATATATATATATATATATATATATATATATATATATATATATATATATATATATATATATATATATAATTACAAAATGTGATTCCTCTCCAGTTCAGCCTCCTTGATGGCACAGTAGGTGTCCTCTGTTCTACATTTCCTTGTGTTCAACATCGTTTTCTTTGTTGTTTGACCCTACCATCCCTCCACGACCCTGTCATGTGATTAAAGTCAGACAGTGTGGGCGTTTGTCTTAGTAACTGCCATCTATTTATAGAGATTCTTGCAACTAATGTATCATTTTTAATACCCAAATGTAATTTGGAAGTCCAGTTAGACTACTATGTGAAACATCAATAAAGATCTCAGTAGTTAGTAATAGTAATAGTAATAATAGTTGGTAAATAGTTTTGATTAGTAGACATTTTGGAAGTACATAAAATAGACAGCCGTATGTTATCTCCAAACTATTAACTTTAAAATGTTGTGCAACCAAATCCTATTATTGTTAAACCAATAGATTACCTTCTCAGACTAGTGATATCCTACACCTTAGCTCAAAGACACGTCTTTCAGATCAGTGCAAACCCGAAACGCTGATTTTCCCCCTCCAGGCTGTCTGGTCTGTGTTCAGAGGCTGAGGTTCTTGCCTCCCGCCCAGCTCCCTTGAGGTTAATTATGCCCACTTTACCAGCTGCGACTGACCTTCCATGTGCCTGAAAAGCAAAGACAAGTACATGATCTGGCATGGCGGCTGTTATTGCTAACAGCTTTTCCTTCCAAGCGGTCAGTGTTGACACATGATTTATTGCTGCTGTGTCAGGGATTGCTAATTAAAGTG
Source organism: Fundulus heteroclitus (assembly GCF_011125445.2). Lineage (NCBI taxonomy): Eukaryota > Metazoa > Chordata > Actinopteri > Cyprinodontiformes > Fundulidae > Fundulus > Fundulus heteroclitus. Next base: position 2,550,159 of record NC_046371.1, on the reverse strand, counting down.
ACTGACAGTGCACTACCTAGATGTCCAGTTGGTAATGGACCTTCTCTAGGTGTCCACTTGTTTTTTATTAAAGTGTCCACTTTCCACCAATCTCTTGCCAGTTAAATAATGGATGACTATTTCCTGCATATATTCTTCCCACTCTTGTTTTTCTCCCCTCTCATTCTGGATAAATTAAACTGACCAAGCACAAGTGAAGGTTAGCCTTTAAAGCTAAGATGGATTTGATTCACTATATGTCTGTCTAAATCTTTCCTTCAGTAGTTTAGGTGAACCCACAGTGCAGCCAGAAGCTTGAATGCACTCATCAACATCTTGCATGGAGCTCATATTAAAGGACTTATAAGTAATACTGACACCTTGTGGAATGAATCGGTACAACAGCTTCTCAGTCACAACAATCTAATATGCCGTTTTAAACGGTGTGTTGCTGTTGTGAATTTTTACTTCCACAGAACAGGTCTATGATGTTTTATTCTGTTCTCTTTCTGGTCCGCTTCTCTTACTGGCTTCCATGTTAGCAGGCTGCAGCTCTTTTACCAATATAATACTAAGATAAAAAGATTTTATTTATTCATTTTACAGTAATAGCTACCTGTATATCATGCTCACAGTTCTGCCTATAGTAATAGCCATCTGTACATATAGTCATAGTACATGTAACCTCTGTTATAATAACAATCATCTGTATATTTTGCTATTGTACATATCTGTAAAACTCTATTTATAGTAATATCCACCTGTATATTATATTCAGTACATATCCAGCTATAAATGTAGTTCACAATACTAGTTATCTATATATTATACTCATAGGACAAATCTATCAGTAAAATTATGTTTATAATAGTATTCATCTCTATATTTATTCAGTAAAAACCCATGTCCTGTACTTATGGAACCATTGTTTAACCTGCACTTGCTGCTATTGCACTTCTGGTGAGACCTAAACTGCATTTCGTTGCCTTGTACCTGTACCTGTGTAATGACAATAAAGTTGAATCTAATCTAATCTTATTTAATAAAATACCAAATGCTGCGCTGTGTGTTGGTAATCCTGGGAAATATCATATGATTGGCTCAGGAACCAGGAAGTAAACATGGGCTACACTCTAAACCAAAGTAGTTCTGGACCGTACCTCTAGGTTTGAAAGGAGAAAACGTGACTGAGGAGAGAGCCTATAGTTTATAGAGAATGTTACTAACATCCCAGGTGATAAATGAGAATGATTTAGGTTGATTTTTACAGTAAATATCTTACTTTAAGTTTGGACTTTTCACAATTTGTTTGAGCATTTATTTCTACAATAAGAAACTTGGTGATTTATATTAAAAAAAAACATGAATTGGATGCAAACCTTTACATTTATTGTGAAGTTAATCTCAGAATCAAAATGAAACACGGACAGGATGCACACAACCTGTAGGTGTTCTCTACTCTGTAGCTCTGAGCCTCAAAGATAATTTGTTTCTGTCAACATTTATCTGAACATGGCGGTCTGGCCAACAGGGATCAAGATTAACCCGAGGCAGCGACAGAGTGACGCTTCACCTCCACCAAGGGGGTCTGAAGCCAACCCCACAACCCCCCCCCCCTTTCATAACCAATCATTGTAATTTTTTTCACATCATCCACTGAATAAAAAATGTATGCACTGTATGATTATTGCCTCCTCTTTGGTGTTGCGCCTTGGTGAATGAAGCAGGTTGAACGGAGATGGGTCCTTGTAGAACCGAACCCTGAGTCCTCTATAAATTCTCAAAGGGAAGAAGTAGTTTGGTGAGCTGATTCCTCACATAAAAGAACAAGCAGAGTTTTTATTAAACTCAACAATCTCCACTCAGAAAAATACATTCTTCTCATAAGAGATTGCAACAGCTTCAGACAGTGCTCACTGCATTGAAACATGTTGTGAATGTAAACCATGAAAAGCTTAGTTTAAAGAAAAAAAATCTCACTCTCTTTTGATCAGGGAGACAAAGGTACAATAACCACCGTAGTTCAACGTTCAGCTCTTCAAAAACAGATATGAAATTATTTAAACAGCAATTAAAACACTAAAACACATTTTACTTGCAACAAAATATGTCTTTTGAAGACCTGAAACAGTGTTGTATGGATTATTTAAATGATGGATATTGATGAAGGAGTTGTTAGAGGAATTTAAGCAATAAAACAGGTAAGAGACACCTATTCTAAAGGTTCCTCCATCTTTATCATGTAAGTGTCTGCTTTTTTCTGTCTTGGAGGAAATATCTTGTGGTTTCTTATGAACAAGACTAATTAGGACTAAAATTGTCCATTTCTTGTCAGGAAGTGAATTTATTTTGGAGCAACAGAAGGTCAGGTCATCTAGAGATAAACAAATTAGGGTAAGAAGAGTGTCAGATGAAAAGATGCAGCTATCAGGCTGAAAACCTTCTGCAGAAGAAGATGTGCTGTCTCCATGAATGCACTGAATAACCAGCATTTTTCATAAACAGATTGGGTTTTTTCCCCTAATGATACAACATGTGGCTGTATTATAATAGATTATTGAACCCTTTTAAAATACAGATTAGGGAAGCACTGACAACATTTCTACACATATTTTTTTGGCTATTACAGACCTTGACATCATTGATTTCAGATATGCTGCAGGACTCTCATCACCACTTCAGGATTCTGATACAACAGTAATGCAATGTTAGTGGAAAAGAAATGAAGCATGGATGCAAAACTGCCATAATGTTGTTTGTGGAGGAAGGACCGAAGCGCAGCCAAGAGCTCACGGGATCGGACGATCTATTGAGAATAATTAACAAGACAGACAGGCAGGTGAAACAAGGACCAGGAACATGACTAGGAGGGAACCAGCGCACGGGGTAGCACAACAGAGGACCTGACAATATGAGTGAATAAACTGGCAGAATAAATAGAGGAGGAGACAGAGAGGAAGGCAGGTGGAGCAATTAGCACAGGTGAAAGGCTTAATGGTGATTAAGCTGAGGGAGCGAGAGTAATGATCTGACACAGACAAGAGGAGAGCAGAAGCTAACAGGAAAACATGGAGAAAGAAAAGAAAAGGATGACATTTGTATCCACATATATAGTACATAGAAATCAAAACTAATACATTCATAAATTCTGTGTAATAAAGTGGAATATGACGTATTAACAACTCAACATCTAATGTGTTACCAGGCACTACACTTTCTACCAATGGTATCAGTTGAAGGAATGAATCATTACCTTTTAAAGTCTGCAACAGCGCATAAATAAGCATCTACATCAATTCTCGACTTTGTGATGGTGTGCTTGAGCCGATTTCTCTGTGACAAAGTTATATTGTTTTTGGAGTTTAGGAAGTGTCTCATTGTTGTCCGGACCTGAAATATTCTTCTCTGTCTCTTTGATCCCCCTGAGCCTGCTTCGTTTGTGGATGAAACAAGGATGATTAGAACCTGACGCAAATACAGCTGAGCTGTGGATTCCTCCCACCTGCTGGACTGGATGTCTGTTAAATGTGTCTGCATATATTTAGTCACTTCTGGAGTGTGAATCTGGTGCACAAATAAAATGAATAGTATGTGAAAGCGTTTTAAGAAATGGAGGAGGTTGCTAAAAAAAAGCTCATTCTACTTAGGGTACTTGGATAAATGGGACAGAGACTTAAAAACGAAGGATTCATTTTCTTTTTTAGAAACTATGAACTCACAATACTCAGGAAGATAATATCAGTGGTCCGCTGAGATCCACTGGATCTCAGCGGTCACTTCGTTCTTATTGGGTCAATATGTCAGAGTAGTACTTAAAAGAAAAGTCATTTAAGGCTTTGAAGGTAGACAGATTTAAAAATCAATACGACATCTAACAATAGACATTTTAAAGAGGCAAGCATGGGGTAGGTAGATGCGTTGTGACTTTTTGTCCAAGTAATGAGTCTCGCTGCTGTGTTTTTAACCATATAGAGATGGCTTCTGACCAATAACTGAATATAACGCATTACAGCAGTCAAAAAGAGAGCAGACAATGAAACATTAGTCTTTTTGCAGATTTCTTAGTCAGGGTTTTTTTCCTTTAAGATGCAATTTGTCTTAGATGCACCAAAACTGACATAAAAATGAAATGTTATTTCTGGATTCTGGATTTATTATTTCATAGGCTGCCTGGACTGAAACAGAAAGACTATAATAATATGAGTCATCAAAGAAATCCTGAACTTATAGTGAAATATTATGGTTATTAACAATGCTAAGAAAAGCTGATGGAGGTTCAAATCCTGTGTGTGAGCGTTACCTCTGGAAAAATATCCCATCATCCTATTGTTGGGCGTATAAAGTCCGGAAGTGGCATGTAAATGCTGACAAACAAACAAATCTAGGATTGTCACCTGTGGTGTGCTTTAAGTTAGTTTCTTTAAATAAAGCCCAGTTCACAGGAAATGACCTTGTAAGGTTCTTTAAAAGACAAGCGTGACTGAACATCTTTTACATCTGATGCAGTTTGCTTACAGGCCTTGCAGAGGAGCTGAGGACGCAGCCGTTACTCTGCTAAACCTATATTTTGTTTAAGGAAACTCTGCCATTTGAATATAGACCAAACCACAATGACCCTCTTTCATTCAAATCTGTTTTATCCCCTGCTATGGCGTCATGGTTTGGTCATACAACTGTAAAGGAGAGAAAGTCCCTCCAGCAGATAGTTAAAGTGTGGTCCAGACTGATTGGAGAGTCCCAACAATCAGACTCATCCCTGTACAGCTGGCAGCTCCTGCAGATAGCCACTTCTGCAGCAACAGCTCCTTTCCTTCTTGGTCCCGAAATGTAGAAGAAGACTTTTTAAAATTATTTTCTTCCTACCCCTGTTAATGAAATGCACAACCTGAAATGACAAAGACACTCCTAACGGACTGCATATTTATATTGATCACCTTCCTCCCGAGTCCTTTGAGTCGCTTTGTTGAGCACTGCTATTTCTTTTGCTGTTGGTTATATTGAGATCTGTTTTGTCTTTCCCAGCGTGTGCGGAGATGTATTTTTAACCACTGCAAAACAAATCTACCTACAGGTGCAAATAAAGGAACGTCGAACCTTGGAAAGTCGTGAAATGCATCTGATCAAATAATGCCAGTTGGTAAAAAAAAAAAAAAAAAAAAAAAAAAAAACATTAATCAGCCTAAGGAGGCTCAGCCGACTGCATCGAGGAATTGACTTTTCAACAATCCCTCAACCTGGATGAGTGTGTGGTGACGGTTGTGAGGAACCAAAAACATTTAACAGAAGCAAGGTTGAGAGGACAGGAAGCGGACACAGAAGAAACCCAGAAGTTCTGAGTCAGCATTACTTTATATACAAAAGAAAATCAGAGTACACATAGTAAATGGCAGCAATAGTTCTGTCAATTGCTTTGTCCATTGTAGAGCCCCAGCTAAACACTGGAGTAGCACAGGTTATTTGGTGTAATCCAGATATTTGTAATAATTGCGGTTTTCTATCCTGCCCACTATTCATAGACTCAGTGTGAAATCCGTTGATATTTAACTGGATTTGAGTTTTTAAAAGTAGGGCGGTAACCAGGGAAGTTCAGGTCTGGCTGCTGTGGTTTCTAGATGCCTCAACTCTTCAACTGAATGGCTTTTCTTGGGTTTAGAAATTGGAAGAAACAAACTACCAGGTCCTTATTTGATGGCGAGCGACCCACTAGGCCTCTGGCCCAAGGAGCCTGGAGGCTGAAGCTGGATCTCCATCTACGTGGTAGGAGGCCTTGTAGTCTGTCCCCACTACGTCTAAAGGACTCTGTTCAACATTTAAATCTGCCAAAGACTGGTTGGATCGGTTAAACACAACTGGATTATTACAGCTTGTGCGGGATCTTTATCGGTATATGGACATTTTTGAAAGAATTTGACCATCAACTTCAATCATAAATATTTGTGGTTAATATACAATTCAACCATTTAATTCATGATGAAAGTTTTTTTTCTGTATGTAATGTAAAGAGGTTTTTTCCTCTCCACCTTCTGGACCATTTTTCTGTGTTAAATACAACTCCAATCCTCCGTGAGTCGTATCTTTACGTCTTCTAATAAATAGTGCCTTACTTTAAATGTTTATCACCTCATTTTAACATGACTGCAGCATCATAAATGCTACAACTTTCTCTTGGAAGACAAAATGTACACAAAGTTAAGGGCTGCAGTAACTCGTCTCTCCCGCCTGAATCAAGCCTGGGAAAATGTAAGCTCCATTCTAGGCTATAAAGTTTAAAACTGCATCACAGGGCGGGTATAATGATGAACTAATAACATAAGAGTCAGCTGTGACTTAGAATGCCAGAAGCAACCAAATTAAGAGGGTTGGACCATAAATCTAAACGTAAAATTAAGCGATCTCCTCTTAGAACGTTAGCTTAATCAAAGTCATCAATGTACAACAAACAGAGAAGCTGCAGAATTTTATCAGAACTCTCTAGATAATGTCTTCCAGAGCTGCATGAGAGAAGGAACGTTTTCATTTTGGTACCAAAGACAAGTCATTCTTCTTCGACAGGACATGGATGAAATGTTAAAAGCTGTCTGAAAAAAGAAACAAAAGTCAATGAATTAGTTGAAAAGTATGATAAAATGTCTTTAAACTACTTGCTCGTGTAGTCTGGAAGAGTAAATAAAAAAGGAGTTGGTCATTCAGGAGACTCTCTGCTTAGCAAAAAAGGCATTTTTAAATAAAAAAAAAGGATAGAATCAAGAATGAGAGTTTAAATTCAGCAGACGACTTAGGCTGGATTTGATCATAATTTAATGTACACAATCGTTATCATTAGCATTGTGGCTGTTTCTTGACTTCAGCGCTAAGAAGTTAAAAAACAAATTCTTTGGTGGAATGCATGTGCAATATCAGAAACTTAGGCTTTCAAGTGATTCTCTTATTAGAAGTCAGAGCAATCCTCGCTGCACTGGACAACATACCCAGTACCCCCCCCCCCCCCCCCCCCCCCCCCCCCCCCCCCCCCCCCCCCAGCTTTGGTTTGGACCCAAGGACAGAACACCCAAACCAAAGCTGCCCAGTGCACTGAGGATTGCTCAGACTTCTACAAAACAGAAACTAAGCAACAACTGTATAAACAGCTGGCAGAGAACAGGAGGCCCTGGAGCAAGATTCAGCGTTTGCCTCTTCCAGAGCAAAGAGCACACTTCTGATGACGAAGATAGACAGACGGTTTGAAGGAGAGGTGAAGGAAGCCATCTTCATCAAAACATGGAAACTGACACTGGATGCGTTTAACTTTTAGGTCTGACGCTAATATGAACATTTAAGAACACGCCAGTGGGATGCTGATTTAGATGCTATAAATATATTAAAAAATATATTTATTTCTAAAATATAATGAATCTGGCAGCCCTGTTTTGGCTGGCAAAAATAAAAGCTAGGAGCTTAAAGGCTGTTATTTTATTGAAATATGCTAATTTAGTTGATGAGTAAAATTTTAAATAGACCATGTCTTGGTTCCTATTAATTTAATACGTCAATATTGACATACACTGTACCCCCCTCTTAAACTTCCATCCTGTTGACTGTGATTTTCCTTTTTTCTCAATTAAATCAAAAAAAAATTTCTACCATACGTCTAAAATGTCTTTATTTTAAGCTCATGCATATTTGGGTCATGCAGCAGCACAGCGATCCAAGGTATACAAGGAATCCCATCTCTAGATAATTTTTTTGTGGGGGAAAAACAGAAGTTTTTGGATTGGCCTAGTCAAAGCCTGACCTTCAATCCCATAAAGATGCTGTAGCATGACCACAAACAGGCTGTTCCTGCTGAAAACCTAAAAGCTGAATTCAGTGGGATAAAGTTTCTCCACAGCTATCACTGCGACCAATGATAAAATCTGGTTTAGGAGCCACTTACCTTTAAGCACAGGGTTCCAGGTTGATTTGAGTAGAGTTTTCCCCTTATTAAATTAAATAATCATCCAAAAACAGACGTTACTGTTTACCCAGGTTATATTTGTTCATTCTAAATTGATTTAAGTGAGACAAAAAAGCCGATTGATAATGGGGCAAAAACTGTTTCCAAAGGCCTGTAGCAGTTTTGAAGTTTTAAAGAAGGGGAATCGTGACCAACAAGGCTGGAAGTGGATAGACGTTAAATGGTGAATAGGATGGATTCAGACACAGTGAGAGAGATAAAACATATCTGCACAGCTCGGTGTTAGAGAACTGCAGCTATAAGTTTCAAAATCTCCATTTAAACGTCTCCATCACAGCCGTTTTTTTAGAACTTGAGCTCACGTCTTTACCATTGCTGCTAATTATCTGTATGCTACGTGGTTTTTGAGTTTTCCAGGGGGGAATTTTATGAAAACATGAAACATTCATGAAATATAGTTCATGAAATATAGTTCTTCCCCCCCGCGTAAGTTTCAAACATGAATTATTGCAACCAGGTTTTACTTATCTTCTGCATAGCTTCTCCACCTTTTCACATCTCTCCTTAACCAAGTTTGTTCTAAGGACTCCTTTATTTTATTCATATTTTTTATGGGATTCTCTCCCCCTCCCCTCCCCCCCCCCCTTCAAAGCCAAAAACCATCACAGTAAACAAGCTGCATTCCCAGCTGACTTGAAAGTACTAGTATGATGACTTGTATTTATTTACCGTAAAAATTCATTAAGCTTTTGATTTTGGCTATACTCTGCCGGGTGTCCTTGTGTCTCTGTATGCTAAGGCACAAATCATATCTGATTTATTGCATCAGTGCGGCTCATAACATTCCCCCCGTGTTGCACCAACATCTACTCACATTTCTCCCCCAGTCCCACTGCGAGCAGGGAGAGCTTTTTATTGGGCTTCTTACTGGCCTAAAATGTATAAGGAGGAGAAAACAAATACAGCAACAGAAACATGTCGAGTGGTGCTCCGGACTGAGTTTACTCTTCCACCTTTGGCTCTTTGGGGGTTGTTTTCTCACTGAGGTCAAAGTCAAAGGTGAAATCTGGAGAATTGGTCATTTAAACTAAAGAAAAAAGTTTTTAATCAGCCACCTGAAAAAGAAAATGTAAAATATATTATTATTGTATTAATATTTTATTGTAGTAGTATCATATCTAAATGTAAAAAAGGTAAACACAACCTTTAAATTGGGTACAAAAATCTCCTGTTTACACAATCAGAAGTGTCCCATTCCTTTTTACCTCTGCTGGTACTACTTTCTGTAACCTCCTTCTAAACAATAATCTCATAACATTTGACAGGGTTGGACTGTTCCTCTTTGCACAACCTCACCACATCGTTTTGGATCCTCTGAATGGATTGATTTTGTTTCTGGTGAATCAACGTTACGACTGTCACTACGATTCTCTAAATCCTGGATGACCCCTGAGTCGGTGCTTTAAGAACAGGACGATCATCCTTGTGCATGCACAGGTCAAGTTTTAACGTCAGAAAGTCACGTGTCCCCCCAGAGGTGCTGATAAATTTACATAGTCCCATAACTCTGGTAGTTCAGTCCCTCAATCTTCTTGTGAGGCACAATCATTCTGAGGGGCTAAATGCTCTGGGGGTCATCAAGGATTCCTAGAACCGTAGTAAGAGTCTTAAATTTCATTGTATTTCATCTCTACTGACACCCAGAGGCAGAGCTTTGAGCCAGTGCTTCTCAAACAGGGCAAGAACAGCGTTGCCCTTTTTTTTGTACAGAAAATACAGGCCTTCTCAATGTGACAACAGCGCCCCCTGCTGTTTGGTCTGTACCGATGGTCAGTGGTACGATGAATAGTGTCGACTCCTAAAAAAGTACAAAACTTATGGTAACTGAAGTTTTTCTTTTATATTAATGACTTATTATTATTTTTGCCACTTGAAGTTCATAGCGAGTTAAAAGCTGACTGCAGGTACGTGTCGGGCCATAAACCATTTATTTATATTAATATTATATATTTAAAAAAGTGTGGCATTGCTGAAACATTCTAGTTGTTAGAAACCATTATTATATGTTATCAATGAAACCATATAGATGTTATAAATTAAAAAAGGGATTCTGGGTGATCTCCAGAACAACAGCTTTAATGCATTAAAACACAAAACAGTAAAAGTTACATTTTGACCTATTTTATTGGAATGGGGGGGGGGGGGGGGGGTGAATACGTTTCCTTCTTCAAAGGAGCCACAACAGAAAACATTTCAGAACCACTAGAAAGCTTTAGAGGTTTTTCCTTCAACCCCCATCAGAACTAACAATAACAAAAGTTATAAGTACTTCAGAGTCAGAGGATGTTTGCTGTATAGTTATTGAATTCTGAAATCTTGAGAGAGGTGTCTTAAAGAAACCCTATCCAGACTCACACAGCAGTGCCTTGTTTCCTATATATGGTATTATCCCGGTAATTTGTTCCTATTTTTGTAAATGCAGTCAAAACATGAAAGTTCCTGCAGTCAAAAGTCTGAGTTTTTGCACATTTTTGTGCTCTAATAGTAATGTTATATAGTTTAAATAATAGTATGATGCCACATAACTGGGCATTTTTGTCTCGTAGCACCTCAGAATGAGAAGCAGCAAGTACCATGAGCGTACAAGTCCTGAGTGGGCCGGTAGGATTTCTCATTAAGTGAATATTAGAATTAATATAATAAAGAGTATGGTGCTGTTCTGGATGAATAGTGCCCTGAGATGTTAGATGATTCAGCTCTACAGCCTTGAAACTGACCTGGATTTATCACATGGCTTTGCAAAAAAGGCTGATTGCATTTGTGCTGAGAATTATGACCATTTTCATAATTAGATTTAGTGTCAGAAGCAGAGCCGGTGGTGATGAGGGGATTGCTCCTGGTAGTCTGGAAGAGTATGGTGAGCTGTTGGAACAAACAAGCGTTCGCTCCAATATAACTGCTTCCTATACCCAAATAATATCAGTGACCCGTTTTATATTTTCATGATGAAATATAGTAAATACACAAAGCCCACAAGTCAAAGGGAATAGGATGAAATAAGAAATAAATCTGCATATTATTTTAAGTGAGCCAGTCTGATGATTACTGCTTCTTTTTGCTGTTTACTTTGTTAGTTTTCTTGAACAAGCTTAATCATAATCGTTGTTCTGACTGTAGATGTTTAGGTAAGCAGCTATTTTCCTGTTTGATTTTAAAAAAATCACATACTTCTGCCTACATCAAAAGACATTTTCTCTTGTTTTTCCTGCTTTGAAAAGACAAAGGGCCCTCTAGGTCAGATCACATTTATGCACAGTGAAGCAAGCAGTCAAGAAATACCAATTAAACATTGCTAGAAATTTTGACCAATTTAAAAGGTAGAGTTCAAGTTAAAAAAAAATAAGATTTACACTTAATTTAAAAGTGTCATTAGATGTGGCACATAAATAGGCACCAAAGGTTTTATAATTATTCTTTAATTCTTTCAAATTAAATGCTTGATGAAAAAAAAACAGGTGGGATGTAGGATTTATCAGGATTTATCTTTACCAGGGTTGTCAGTTAGGGTGAAGGGTGCTGAAAATTTGAAGATGATTTGCTTTAACTCTCAGCCCATATTTACCTTTGCTGCCTTATGCCGCTACCCCGCAGTGATAAAAGAGGGTTAGGTCTCCACAGATATTGATTTTATTTCACACATCTTGCGTAACCTGTCATGTAGGAGAAGGCTTAAGATACTGCGCATCATTTTAATAGTTACAGAGACACAGATTCAAAAGCCAAAACTAGCTCAAACGTTCAAAACGTTACAGAAAATTGAACATGTAGATTTAACCCACAAAATATGTTTTTTTATTTAGCAGAATACTGAATACAAAATGAACAAAACAACCCAAAAGGGGCTTATTTGAGTACATCTCACAGTAAAAACTCTTATTGCTCAGAGGATGCCAAAGAGGTTTAACATCCATCTCAGCTTTTAGTTACTATATTTCATTATAACAGGACCAAAATTCAGGTCAAGAGAGGATTTTGACCTAATACACCAGGGGTCAAGGGGTCGCCAAAGAAGTTGGAACACTTTTCTCCAGCCTGTGAACGAAGACATTTTAGTTAGGCTACTTTGAACCAATATGTGTGGGAGGCTAAATTATTATTCTTTTCCCCTGTAGAATTTAAACTATTCAAACCAAAAGTTTCATTTAAGGTGAAACAATCATAGTCGGAGTGAATAAAACAGAGACTGCAAACGCAAATAATTATCATTGTGTAGCGCTGATACGACTGGAAATGGATCAAACTTTTTTACTGTTGCTAAAACAATACCATAAAGCTCTCTCTTCAGCTTTTAAAAAAAATGAGGAAGAAATGGAGGGAAATTGTAAAAAATAAACCAAAAACATTCAGAGGAAGGCATGTTTTTTCAGTCAGTGCATAAACGCTATAATTTGTGTGTATTTGTTTATGACCTGAGTAACCTGTAGAGTCTTCCCGAGGGGAGAAAAGAAAAGAGTCCAAAGGCTGTTTGATGAGAGTTTTGCCTCACCGCTTGCTGTAGTCCACTTGTAGTGTCCCTGAGGCCCAGTCACCTCTGCTGCCCTCACCACCGGCTGCAGGTTCTCAGCAGCAGCTGAACCGCACCGCCGTACAACTAAAGATCAAGAGACTATTGATGGTAGACTGCTCAAAGTTGGGTGAGATGAGTGCAGGCTTCCTTGTGGCTATCCCAACTTCTGAGAGGTTTTTGTAAACTTTCAGAGCTTAGGCAAACTCTAAATCCCAAAAACCTAAAGCTCTCCACCATATCCACCTCCTCTCCCTCAATGAGATGAGTGCATATTAAAGTTAATGACAGCAATAATTACTGATAATGCATACACAGAGAGTAGCAAGCGAAAACAGCCAAGTGACAAAAAGTGATGGTCTGAGTCCATCACTACCGTAGGTAAGGTTTTCACTTTATTACCAGAGGCCAATTTAATGCCATCCAGTGATTGATTAAGAAGTTTATTTTTGAGGACTCCCAAAGATTGATACTTCTGTCTTGTCAGAATTTAAAAGCAGGAAATTTAAAGTCATCCAGGTTTTCATGTCATCAAGCCTGTAGTTGAAGTAATTGATTAGATTCATCAGAAAGAAAATATTTAAACCAGCCTCATGCTTTCCCCTTAATCCCTACAGTATGTTACATTCTTATATCCAGTACCAATGTTATGCCCAAACATAACATTGGTACTGGACTTTGTATGAATGTGCATATTATCCCTCTAATTTCTAGAATTTTCTCTTCAAAGAAGTTGGTAAATTCATTGCAGGTCCTGGTAGAGTGGAGCTCTGGTGGAACACTAACAGGAGGATTTATGAGTCTTTCAACTGTGGTGAATAAAGTGTGAGCATTGTTCAGTTAATGTTTATGATTTCTGCAGAGAACATTTCTCTTGCATGTTTTAGTGATGAGTGATAGCTTTCATAATAAACATGAAGTCGAGTTTCACGCCATACGACAACGTTTTCTTTTAAATCTCACTAATGGGGCATTTCTTCATGGATATTTCTTCCTCCCAGAGACAAGCTTCACTTTAATGGGGGCAATGGAACCGATAATGTCTGAAATCCTAGAATGGAAATTATCTCCTAACTCATCTGTTGTGTTAGACCATTGAAATGAGGTGGAGGAGTACATTTGATTAAAGGTTTCAGCTGTGTTGTCTGTAAAAGAACGTTTTGTTACAATATCTTTATGGCTGAGTGAGTTGATGGAGATTGTACTTTCAAAGATAAGAGAGAAATGATCTGACTGGGAGACATCAATTACAGAGACGTTGGAAATATTCACACCATTGCTGATAATAAGTGTGTCCTCGATTGTGCGTTGCTGGTTTAATATGTTGAGTCAATCCAAAGTTATCAAGTGTAGGGTTAAGGTTTGACATGGATGTTTAGATTTCCCACAATTATTAAACAGTCAAAATCAATGCATATAACACAAAAAAGCTCATTAAAGTCAATGCAGATTTTTTTTATATATATTTTGGGGTTTGTAAATAATTGGTGTCAGAGTTTGTTTATAGCATTTTATCTCAATTCCCAAATATTCAAGAGTCAAATGTGCCAAGGAAAACTTTCTTAAAGTTTAGTGAATCATGAAATATTGTAGCAACCCCTCCACCTTTCTTATATTTTCTATTTTCACTTAAAAAATTGTAGTTAGGAGTTGATTCAATCAGTACAGGTGATTCGTTATTGTTAGGAACATAGCATCAATATCATTTTTGGTGATGAAGTCATGAACCAGAGGTCATTTTGCTGATAATGACCTTATATTGATCAGAGCCAGTCTAAGTGACTTGGTGGTAGACAGTTCTTCAGTCTGAGGATGCTTTAGACATGAGATTGTTCTAAGATTTAAATAAAGGCCACTGGATTTAATTTAGTTGGTTTCTGTAATTTTAATTTTAGTGATCAAAAGAGGCATTCTCCTGTATCATACTGCGGCAGGACCAGATGTATTCTGGAGGAACATAGATGTAACATAAATGTCTGGTCCACTATTTCAGTCTTCAGATATACATTGTGGAAGTGGTCCTAAGAAATCAGGTAGTTCTTTTGGACTATAGTGTGCTTTTTGGGCACTCTGGAGAGAAGTACCCAGCAATACATGGTGGTCCATTTTCTCCTTCAAGTTAAGCTTTGCATTGCATTTATTTTTGCAGGAGTTTTCTCAAATGACAAGGGTTAAAAGTGCTAAATTTGTTCCTTCTCTTAACTTTGATAAACATAATTTGCAGTTGCCCTAACCAGTGTCACCTTCGTTCCACAGCGCTGACAGAGCTCCTCCTCTACCACCCGCCTGCTCAAAGGTATATAGCCACGTTATATGCTTATTAAAAAAGACCAAAAACCATATGATCATGATAAAACAAGTTATATACACCAAGCCTCCATCTTGATAATGTTATGATGGTCCTTACTGAGCCAAAAGATAATTTGCTCTCGGGCGCGATTAACAGATATAAACAGATGTGGCGCCATCTAGCGACAGTATCGCAGAACTATCATAATGCTGGTTTGCTTAATTAATAAATCAATATTAAATAATGCCTGACCGAGCCTGATCCTCTGCAATGCCTTGCAGCTCGGCGTGATCGATGAACAACTGTTATTAATTACCAAAACCAATCTACAGCAACTTTAAGAGCAACCTGCCACGGCAGGTTTAGCGTCCGCATCAGTGAACACCAACGTTCAGACTGGATTCCCAGAGACATTCCAGGATTTTCCCTCTTGGAATCACATTGTTTTTCACCGGATCTTGAACTATTCTTCATTGTTTCACTGGGAGATGCTAATAGCCATTAGCCGCTCCCTTGTTTTAACCCCTGCTGCAGATGCGCAGTGTTGTACTTCCATACACGTACACCTAAATAACAGCTAATACGCCAGCAGGACATGATAATCTTTCAGTAAAACTGTGTATGCAACCAGAGTGAGCCACTGAGGTATACATTTAAAAAAGTCAAAAATAGCGTGGCTATGCACCTGATCTCATGGCGTATTACTGCCACTTACTGGGCTAAAGCATTGGTACACAAAATCATAGCTCTCAACTCTCACGCATTGACCGTGTGACACACGCATTTCATCAATTCCACACGCTCACACGCATTACTTTGAAAATCTCAATCTTACAATGAAAATCTCTCTCTTGAAACGCACGCGTACGGACGCTTCGCGTCATGGCGGAACCAATTTGCGGTACAATGGTTTCCGCACGTCCAGTAGTAGAGGTAACACAGCTGCAAGGACCGCCGCCGCGCAAACAAGTTTCCGTCATCCAAAGAGAAACACTTGTACGGTCCGTGTTGTGTGCGAATTAAATGGTAAGTCGTCATGTTTTATTACAAACTGTACCATGAAAGCAAAGTCCGTCTAACATAGTGACCGTCTTGAATCGAACAACAGCACCCCCCCCCCCCAATCCCCCCCACCCCGTTGGACAGTGTTGAGTCGAACAACAGCACCACCCCCCCCCCCCACCCCCCCACCCCCCCCCCCCCCCCGTTGGACCGTCTTCAATCGACCAACAGCACTCCCCCCCCCCCCCCCGACAACAATCTCACTCTCAACAGTCGTCAAAAGTTGAGAGGTATGCAAAATAATACTCGCTGTTAGAGGAGAAATTAAGCTGCTATAACACTTGCATTGGGTCTGGTAGTATGGGAGCACTTTTACGAGTAAGTATGAGTAAGTGGAAAAGGTATCAGATAGATGCCTGATGCTGGTATCGGCATCACTGGATAGGTGCCATTTTTGTGCCCTGAAGGAAAGTAAGCTGAAAAGTAAGCCCTGGGGTGTCATGTGCTTTGCAATGTCCTTTTTACTGCAGAAACAAATCTAATTTCTTGTATGTTCGTATTTTTTAAACTGATTTATACTTTGAGTCAGTCTGAGTGTGCTGCATGTTTAGTTGCTGTAGAGTTAATGTTTATTTTTTTGTGCTTTGCACCGGCAACACCTGCTAACATCTTTCTCTACAGGATGTCTGCTGTAGAGTTTAGTCAATACCCAACTGGGGTTATTTATATGTGTGAATCAATAACTAAAAGGAGAAAATTCTGAATACACATTTATTAAGATCTAATGAAACCGATACTATTCTACAGGCTAGAGAAAATATGAGGTAGGCCAGGTAAATTTTAAATGCTTCCATTATTGTGAGAATCTAATATGATTTCATGCCTTCAGCCGTGAAGACGTACTCCAGTGGGACCATAAATTATCAGCCCAAGTCTACTTGTATTTGCTACCGCCTTGCATCCAATAACAGCTCTTTCTGCACGCTCACTAATAAATCCTTTTGGCTTGTTAACTGTTGCGCAGGGAGCTGGTTTGGTGCACACAGCACTTAACTGCTGCTGAGGGCGTTGTACTTGAGAGAGACAACCTGTTGAGTGTATCTGCGTGAGCGGTGCTGTTTCTGCAAACTGATACACAGACCTCAGCTTGGGCTTTGGTGCTGCTCAGTAAGGAAAGCTGTTATTAAAAAACAAACCGTCTGCAGGAGGAGGTCTGGCAGGCTTTGTTTTCAGACCTAAAAACACTGTTAATGTTATTCACATAATTAGGAGTTTATATATATATATATATATATATATATATATATATATATATATATATATATATATATATATATATATATATATATATATGGGGGATTACCTTTTTTTTCTTTTTTTTTCTGGGTGGGTGGATATGCATCTGGCCCTTCTTTGGACTCTTTCTGCATGCTAAGTCCTTCCTCTCCTGGTCTGTGCAGCTCCCATACCACATAGTTATGCATCTTTTTGCTTGGTCCAACTTACACTTTCGGTCATTGGCATCCCAAAGCCTTTGAAATGGCTTCATAACTCTTTCCAAGCTCATACATGTCAGTGATGATTTTCTCATTTGTTCTTGAACTCTTCAGAGCATGATGTGTTGACGGGCTCCATTTAAGTGATTTCCTGGTTCTACATGTGTGCAAGTTATCAGGTCTGATGTGTCTGGTGAAAGTCAAGCCAGAAATTCAACAAATCCCAATTAATTTGTAACCTGACATAGGAGAGTTGGGGTAAAATTTCCTATAGACTCATCAATAGTTTGGATTGCAATTTTTCCCTTAAAAATTGTATAATCATTTGAAAACTGCATTTTATATCTGCTCTGTTTATCATTCAGAGACTAAAATGTGTAATGATCTGAAACATTCAAGTATAAAATAACAGCAAGAACAGAAGTGATTTTTAAGGGAGCAAATACTTTTTTACAGCCTTTTATTTAGGTACCAGTGTTAGAAATGTTTGTTTTCGGTTAGGAAACAGTTGTAGAACGGGACGAAATGGCAACACATCAGTAGGAAATCGGGGTCCAAAATGATGAAGAGGCGAACTGCCCTGTAGCCAATGTATTCACGCCCTCCTGTTCATTCCCCAATATAAACATCACTTTTGTTAATTAGATCCATTTCAAAGAAAGTGCTGTATCATCTGTATCTAGACAAGCCCCTGGCCTGCGATGGAGCTGGCCTTCTTTGAACCGGACAAAGCAGAACAGGTGGAGATCTGACTTTCTGTGTCAAGAAATTACTTTTTACTACCATACACTATAACGCACAGGTGGCAGTATAATATCGTACCTAATGTTAAGTCTAAAGTATTTTAGTTTCACCTGCTTCTCTGCAGGTGGTTTAAGAACCAATGACTGACAGTACACGCTCTTCCATTATTGTTGGTACATACATAGTGCATGAGGCAGGCTTTAAAAGCCCGAATGATGAAAGATCAGAGACTAAGTTACAGTCGGACGAGTAGGGACACTGGGGAAATTAACTCCCAGCTGCTTCCCAGTGGACTTTGTTTTACAGGACTGACTTTTTGGATCAAGTTTTCATCATGTTTTGGTCAATTCAGCAATCAGAGATCTTATCCTGCTCTCTGTTCACCGTCCCGCTGGAAGCAGAGTTTCTTGACAGCTATAACACAGTCCACTCACTGCATCCTGGTTGACAGGTAAACTAAAGCATACTGTTAAATAATTTTTAGGACAAGTTACCATTCTACAGAGGCTCTAAATAAACTAGAACATCATAATTATAAAGGATTTATATGTGTATAGATATGGCGACTACCATTGACATCATCCACAGAGAAGGTTTACAAAAGTAACCGGATCCCACAGTATATTAATAAAAAGTTAAGTGGAAAGACAAAGGGTGGTAAAAAAGAGGCTGTGAAGCAAAGTTAGGGGCAGATTGATAAGGTGCAGACAACAGCTGGTGTCAGTGCTTCAAGACCCACTAAAACACAGATGCATCTGTGACTTGGGCTCCAGCTGTCACGTTCATTTTCAGGTGAAAGTCATCAATGCATTTCATGTTGAAATCAAGGTTCCAGAGGCCTGATTAAGAATGGAATGACATAATTCTAGTTGTTTGAGGTCTAGAGTAAACCTTCCATAGCCAGGAATGATTTGGAGAGTTGTCCACCGAGTTTTGATCAAGTCTATCCTCAGCAAAGCCGTCTAACAGGACATTTTAGAGGCCTTCATGTCTGCTGACAAGCTTTATGGAGATCACGATTCCATATTCCAGCAGAACCTGGTCCCTGCCCACCAGAGCCGACGATGCAGACGAGCTGAAGGCTGCTATTAAACGCAGCGAAAGAGGCAGAGAAATAAAAATAGCCGCACACAGCAGCTACAAAAATAAAGCAAGAACTCCCAAACTAACCAGAAATTACAAAACTGCAGAATGATACAAACTCAAAAGACTGTGAGATACCCAGCCTTTTAAGCTGCAGTAGTTTAACTCTGGTTTTAGCCTGAAAATCTGAACAAACATGAATTCCAGGTCCCTCCCCCTTACTCCTTTTCTTTGGGCTTGTCAGTCTAATTCTTTCTCCTTAGCTTACTTTTGCTCACTGATCTTCTTCTCTTTACACATCTTTGTTTCCTGAGTAGGTGGGACTCCAGAAATTGGCGGATTTCCTGTAAAGCCGCTTGTTTCTCTGCACAGTACACTGGCATGACGGTAGCGCTGTGTGGGGGAGAGGATGTGAGCAATGCATGCTCGAACATGATTGACACTAAGACACTCTTCCTGTCTCTGATTGGTTGTTTTCTACCGGGAGTGGCGAATATCTGCCAATAGCAGTAGGACCCATTGATGTCACTGGTTAGGGCATGATGTGACTACGGCATGATAAACAGGCGCAGAGTCAGGGCCGCTGCAGCGTCAGCAGTACACAAAACTGGTTCTTTTTAAAAGCCAATAAACTTTTAGAAGAACAATGACACGTCGCTCTGGCAGTTTAACTTGAAAGTATGAAATCTAATTGAGATGTAATTGAAATGTAATTTTCAAGAAATTCTAGGAAAAATAAGCATTATTTTCTTGTAGACAAACTTTATTTTTCGAGCTAAATTTTTTTCTTCTTCTTTTGAACAAACTTCATTGCCCTAATTTAGCTCCATAGAGGTACACAGTATGCCATGGAAAGTAGCACAGTGTTTAAAATATTAACTAAACGTTTTAACTGGTTAAATAAAATAATACAGTACAAGGCAGTCAATACACATTTATAGTCATTTATTAATAGTCTTTATGACTGTAGGGGTGAGAGTGGGGCAGGAGTTCATCCTGGAACTGGTGGGTTGCTGGTTCAAGCCCCCGCTCTGACCGTCTCAGTAGCTGTGGCTAAATGTAGCTCACCTCCATCAGCGTGTGAACGGGGGAGTGAAAGCAGTGTGAAGGGATTTGGGATCCTCTGGACTTGATAAAGTGCTTTACAAGAACAGGCCATTTACCATGAAGCGTACTCAGAATCTACATTTTTTCTGGACATTTTAGCATTAAACAAATATGTGCTGGGTATGCTGTGCTAGCCTTTTGACTTAACACCATTATAAATATAAATGTACAGCTGATCAGAGCTTTTTAATGTTTTATCCTCTTTCTGCTCCTCCTTTACCCTTCAGCGTGTTTCTACGCTGCTGTGGGGGCTTCAGTGAGACATTTATACCCAACCTGACTGAGCCACACAGACTGGGTGGGCTGTATTTTCTATTATTTATTTTTATGATTATTAAATCAAGTGGGGCCCAAACCCAGCCTTTTGTTTTGCCCCTCAGCGATAGCCTAGCCGACCAGATCAAAGGAGCACATCAGGAAATATCCCGATGGCCAGTGATACCTCCTGTTATGACCCTAAATCAGTTTAGAAATGTCAGCTTCAAGGTCAGAAACCAATAAACTGTGATACAATAATGCAGCTTGAGCTGCTAAAAAATAAATTGACAGCATGCTGATCTTTTTGGTTTACCTGTCAACGCTATAATTGCACAGTTCCAACACTGCTGATGGATTTATGTTTAGGGAGAGTACATATTTCTATGTATCAGAACTTTTACAATTTTCTCAGCTTTAATTTGAGCCGTATCTTATGAAAATCCAATGAGAATTAAGAGTGCTATGACTCTTTCTGCTTCGACAGATTTGTGCTCATTCCACGTCAGAACAGCGTGGTTTGGTTGACAGGACTAAAGGCAAAGCAGCATCGCCTAGGTTTCAGAAATATTTGTTAGCAACTAAACAAGAAACAAAATTCTGTTCTTTGAATTTGTGCACAAACATCTATTCTCGCAAAGTTTGACGTAAGGAGAAATACAACTTTTGTTTGCGATGCACTGATCTCTATAAAAATGTGGATTTTTAAGTGGGTCAACACAGACCTCTTTAGCAAAGCGGCTCAGAAACGTCTCGTTTTAGAATCTGACGTGTGTGAACTTTTTAAAAAGCTTCACTGAAATGCATGAGTCTAATTGCTGGTTAGGGATAGAAATTAATGTATATAACCATAAAATGTGTACCTATGCTTGCTCAGTGAAAGTTTGCAACAAAAGCCGTCTTTGCTTCTGAAAAGCAGCGACTCTCAGGTCCTCGTGGACCGGCCGTATTATGTGAAGAGATGCAGGTGCATGAATAGAGTTGTTGCAAACCCTCTTTCAAATGGAGGCGTACATCAAGGAATAAAAAAAGTATTTGATGCTTTACAAGAGCATCAATTAACTCTCATGTTGGAGGAAAGGCAGACACTGATGTTAAGACATTTCAAGGATCGCTATACTGCTAATTATGTCGTTCCTACCTCTTCTGGGTACTGAAGTAAAAAAGACCAGAATAGTTTTTGTACAGAGGAATTTTATGGAACCTTAGAAAACCACTGATTGTTGCACTAGAGCTCCATATACTAATGTGCAAACCTCCACAAAATTGAAAGCAGAATCTAGGTTGAGGCTTGAAAAGCTAACAGGCTGACATCTCTATCACTGGAAGAGAA
This sequence comes from Fundulus heteroclitus, assembly GCF_011125445.2. Classification (NCBI taxonomy): domain Eukaryota; kingdom Metazoa; phylum Chordata; class Actinopteri; order Cyprinodontiformes; family Fundulidae; genus Fundulus; species Fundulus heteroclitus. The sequence goes on along the minus strand of NC_046371.1, from coordinate 2,528,373 downwards.
AAAGTCTTTTTTAGAATAAAATCTCATCTCATCTTAGAGAAGATGCATTATTTGAAGGAGGAAAATATATAAATTTGCCCTTGCACACTTGCACTGGAAGCAAAAAACATATTCGAGTAGAAAAAAGGGTTGAGTTCTTTTAAAAACAGGCAAAGACTTTTATTCTTGCCTGTGCAAATTCTCAGTTATCCGGGTCATCGCAACAGCAAACAGGCTGTTTAAGAATAAAAAGTTTGCAGATGTGTGCATCGTTCAAGACATAAGTCCAAAAGAAAACATGGATTTCTTCTCTTACCAGAACATACACTTAAAGAACATTAAATTAATTAATATTTGTACTTCCAATGAAGTCTAAAAATGACATAATAGGGAATAATTCACCCTCTGTCAAAGTCCACCTGCTTAAATGTAATAATGTTTTCATATAACTGCAGTGAGTTATCACAACTCCACAGAATTTACAAAGAAAACCAAATTCTGCACTATCCATTAACACTGGGTGTAAATGCACCTTTTATTGTTTCCTATATGCACTCAAACAGGCGTCTAATCATTAACTTAAAAGGTCTGGATGTGACACAAAGTTGTAACTATTGATCTGTTGGTAGATTAATGTGACCTGTAATTGCAAACCGCAGAGCAGAGAACATGTTCAAAACCATTTTTTTTTAATTTATCTGCCAAACAACACTAGTTTTTACGTAGAAGGGTAATAAATGTGGTGATATGCTGAATATAATCAGGGGCATTTTTAGGGTATGGAAACATTCAGGGCTTTTGGCCCAACATTGTTTCATTTTCAAGAGACAGCTGCCTCGTTTCTAATTTTATCTTAAAATGATACAGTTCTTTGCCTTGGCTGGGTTTTAATTAAATCTAAATCATTGTGAATCAAAGAAAAAAGATTTACAATAACTTTGCTTGTTTAATTTTTTGTTAGTGATTGAAGTGAAGGAGGAAAAGAGTCAACAATTGGTGAAAAACAACATTTTTCTGAAGAAGATAAAGACAACTTTTGAGATATTTAGAGACATTGCAATTTCTGCTCATTTTCACTCTGCTAATTTCTGCACAAAGCTTTTTTTTCTGAAACAGAAACTATGTTTACTAAGATCTGCAGAGTTAAATTAAAGGGAGGCGGTGGCATTCCATTCTTTCAAGGGCGCACACTTTTTCTGCAAGCATTTCAGACTGAAGAGGAGCTCTGTGACTAGTCCTACTGTGTTGAGAAATAAATTATCTCAATAAAATCCCAAAATATAAAAACATCAACAACAATAAAACAATGGTGTAGTCAGTGCTGCCAGATTCAGCCTTTTTAACACGTTGGGCTGGAAAAAATAGCTCTGGGTGGGTTGTTAAAATTTGGGCTGCTTTTCACAACGTTTGCCGCGTTTTTACAAAGAATTAACAAGAAAATTATATTAAAGAGTGATTACTGTGTGGCAGAAAAGTCTCCTTGCACGCATTTTATTAGTTAGTTTATTTTGAAACGTGCAGAATCTGTGGAACGTGACGTCATCAATGATTGGTAGTTTCTGATTAAAATGGTATCAACCAACGTCAAATGAAAATGACACAGCTGGGTTTGAGTTCTACCGATCAACTGTTTCATGAATGTGTGTGAGATAGAAATGAGAAATAAACTTCATGTAAAGTTAGATTTACAACTCATTTCATTAATCAGTATTAATATTTAAGTTATTAAGAACTGTTTTAATTAAATGGTATGTGTTTTTTTACTTTGAGTAAAACCACACCCTAGTTTCATTAGTTGACATATTATTGCATATTATATATGGTATTCAGAAAAATAACACACTTAACTAAGAGCTGAGTGTTTTGAATCAGAACAGAAAATGTGGCAGAGAAGAGGGAGGCTGGCTTTTGAATTTACTGCATAGATTTTTTTATATTTTCCTGGATTTTTTCCCAGATTATTGAGTGTCAAGAAAGGCGCTGTTAAATGAAATGTATTATTCTTATTCTTGTTATTATTATTACTATTATTATGTAGTGCTTTTTTCTGTCAACATACAGAATTGGACCTGCAGCAGCAATGAGAAGCAATGTGTTGATCTGAAGGAGCCTTTAATGTACTTAGTTACTTTTGCACTAAATGCTTTGAGTTTCCCTGAACAAAGGACCAGACATTGTTCACATCTTGATGCAAATCCAGCCAGAAGCTCCCAGAGAGCGTCCTTACTGTTTTCTATCATAGCCAGAGCTTTAAAGTCTAACTGTAGCTCATTTGCATTTGTTCGTCATGATGACCCTGGGGATGCTCAGAGCCGAGTCCTCCTGCACCGGGTCGGGTATCAACGGGTTTCCATTGGGTGCCCGTTGAAAAAAGATCTTTATAGCCTGAAAATTGATTTTCTGTTATTGATTGTAGTCGGTGTCTGCCCATTCCTTTACACGATGCAAGCGTCTGGAATCCAAAGCCGAATTCCTTGTTTGTTCCCTCTAACTTGGCAAAAATAAAGTTGATTGTGGTTCGGATCTGACAAACAGGACTTTTTCTGTACAGTTAGGAGATTTCTGCAACTACAGCTCCTTTCACTTGTGGAGTTCCTCAAAGTTCCATTTTGGCCCCTTTGGTATTTATTTTGTATATATGTTTCTCCATGGCTCCATGTTGAGGAAACATGACATCTCTTTTTATTGTTTGACAATCCTGGTTGATTTGCTGATAAGACACAAGTTAACTGGTTCTCTGGAACTCCAACTAAATTGTATAGATGACATAAACACATTGATGGAATTGAACTGTCTGTACCTTAATGGCAAAAAGGCATAAATCATTTGGCTCAGAAACCCCAGATCCTAGTGCTGATCTACTGTTTCTTGTTTTAATGCTTTGTACTTTAATCTAAGTATGTTTTATGAGTGCTTATTTTGTCTGATGTCAAAGACAAATCTTCTCAAAAGGTGCTGGGCAATGAAGATGTTTTATCTTCTCATCTTGGTACATTGAAACGTGATTAGTATGGAGCCGTCATGCATCTGGAATCGGAGGGTGCGGTTCTCTTTTCGGCTTTATGTTCAGCTCTGTGGCATTTTCAGGCTGCAGGGCGTGGTCACTACTTCTACACCTGCTACTCATGAGCTCATCAGGCCACCAGTATGAAGGAAATGGCAGGACATGTCCATGCACTAGCAGCTGGTCCAAATGATGTGTGATTTTTGTTTTCCCCCCAAAACAGGGTTGCTGACTCACGTCTCAGAACAAACCAATTATTAACACTCATCTGAAGGGTCACTTTCCTCGACCAGCTTCTCCTCCTGGATCACAGCTTGGGCTGCAGCTCTGTTCTCAGATGCACATCGGCCTGTCTCGTGCTTTCAGAGACGCCACAGAGGCTCATTAGGACACCAGGCCGGTCACAGCAACAGTGACCGCCGTCTCTGGAACCTCGGTGCGTCTTCCAGCCAGCTACGGCTAAATCCCTTCAGTAAGCAGCGGAAACTGCTCAGCCATCATAAACTGATAACATCCTCAGTAATAAATGCTGTCTCCGTTCTACAATTCATGCAGATTGCTGTACGGAGAATTCAGATCCTATTGTACAACAGAGTCTTCAACTACTCTCTCATTGTGTTTCTCATGGGGGCAAGAAAACGTAATTACTGCCGCACCAAAATCACTTAAACAGAACCTACGGTATATAATACCACGGAGCAGGCTGACAGATCTAAAAGAGCAACACATCCATTTCCTTAGTTAAGATCAGACAAGGAGAAAGAGCAACTGGGTAAAGATGGCCACCATGGGAGAGTTACAGGGTCAGAACCACTGCTGACCTGAAAAACACAAAGATCTGTGACAATCCCCAAGGATTGAACAAACCTGCATGGGCATGTGGTGTGATAGAGATGTTCTGATACGTCAGGACCTGGATGGTGCATTCCTGAAGAAAAAAATCAAATGAAGGTTTTGGAGCGACCTAGTCAAAGTTCAGACCTAAACCAAGTTAGATTGAATGGAAACACCTTAAAAAGTTGGTTCTTGCTGCAACACCCTGCAGTTGGACAAATTAATTCAGTTTGCGAACAACACTCTACCTGAAATTCCTCCACTGTGATGTGATGTAAAAAATAAAAAAATAACTCATTACCATATATCACAAACATTTGATGTCAGCTGCTGCTGCTGAAGGAGGGAAAACCAGTTATTAGGTTTAGGAAGCAATTATATGTTCACATACGTCTAGGTTGGTTTGAATAGCTTTTTACAACTTTATGAATAAAATTGTCATTTGGAGATCACATTTTCTGTTTACTCAGGTTATCTTTGCATGAAGTAAAATTCAGTTCTATGATCTGAAACGTTTAGGTGCGACAAAGAAGCAAAGAAAAAAAGAGGAGATCTGTGTGCAGGCACATTCCAAAGCACTGTGTATGTATTAACTTTCAATAATCAGGGCTGTCTCTGTGTGCCAGAGGGTGAGTGAGAAGGAAGATAAGAGCTGAATGAAAGCAAAGCATCAACAAACCGCCAGGAGCTCCGTCATGAGGACAGAGCGGTGTTCAGGCTTTTTGAAGCGTTAGGATGTCTGTGAGAGACACTGAGAGAAAGAACTTCATGTCCAGCAGCACGCAGGGAATCTATGCGTGCACACCAACATCCCAGCTTCCTCCCATCAACACTTCAGAGCATCAGTGGAGGGAGGCGGGCATAAACGGCTTGGACTAATCCCAATACCCAGGGACAGGGAAAAATAATTAATTGTGCCTAATTTGCTGCTGTCTAAACAAAGATTGGATTTTGTTTAAAGCTAAACGACCAAGCCAAGGAAATAAACACATTCCTGAGTTCAAACGCTCCCCGACGTCTTTCCTTCTAGCGATCCTCAAGAAAAACATGCAAATGAGAATTTAGACTTCATTCTCAACTCTGAGAGTAAATGGTGGGAGATCTCCAGGGTGGCTTGAAGTCATAAATGAGCCTCCTTGATTCTTTCCTCAAAGCTCCGGGCTGCAGTTCCTGCATCCTTTGCGTCTGTGTCGAACTTCCAGGGCCGAGCTGGCCAAGCTGGATTGGGATCAGAACCCCGCACCTCTTCTTTTCCCCTTTGTAAAAAGCTGCGTGTGTGCAGAGGGACTGCAGTTCTGCTGCTGGCCCGATAGAAGGAGTGTCTATATAATCAGGAGCTTATCCTGAAACCTCGTGATGAGTGTGAAGCAAAGACAGACGATCGACTAAACCAGAACACGGACTTAACTTGCTTGCAAAGTCTTTAGTGCATTCGAAAAGGTAAATGTAATTAGATTTCCACTTTAAACAACATTTTTTGAAAGGGGTACTTGAACAAATTTACACAAAAAGTTTGATTTACCCACTTCAAGCGGTACATTAGTGTTGTTCCTCTGCAGAACGAAAGAGAAGCGTGTGTGTGTTCTGCTCTATTTATTTTCCACAATTGTTCCGTGTGGCTCGGTAAATGTCTTTTCATCAGCTGCTCTCCCAGATGGCGGTTCTCCTCAGCGTCACAAAGGGTCTGGCTCTCAAAAATGACTAAGTGCTACTTTTATCCCTCTGAATGACGTGTCTCTGCATTATAGGTGCATTAACTGGTTTGTATGAAGAATAAATTGCCAAGAGACCCACAAGGTACATAATTACACACTCATATTTTTCCAGGAAGTTATTGTGTTCTATTTGGAAGATATGTTGGGATCTGCCTTTTTTAAATCTACATATGTATCTGATTGAACCAGAATATAAATAGTCTCAGTTTAAAAATGTTTAAATAAGTTTATGGTTTTAATATGCCTGTAATTATAATAGACACTGTAATGTCATTGAACAGACACAAAAGTGATTTGAACTGCACATTAACTTCCTTATGTGGATCCTTTTCTATGCTCACAATTACACACTGCCTCCATTATCCAGGATTATTGTGACTGGCGTAAGTAGCAAAAACAAAACCGTTTAGTGGAACTACTTAGTTTCTAAATGATTATCTTAAGTTTGTGTTATAGTTACATCTATAAGGAGGTTCAACCGTTTTATCATCAGATCTGGAGCCTACAACAAGGAAAAACATTTTTATCCACTAAATTTTCACATTCCCTGGGAACTCCATCTATCCTGTCTGGGAACGCCTGGGGATCATCCAGAATGAGCTGGAGGATGGATCTCATTTTATATATATTTTTTTGTCTTTCTTTTTTTTTTAATCTAACCTTTTTTCTCTGGAACTGTAATTACCTGAATTTGATTGATTCATGCACAGCTTGAATCACTCATTTACCTTGTTCTCTAAGTGCCTCTAATAACTTTCTTTTTGGTAAGATTTAATGTATGTAGTGAGGATTCAGACAATTTATAAAAATATATGAATTCTTTAATAAAGTTCATTTGTAGTTTCAAACATATTTAAGGTGTTTTTAAATCACATTTTTGTCCCTCTATTCTAGCGGCTTTTCAGACAGCCAATAGTGAGTTGGCAACAGTGATTATATTTTCTTTTTTTCTTTTTTTTTTTCTTCCCAGTGTCCTGTCTGGCAATGTGGCAATACGAATTGTTGTCCTAATGCTAAGAAAAGCTCAAAAGATTTTACTTTAACAAGTGGAGCAGTACGACTTTTTCGTCATAGTGCTCTGCTTAATTTATGCATGTAAATAGTTTTATTATAATTCATGCAGGGAGTATTTAAAATTATGTGGACACTAAAATGGGAAAGTAGGAGAGGAAAGGAAGAACAAGAAGAAAAAAAAGAAAGAGAAAAGGTGAAAGAAAGAGGAAATAAAAGGGAGAGAATGATAAAACGTCTTCAGTCTGCTTCATCACCTGCAAAGAGAGATGTAAAAAGAACAGCACAACCGACTGATATAGTATAACAGATACAATAAATTAACACATTGATACCATTGCTGAATTATATGTATTATTATTTAATCTGACATGTATAATGTGAGCCCTGCGACAGACTGGTGACCTGTCCAGGGTGAACCCCGCCTCTCGCCCAGTGAACGCTGGAGATAGGCACCAGCAACCCCCGCGACCCCATGTGGGATTAAGCGGGTCAGAAAATGGATGGATGGATGGATGGATGCATGTATAATGTGATACCTGAAGTTAAAAAATAAAGGCTTTCTGTATAGAAGTGAATCTCTGAGTACCTGGAACCCAAAACCTGTAGGTGTTTGTGAGAATGCACTTGTGTCTGTAAAGTTTATCCAAAAGAAAAATGCTCAATAGAGGTTGTGAAGAGCCAAAGACCCGTCCCCCCAAAACACCGAAGCAGGTGCTGGGGGACCCAAAACCCCAGACGCCCAAAGGGACCCCCAAAGCAAGGGTGCCCAAGAGGGGCCAACACAGGAAAATCAGCATTTACAATCCAAATTAACAAAAAAGGATAGTAAACAAAACTGGGTGAACATTCTCAACGTCTGGACCGCCGTCTGTATTCATCTGGACCAGACGGCAAGTCAGTCCAGATTTAGTCTGCAGCTTATTTTTAGGGCCTTTTAGCATCCAGTCAATATCGAAAAAGCCAGAACTGATGGTTAAATGATGATTTATTAAAGCCATCATCAAACAACATATAAGCTAAACAGGAGCAAATAACAATAATGACAAACATTTTACTATTCATTGCGATGCACATTTCTTTCCATTAACAAAGCCAGTTGTATCCTTTCCCATACATATTTCAAGTTACTCAAACATAAATTAATCACAGTTACAAACCTTGTTCCCCTTATCGACCGAAGCTAAACTTGAGTTGTTTAAACTGTTCTGAGATCCTTTCACCGTGTTGCTGTTCGCCCTTCGCTGTATTTTTTACTTTCTTCTGTTGCATGTCTAGCTGAGTTCTGCTCTCAAGGAGGTTACCAAAATAAAAGCATGTAACCTCAAACCACTGTTACAAGAACCAGAGGCAACTTTACTAACTTTACAGGCATTTTAGGGCAGGCTTGCCTGAGGCTTAACCAACAGCTTTATGGGAGATACCTGACCTCCAAAAGGAGATGCAACCTGGTGGTGTCAAAGAAATATGACCCTTATAATTTCTAAAATAAATAAATCACACTGCAGCTGGTCAGTGGCCAACATTTATTTTAACCATTTTTATCCAGAAATATCTTTGTGAACACATCCAATGTGTGTTTATGACCGAGGGGCCCCATGGCCCTCCTGCTGTGTGTCCTCCTTATCACTGGAAATCAACATTAGGAGCAACCTGCTTAATTCAGGATGGTTGTGACCAACTCCTCCTGCGTATTTCCTCCACACCAGATTAACTGAGTAACACCCTGCAAACCATGATATCAGCTTAATTATCAGCATTAAAATCTCCCTGTGCCTAGATGCTCAGCAGACCAAGATGCACGTTTACTGAAGCCTTTTTTTGGAGCATATGTGCGGAGTCAGATCATCCTTCATACATAAATGATAAACCTACGCGTGTTTTCACTGAAGTGTTCCAGTTGGAGCAAATTAAACTCTCCTGAAACTCACATTGGAACGTTACCCTGGTTGCTGTTACAAAAATAAACATTTGCTGAACAGGATTATTAAGGAAACAATCAAAATGTTGTTTTAGATCATGAAAACTGATGAAAAAAAGTAGTTTTCTTACTTTCATATGAAACATGTGCTTCTTTCTTATTTAAAAAAAATCTTGCAGACATGCCGAGATTCAGATTCTTAAGTCTTAAACAAAGGTTAGAATAATTTCAATGACTGTGGGCTGTTTTCATACTGAAAGGCTGAACTTGTATGTATTACGCCTGTGGTCATGAGCTTTTTAGGTTTACTTTGTACAACATGGAAATATGAAAATCAAAAACAAAACACCATTTAAAAACAAGTGTTTTTTCAGCCGGTGAAGATTTTTTTAGAACTAAAAAAAAAAAAACTTTATAAATTTCTTTTGGGTCCCAAGTTAAAATCAAGCTTAACTTGAATTATTAACATATAAAATCATAGAGTATATTACAGTTTGCAGTCCAGAATGTAGGAAAGTGGAACTATCAAGGATATTTTGGCATAAGGTTCCGTTTCTTTAGATTACAAATTGTAGGTATATTTAATAAAATGGGTTTGCCAACCTGCCCTACAGGTAGTAAAGGGTGCATAATAGTGGAATCTGGACTTTCAGGTTGTAGTCATACCAAGAAAGTCCTTTGGGTCGCTTGTTTGGTCTGGATGTGGACTTTATTTTAATTTTTTTCCGATTGGTGTGGTTTGCTTTCACATTGTACTTTTTGCATTCTGTTTGGAAGTGGACCGAGACCAGCTCAAAAAATGGGTCTTAAAAAAAAAGGAAAAAAAGAAAAAAAAAAAGTGGGTCTTAGTCTGGTTGTTTGGTGCAGACCCGGGTTCACTTGAGCGTATTCACACAACTGCACAAGAGGTGCAGGGTTCTGATCGCAATCCAGCTTGTCCAACTCAGACCTGGAAGTTCACACCTGCTCAAAAGTTCCAGAGCAAGGGGGGAATAAAACTCTACTCCTTTTAAAGCAGAAAAATTAATGAACAATAAAATAGCACATTAAATTTGTTAGTTCAGTCAAGGAAATCACAAATGAAGAGGAAAACAAAGACAACCAGAAATGCTTTGGAACTTCACTATTAATTACTGAATTTTGTTTTTAATTAACTTCTGCAAATACATCATGAGCATTAATGAGTGCTACAACACATAAACTAGACTGCTGCTTGGAAAGCAGAATTTAAGAAATGGTCACATCAATACTACCAGTTCACTGGGTTTAGAGCAGTTTTTTCCATCTAAAAAGAAATATATATATAGCAATAATGTTATTGTAGGATGAACAAAGGGAAAGAAAAACAATGATTCTGTGGGGTCAAATGATTGGAAAAGATGGGAAAGGATTTTAAGAAACTTTTGATGATTAAGAGGATGAAACACCAAACAGTGTCTGTGTGAAGAAGTCAAAGGTGGCTGAGAAAACACTGTTGAGAGAAAATGAAGCTGTGTTCCTTTGGGATTAGGGTGACAGATAGCAAAGGTAAAGACTGCCTTCTTTTCCAATCCTTCTGTGATATCAGCTTTGATCAGCAGAAGCCAAGTGCAAAAGAAACACGCCAGAGTCAAATATCAACATGCCACTCAAGATTGAAAAGATTTCTAGTATGAAGTCGGTGATAGAAAAATGTATAAAAACATGTAAACGGTAAGAAAAAGAACTCAATAAATCTTAGAAAGGGATGGATGTAGACATCCACGTTTATTTGCACCCCTGTTAAAGAAACAGCTTAAAATGAATGAATCTTTTGTTGAAGTAGCCTACTCTCACTTTAACAAATGTTATACTCTTATCACATGATTGCGTGCCTGCATACTGATGCAATCCCACAGGAAAATGACTCTCTAGCACCAACTTACTGAACATTAAACTCTGTAACAGCCATAGTTCTATCAGTAATAAAGCCATGCGGGTACAGGGTTGTTTGAAAATGTTTAACACTTCTGCAACATGACCTCTGCAGAACTTACTCGTCGTGGATCCACATGCTGCAGAATCAACCTAACTGTCAGATACTGTAGTTAGACTTAGACTTTTTCATTCATCTGGTCATTAAAAATGTACATTTAAGCAAAACTTTGTTTCAAAGAAAACCAAAGACAAAAGAAAGGCAGTAAAAAAGTGATATGATATCAGATATTTGTCAATCGTCAGGAATGTAGCGGCAAACTTTTGCCACTTTATCACTCCTGCTATGGCTAGGCAACTTATAACCTGACCCTCACCAGATGGATGTGTGGAGCTCTGTGGAACAGAATCGGGTCTCTCCTTTGGAGATGTATTTCAGAAGGAGGGGCCTTATCAAAAATCCTTGCACATGATTGGATAAACCACTTGTCCATCATCTTTGCTGACGTGCTACTTCAACCACTTACATCGAAACCAGTGTTAGGGAAGATGAAGTTCTCATCAAACCTGGTCGGGTAAAGGGTGAAACCATCGTTTCCACCAACAAAAGCCTTCAAGGCCGTTCTATGGTTTTCTTTTAAAGAGTTAATATTCGGTAGACTGGACAACTCTGATGAAATAGCAGCATCAATGTTCCTCGCGACGAGCCGCCATTGTCGTCTGAATCCAAACAGTCACTTCTCTAATACATCACATTTATGAAAACCCTACCCAGCAATCCTGATTGGCTCGTCCATTTTATGGGGTGTTGAAATCCCTCCCAGTGGCAGCGAGTCCAGATGGACGTTTGGAGCCGTGTGGAGCTCAGCGGAACGACATCCATCTGGCGAGAGTCAAGTTAGGCAACTTATGGAGGGCACAGGGAAATATGTGATTGACTAGAACTCAATGTTCTTCCATGATATCAATTATCAGGAGATGTCTGCTAACGGGAAGGCCAATTGGAACCACAGGTACTTCTTAGAGGCCCTTCAGGAGGGAAAGGGGCCTTCGATTGAGGCTGAGGCTATAGCTATGGCTGGGCTGTGTGATGCCAGGACCTTGGTGTGGTAAAAAGACCATGGGATGCCATGGCTCTGCGCTGTTATTCTCAGGCTCCGTAACATTGATGGGCAGAGAGACAAAGTTCAGGGCACTGGGGCACCGTGGCTATCCACAAAATGCTTGCAGGACGATGTTTTGTGAACAAGTTGAGATGTATAAAAATGAACGTGCGCCCACCCAAACCTTTTCAAGTGACAATAACAAGTCCTGGGTGATCAGGGTAAAGAGCAGCGGTCTTATTCCACAGCTCTGGGGGAGCTAATGCTAAAGAAAATGACCCTGGAGGTGTTTTTGTCAACCGACACAGACTGGGTTCTGTCTGTGAGGAAATCCAACAGCCAGGGGGCGCTGTTTCCAAGGAGGCCAAGTTTGCTCACCAGGTGCTGGGAGATGATTGCGTTGAATACTGAGCTAAGTCCAGGTGTTCTCCAGGTGTTCCAGGCTACCTACCTACCTTCTGAGCACCTACCCATGGTAGGTGCTCAGAAGTACATCAAACAGATAAGGAAATGAAACAGCGATCTTCTTTGAGCTTGTTTAAGCAGCACCTGCAGCTTTGCGTTTACTGCCCGGCTTGTTTTTGCTAGTTGACATACTCTCACATGAATACTTGATCTCATGAGTCCAGCGGTCTGTGTGGCGAAACCTTCTACACGGCCAGTATGTTTGAGCACAGGAAGCTTTAAACTGAGCTGCATTCAAATAGTCTAACACAGCATCCAAATGCAGATGGTAATCTCACACTCAAGAAGCTCCCTAACAAGTTTAGAGACCTGTGCTGCTGTAGAGCAGAGCTGCTGCCTGACTTCGCTGCATCTGCACACAAAATACTCATAATAACTACAGTATTTTGTCACCACATACTACATAAAATGAACCCATATGGCCACTAAATGCCATGATTTCGCTGCATGCGGGATGTCCAGATGGTACACATTGTGGTGCTGTCTAACTGACACCAAAGGATGAAGAAAGGAAACATAAGTTCTTTCTTTTTCCTTTGCTTCGCAGTAAGTGCACATATGGTGAGAGCAGGTTGGAGATAAGTTCTTAAATTTGGGAGTGCCTGCCTTGAGACTCTTGTGGAGGTTCTGTGGTTAGAACAAAACAGCCACAGTCCAGCTGTCATTCACAGGATTCGTCCGTGTCAGGGTCGAACCGACTGAGGAGAATGTGGATGCAGACGTCTAAGGGGTTAATGTGATTGTGGTGTGTGTACGCTGTTTTCCTTACGTGCACTCTCTAAAAGAAGACCTTTCAGCTTGTCAGAAAGCAGAGCAAAAAACACTACTTTACTGAAAAGAAGATGTGATATTAAGTGATCAACAACAATAAAAACTCAAAGCTTTTAACCTAGAAACCGCTCTGTGAATGAGAGCAGTGATGCATATTCGCATAAATACACTCCAAGTAGCTGAATAAAAAGGGCTGCCAGTGTGTTACTGACAACTCATCACATTTCACACAGCCAAAGCTGTTATTTCTATACTTTAAGGAAGGAAACCAGAAGTCTGGCTTTTATTCCAAAGTGCTCTATGCAACAGGAGGGTGTTATTTTAAAATAAATGCCTCTCTGCAGATGTAAATATACAGTTGAAACAATCCAGCTTCACTTCACACTGAGTGAACAAAATAATAAAAGAATCCATTGAATTCTTACCTGAGTATTCTGTTATAGAAGAAAAAGCAATAGTGAATATATATATATATATATATATATATATATATATATATATATATATATATATATATATATATGTATATATATATATATGTATATATATATGTATATACATACATATATGTTATAGAAGAAAAACAATAGTGAATATTATATATATATAATATATATATATATATATATAGATATATATATTATATATATATATATATAGATATATAAATATATATATATATATATATATATATATATATATATATATATACTCAAAGGCCACTCATATACCTTGCCAGTAGGTTTTAAACAGCCCTTTCATCTTCCACATCCAGGTGACTACATGCAGTACGTGTCATGTGATTAGTTAAAAGCAGTTGAACAGGTGTAGTTAAAGTGTCCAATGACTGTATCTACTTGTAAATACCAGTATATGCCTTGGCACCTTAGTGCTAAACCCACCCTAACCCCTACACTGCAAAAAAGATATTAAAAATAAGTAAAATGTTCTTAAAAATGAGTGTTTTTGTCCTAGTTTTGAGCAGTTAAATAAGCTCATCTGCCAATGGAATGAGTATTTTGACCCCTAAAATAAGATAATTAGACATCCTGCACTTGAAATAAGATTTATGGAGATGAGTTGTTCCTATTTTAAGTAAATAAATATTGTTCTATTGGCAGATTATCTTATTTACCTGCTCAAAATTTTTAATTCGGTTTTTGCAGTGTAGTCCAAATAAAGAAGGGAGGACCGAAGGACTTCACTCTCAAAGTCCTTACTTTAGCAGTAAAATGCCACAGACAGGTCGATAGATTATGTAAATCATTTAAATCATTCAAACATATCAGATCACAGATTGAGGGTCCTTTTTAGGGTCTTAGCTGTTCCTCAGATTGTGCTCTTCTGGACTGAGATGTCTGATGTTCCTCCAGGTATCTGTTAGAGCCACTTCTCTGAGTGCTCCGATGATCATCGATCATAACGGCTGTCCTCTGCCGCTTATCCATGACCACAATGTCCAGTTGGCCGTTGGTTATCTGTTTGTACCTGGAAGTCCCACAGGATCTTCTCTCTTTCTCCACAACCTTGGGAAGTGACTCCCATGATGACCTGGGGGTCTCCAGTTGGTATTCTGAACGGATGTTTCTGTCCACTATTGCTCTGGTTCTCAAGGTCTGCTCCAGTGCTGCCATTGATCGGTGCTTCAGTGTCCAATGGCTCAAAAACTAAGTCTACCATATTCTTATACATCAAATTCATGTCAAGTTCAACATATACATTGGAGATCTTGTTTGGACACTGTTGTGCAATTTGTAATGTTTTGTACTTCTCCACTTTATCAAGAAAAATTGTTTACTATTGTTTTTCCAGTGTTATTATCACATTTAACCTTGGTTATTTGTTAAGCCAGTTTAGGACCAATGTTTACAAAAAAATTTAAATCCTTTTGATGGATGGATGGATGGATAATAGTTTTATTCCTGAGAAATCAACAGAATTTTAATTGTCTAAGCCTTTTTTTAAAAACCTTTTAAAAACACTAAGTCCACATGTTGCCTCTGAATTTGTTGCAGCTGTTACTGTTTTGGGAAATTGGATGCTGGTGAATTTCCCACAGAGATTTTTAAATTACTCAAAATCAGCCAATTCTGCAAGCAGATGGTCTCAAGTTTCAGAATTAGTGGATGTGGTTCATGCTGCTACCCGTCTCAGAAGTGTATATAAAGACCCTGTTGAAGAAAAGGTGAAAGACTGTCTATCCATTTCACTGACTGCAGAGCTGGTAATGAGTTTTCAGCTCTGAGTGGGTAGAGATCACGCTGTGATTAGCAGGCTCAGTTTCCAGAAATATTAGAAATACTGAAATGATCAGACAACTGCAATACAACTGCTGGAGGTTGCCATTGCAAGAGGCTTCATTTCCAGTGCCTGTCTCAAAAACACTGACCTCAGTTAAGCTGTCTGCTAACATTTTTAAATTTAGCAAAGTGTCTTTAGAGAACCTTATAAAGTGCATGAAGACAGTGCCTTGCTAAACTAATAACGATTAAACTTCTTCTTGTTTTTTTAAACCTAATGACCACAAAGTTTATACGTATAGTTCGGGAGGCAACGTAGCACAATATTTGGAAATGGAAGAGAAATGATTGATGTTTACAAGAAATAAAAATCTAAAAATGATCACAATGTATGTAGGACAATGGTGGCCATTTTTGGTCATTTATGAAGATTTAGAGTGAGCTTAGACTGCAGCTCCTCTCTGTGGCATCATGACCGGACAGTTTTTGCATCAGATGAATAACCTTTCGTTTAGGTTTTGATCACTTGTGTTTTGTTACAGGGAAAGGATGGAGACATTTTCTGTCCGAGTGGAAGCACTGCACCCAGGCATTAAGTGTTGAAGTCGTAGTTGATTAGTGATTTTAGGAAGAGGGCTGGGGATGCAGCAGCGACTGAATCTGCAGATGCAGGCAGGAATCGGTATTGTTGTGTCATCATTTTGCTGTCATTGCAGGTGGGTGTTGTAGGAGCTCGAGAGACGACAGACAGGTATTTGCAGGTAAGTTTGATTCATTTGATTGACTAGCATTTCTGACTGGTTTTCGTCTGGCAGAGCCTTGCATGGGTTTTCCGTGTAGGTGGATTGGTAGAGCACGCAGATTTCCCGGTAGGTTGTTGAAGACAAGTTCCAGTTGAACATTGTGAGGCTCAATTAAATTATAGGATAAACTAGAATGCATGATTAGCACAACCAATGGATTGGTGAAGAGTTGATCCTCGGGCGTGACGGAGGGTCACAGCACAACCCGGCCTATAGAACAGACACGGTGACTTTGGGCATAAAACACTCATCAGCTCTTCTTATCCCATGTATTCAGCATTAAAAGTCTCTAAGCCACAGTGTGGAGCTCTGACAGGTGGCGCTGTACGTGCATATGTTGTTGTGCATGGGTCTGCTTTATTTATTAGCCAGTCTGGGACCGTAGCGTGTTAATAATCTGTTCACATTCTGTTAATGTTATAATAATAGGCCCATGGATGTCTATCTAATTGAACCCTGTGTTAAATGGTGCCAGGTAATTTTAGAATAAAATAACTTACCTGCAGCAACTCATTCTCCCACTGTTCGCTGTCATAATAGACTTGTTCCGTTCATTCAGAGTCGTGGGAATCTCTGTCGTTTCCAATCTGTGCTTCAGTTATTATCTTATCTATTACAGCTCACCATATTTAATGCTCCCTAAGCAGACATAACAAGGGTTTTAAATGCAGATTTACAGCATGGGGTTTTGAAAAAACCTAAAGAAAAAACTTCCCAACCATACACAAAGTGAAGGAGGTGGGATATATTAACGCAGGGATTAAAAGGTTAATCAAATAGGCACATAGACAACATTAAAAAAACACTTTGCTTGACTCTGTAAGAACATTGCCTTTCTCATGTGTTCATCTATATTATTTTTCTTTCAACCTGAAAACATAATTGTGTTTCTAATGGGTTAAATGTTGGTCTTTTTCCAAATCCTTCTTCTTTTTTTTTTACATGTTTAGTTAAATGTTGAGAGAATGAATTACAATTTTAAAGGTTGACGTGTTACATACTGCCAGGCCGGAGGAAAATCAGCCCAGGGTATGACTCCTGGCCTGTGAAGTGTTATATGCAGATTATAAAGGGAAAGAGAAATCGCTTGCTTTGATCATTGGAGACGGAGCATTTGACTCAGAAAGAATGCAACGTAAACAGCTCTGCTTTTAGGTCATCACAAACACGCATGTGCATATAAACCCTATTCCATTTAATAGACTAAAGTTAGAATCTTCCCTTTCATTGGTTTGTGCTGCATCGATCCCAAAGAACAGAAATGAAGTGCTGCAGTTACATGGTTGAGCGGGAGCGTCAGATAGAAACTTGTTTGTAGAACCAAAATGAGGCAGAGACTCTTTGATAGACCAGTGCAGTTCAATAGCAAAGCAAGTGAAGCTGCTATTCAAACATGCTCTGCCTGACTGGAGGTTTTAAAATGCCCGTGTAGCAGCGATGTGGTCTGACAGATTGCTGTGCAATTGATTTTCCTAAGTCTCTATACGGTCTTCATTTGCACTCCACTAGCGCTGAAAGCACAACTACACACTATTTACTTTTTGTCCAAGTTTAGAAACTGTGTTAATGATTGCTGCTATAAATATTTCAAGCTTACACTGTTCGGAGTGCAGCAGCATGTCATATTGGGAGAAAAAAAATCCTAAGCTACAGATCGTCTGAAAGGGAGCATTAGTTTTATCCTTTGGGCATTGACACAAACAGCTTAGACGCACAACTTTACAGCGAGAATGAGGTTGTGAATCCTTTGACAAAAGCCTTTTTCTCCCCAAACAGACACCAGAGAATGAGACAAGTGACATTGACAGCATGTTAAATTTAGAATCCCTCTCACAGATGTAGCGGCAGCTTCATTTTATTTCTGGTGCACGTCGCCTGCAGTCGCTGTACAGGTTTTGCATATTACAATGTAAACATCAGACAGGTAGGAATCCACGCATGTAATGAACACAGTGGAATTTGCAATCATGTTTTCACAGATTTCGGTGTTTGGAGGGAGAATTGTGAAAAGATACATGTACACAGACTAAAATAACATCCAGTTGTCAGGGAATGGTGTTGTTGTGCACCCACAAGAAGTTTTAATGATGATCAGAACTCAATCCTGGCAGAGAGGCGCAAACAAGAAAACAGCCACATAAGACGCTGACACTGGAATAACTGAAGCAAGGAGTGTTTAAGCCGGAGAATGTGAATCCTGATCGCTGTACAGCTGAGCAAATGATCACATGAGGGACAGCTGTGTTAGAACAGGGAGCCGAGGCACTGCCGAAAATGAATCTAGATTTACACAGTGTCTCCAATTATGCCAGGAGATAATAATAATAATAGAACTTTATTGATCAAAGAAATTTACATGAATAGGCTTCATGCTGTGCCAGCACCTATAATCGTGGTGCGCAGCACTGGAGCCCCACAGGGTTGTGTGATCGGCCTCCTGCCGTTCAAGGATATAAAACCACCACCACTGTGTTTTACATGACGATAGAAATTTACAAATCAATAGTCAAATTTGACTACGTGGTGCACAGAAGAACCAAGACGCTGGTACATCATATATACAGGTTCAACAAGGCTTTCAGTCTTTAATCCTTTCACATTTTACTGAGGTCACAATTAAACTGTGCATTCAACTTCTTTTCCAAACAATTCTCTCTTTATTAAAAAGTGAGTGTACCAAACTGCAACACTTCCTGAGGAGCTATGAAGTGTGCAAATAGTCCTTCATATCTGGTAAGATTTGAACGTTTGAGTCAAGAAGACATGGAGAAGCAGCATTTAGTTCCTATGCTCCACTGATCTGGAACAAACTCCCAGAAAACTGTGAAAGTGCTGAAAGCCTGAGTTTCTTTATTTGTTTGGAGTTGCCTTTAAATGTTAAAGGTTGATTTAAACTGTTTATTTCACAGAATTAGATTAAATCTGTCCAGCTTATCCTGACCTGCTGCTATTATTCCACTACAATGTGCTTTCCTCTGTAATGTTTTATTTCCTCATGTTGTTTTGATGTGCAGCATTTTGAATTGTCTCGTTACTGAACCGTGCTCTACAAATAAGCTTGTCTTACCTTGGCTTATGATGTGGAGAACACTAGAAATTGGTCAGAGAAACTTAAAACTGCAACGGTACTTTCAAGGAAAAGCATGATACAGTTTTCTCCTCCTTCAACTCCAACCTGCTCACATACTTTGCAGGTTTGGTCACTTTGTTACATAAGCAATTGTTCCAAAAAGTGAAGATGGACAACACGGCACAGAGAAGCAAACTTACTGGTGTGTTCCTTCAATGTAATTGTGAAGCCACCTTTAACAGCTGTTCCAGCTGCAAGTGTCACATCTGGCCTCTGGGATTTCTGTCCATTCCTCAAGGCTAAACTACTCCAGCTACTCCATGTTGGACAGTTTTCACTTTTCACCAGAGATCTTCACGTGTAACCACAGAATCTGAATTGGAATATGTTCTGGACTTAGGCCATTCCAACACATTTAAATGTTTTCCCACTAAACCACTGTACTGCTCCAGACCTCCGTCCCAGTCTCAGATCACAGAGACTGACACTGGTTCTGCTCCAGATCATCCCTGTATTCAGCACCATCCATCCTTCCCTAGACTTGGGCCCATTTTCCAGTCCCTGCTTCTGAAAACCACCCCCACAGCATGATGCTGCCACCACCGTGTTCCACTGTGGGCAAGGTGTTCTGGGGGGGATGGGAGGTGCTGGGTTTGGGCCAGACAGGTGGCAGAAAAGTTTAATTTTAGACCAGAGCACCTTCTTCCATACATTTTGGGGTGTTGGCCTCGCGCCGTTTGGCAAACTCAAACCCTGCCTTCTTAATTTTAACGAAAAGTAATGGCTTATTGTTGTCCTGTGGACATATATATACACAAACCTCCATTCTTTTTTTCTGTAGCTTCATAGCAACTGCCAGAGCTGCCGCTGCCATTAATTTTGTGTCCTGCATTTTCCTCTTTCAGAGAGTATTGACCTTTGCTTCTGGGTTTTGTCATTCTCCTTTCTTTTCTCTAAATCCCAGGCGGTCACTGCAGATGTCGTTTGTTCTTAGCCTTGCTGAGCGTCCTGAGATAACTTTTGTAACAACTGGCCTTATGTAATCAACACTGATCTACCTTTCAGTAAATATCACCTGTGAGATGTTTGCTTCATCTTGGGAGATGTTTTGGACCCATATTTTAATGTGTTAATAGTTGAACAACCACCAGGGAAGGAGAGGCCAATGATGTTTGAAAGGTAACTCTCTATCTATCCCTGTTTACGTGATTCACCTTCTTCCTCCTTTATTTTCTGCCTAACAGACTACATGAGGAGCAATCCTATCCTCTGAGACACATTATGGCTTGATTTAAGGAGCTGGAATTTTGTACCATTGACATGTGAAGATGTTTTATAGTTCTAGATCTATCTAAGTGCATATTTTACACCAGATATGTCCAATGCCAGTCCTGTGAGCTGCTATCCTGCAGTTTTGAGATGCATCCCTTCTCCAACTTACCTGAATTAGATGAATGGCCTGTCCCCAGGCCTCTGCAGAGCTGAATGACTGACTGCAAAGGGAATCCAGCCATTTGTTTCAGGGGCGTTGGAAAAGGGATGCTTCTAAGAGTTGCAGGATAGTATCTCTGGAGGGCTGGAGCTGGGCACACCTGCCACGGACTGCTTTGGAAAGTCAAATAGCTTCAAAATGTGACTGCACATTTTTTTTCTCCTTAATATTTCTCATATTTTAGTTCAACTTAATGGTGAATGAACGCAACGTTCTGATCCAGATTGTTTACTGAACCAAAGTTCTGTGATTATATTATAAAAAAAGAAAATGTAAGGAAGTTTAGAAAATTTAGTCTGCATTTGGATTCTGCAATAAACAACATGATGGATTTGATAAAGAGAGCAGACGGCAGTCAAACTCGCTGATAACATTTTTTAAATCAAATTGTATTCCTATAGAAAGACAGATCACGTAAAACGTAAAATGCCACAGTGACCCAATATTCAGCAAGTTATTAATCAAAATAGATCCTTCTTTGCTCGCAAATAACGCATGAACATACGTTATGACTGATAAAAGTGAAGACAGTGCATTTACTCAAAATGATTTACAGCAGCCTTGTCACTGCAGGAGAAATCAGCAAGATGGATTGTTGATGTTCAGATGTGATTGTCTGCATTTACACACCTTCCTTTTCCCTGGGAGGAGAGAGGCTTTCCAGGGTTTGACTTTATTTACCTGTTTGTTTGTTCGGGCCTGTCAAATTAACTCTGTAAGGGATGATAGGCTTTCCCTGTGGGACCATCATAAGGAAATGATGGTGACAGACAGACTTGTTTTCTCTATTTTTCTACGCTGAGAGCATCGCTGCTCCCTCTACAAGCGTGAATGTGTTGACTGGTTGCTTTATGTACAGTACACAGGTATTTTCTTCTTCACTGTTTCAAACTCAGATTGTCATGAAGCTTTAATAAGGAAATTATGATTTTGTTCAAATGTAATGTGAAAAATAGGCCAATTCGGCTCAGCCACTGTTTAAAAGGGGAAAGATGAAACAGATGTGTTGATATTTAGAATCAGAGTCAAAATCATCTTTTTTCACCACGTTTAAATCAAAAGTCCAATGCAGAAAAAAATCTCTTATTCACTCATATATAGACTAACCATTCAGCACACTTTTTATTTAAAGACAACTGCTGTGGTGATTTGTAATGACCCTGAAGAAGGCCACAAGCCCAAACGCGTTGGTCTGTCAACAAAGTCTTCTCCTGAACCTTCAAATGTTGCTGAAGTTTTCATCGACCAGTTCATTTGTGCTCTTCACACACCTTAAAAGTTGGCAATGTTGTGCCAGAAACGTTTGGATCTCTGAACCTTGAAGAGCTTGGCATCATAAACTCTGAAATACCTGGACAGTTTAGACAAAGATCCCGTGGCCTCTACAAGAAAACTGAAAATGTGTCATAATCGGGTCTTTCAGAAGGTTAATGGATAAAGAAGTGGTTCCACAGACCAGCATCCAGTAATGTGGGGATGGAAGAGAGCATTTAGAAGACTCAGGAGCCTGCATGATCAAGAGATGGTGGCAGAACGCGTGGACACAGAAATAGTGGGTCATACACAGTATTGACAGAAGTAGTGCCAAAAGGTGTGACACCAGACATTATGCTAAATTATTTTTGTACTAATGATATAAATTCCTTTACATTTACACACTGAGTACATGTACTTCAACATATGGTTGGAATGTGCTGCTGTTCCGCGTGAGATCATGCTGCATATAAAGTATAGATTTATTTTAAGGCTTTTCATGCATCCTTACCAGGGGTGCCAATAAGTGTGGAGGGTGCTGTATTAGAAAGTTAAACGATCATAGTTCTCCCCACATGGGGCAAAATGAAATCAAAGACATAGCTTGCAGATATATTGAGTTTTGTCATGTGGCGCTCTGGCAGCCTTCTCATATCGAAGCAGAAGCTCATATAGACTCCCGCAAAGCCGCGCGATTCAATCTAAATGCGTTACCAAGAGATCTCACAAAGCCGTCGAGGCAGAATGCTGTCTGAAATCCCAGATAAACACCGAGATGTAAAACCTTTAACTTCAGTTTACCACAAACTATTCTTAAGCTTTTATTGAAATGATCGACAGGGCAGGACCCCGAGATTCAGCCCCAGCACAGGAGAACACCTTCACAAATTAATTCGTTAAAATGAGGACGAAGGATGCCTCCAGGTCACAGATAAACTCTCGCAGCTCAGCTCAGATAAAACACAGGTTGGTGACTTGAATTCTCCTGTGGATGAGTGAGAAGATACAATGGCTTCACCAATGTGCAACATAGAGGATCAGGCAGAGAGGCAGCATCTAAGGTGACATCAGAATGGGTTTAATGTTTAGAGCTTGGAAGGTGTGGGGGTGGACATGTAGAGGCTAAATTTGTTTTACGTTTTTTTTAAAATAGCACAAACTCAGTCAGAGTGGTTATAGAGCATAAGGCGAACATCAGTTCTCAAATATTGCTCCAGATTCTCGATTGGAGTTATGTCTGGACTTTGACTAGGCCATTCTTACTTATGAAAATGTTTTTAAGTTGTCAAGTTGAATCTACTTGGCGTGGCAAAAATCAGATTTGTATGATTAGAAATGCAAAAGTAATTTTTAACTTTAAAAAAAACTGATTATGCAATATTTTTAATATCTTGAAGAAACTTCAAAGATTGTTGAAGAGATGGGTTTGCCTGACCAGCTTCCCTGTCCCTCCAGAATAAAAGCAACCCCACAGCATGACGCTGCCAGCACCGTGTTTCAGGGTGGGGATAGAGGTTTTTTTTATTTTTTATTTGAAAAAGTATTTTCACACAACTCTAACCCACAGTAGGATAGTCCTACTTCCATTTGTTACTATGGGAATAATGCTTAAGATTAGATGGATGCTGTTTTGTAGGATCCATGATGTCGGGTTTATACTGAACACAACAAAATGGTACTGTAAAGTCTGTCGCCTTTGGAATTCCAATTAATTAAATATGCATATGTTAATGTTTGCCTCTGGTCAAATATTTTTCCTTTACTGCCAAATCTTAAACCGGGGTAAGATGGGCCTTCAGAGATATGCAGGAGCAGGCCGGTACTAACATCTACACCAGTCGCATCTCCCTCGTTTTGTTGCAAATCAAAGCCGGATGTGACAGTCGTAAAGTCAGATCCCGTAAACAATGCCTCAATTTGGATTTCCACTCTGGATGAAGGTACAGCTATACTGTTTATGACGTTATGAGTTGATAAAAATCTGCTCTGTTTGAATAATCTAGCTCTGTTTTTTCATTAAATGTGGAGAAATGTTGAATGTAGCTCCTGGGTTAAAACATTGTTACTTTGCACTTGTGTTAAAGGTCATGAGTGACAGTAAAATTGGCTGCTGCAGAGTTTCAGTTGAATGATAAAAAGACCTTTCAGGGCCCCTTTTTGGTTACCTCTTGTTTAAATGTAACATGTTAGCAGGTGCTGGAGCAGGAAACTGACTGATTCGTTGAATCAGAGACGGCTTTTATGTTCCCCCGGAAACATGACTTGCACAATAAATACTTTCTGATGCCACAAGCGGAAAGTTATTTCTCTCAGATGTGCAAATTTCACAAAAAAGGGGAAAACAGATCAAGTCTTTGATGCCTCGTGTTGTTTTTTTAATTCCATCCAAACCATCCAAAAAATATTTAAAGTGTCCATTTTTTCATGAATTATGATACTCCTGATATGGGAAAATATCTCTCATGTTAAATTAACCTTTTTTTCCTCAAGAACCAACTCTGGATATTTGCTTCTAACATTTCCCAGAAAAGTTTAATATAATGTAATCTGAAGAAGAGCGGCGGGGGCTCATTTACTTTCAAACAGTAAAGACCCCCCAAAAAAGTCCCTTTTTTTTCTGGAGGACGTTGCAGTGGATTGAAGATCTTAAAGCAAGACTGACAGTAATATTTGTCAGTACAGTAGGTAAGCACCCAGTTTTCTGTTGCTTAACTGCATAAAAATGTCTTTAAATAAATTTTCATGCAGACTCTCACTGCTGAGGAGACTTTAGGAGTCCAGGAGGCGCTCCAGAAAACCTTTTCTGCCTCTGGGTTGGCATCAGCCATCTCCTATGGACTAGGTTATAGGTGCAGCAGCTTCTCTATAGCAGAGAGGAAACGGTTAGATTATGGAGCTAAAACAGTGACAGCTTGCAATGACACGAACAAAGAGATTTGGTATTGAAAAATTAAACAGAAAATTCTAACGTTGTTAGAAAGTAAAAACTTATGATATTCTCATTTTGTGCTGCAGCTTTTTTCCAATGAGAGATGTTTTCATTGTCACTGCAGAGTTCCTTCAGCTACTATGTCACTACAAGCTGGGGCTGTTTTGCCGTCGGGGGCGGGGCTAAATTCAAGACCCCTTCATGGACCCTCCATTTTTATGGTACTCCTCATCTATCTGCATTGAAGTTGTGGAA
The DNA here is from genome assembly GCF_011125445.2 of Fundulus heteroclitus. Classification (NCBI taxonomy): domain Eukaryota; kingdom Metazoa; phylum Chordata; class Actinopteri; order Cyprinodontiformes; family Fundulidae; genus Fundulus; species Fundulus heteroclitus. Next base: position 2,503,634 of record NC_046371.1, on the reverse strand, counting down.
AGCTCCAGTCAACAGCTGCTGCTCGACCATAAGAAAGGGTATTATTTTCATTAGCTTTATCTTCATTATGTTATACAGCTTGTATTGATTTTACAATGCCAAATCTCTTTTCAATGTTGCTGCAAGCTGTCACTGTTTTAGCTCCATATTAGATGAGCTCATCAGGAGGGCCACCTCTCTCCTGGGACATCTCCTTGACCCATCATGGTGGGAGACAGAAGGACTCTGACAAACGTAAAATCAACGTTGGACAATGTCTCCCACCCCACCATGCATGAAGCTGTTGCAAACCTGGAGAGCTCCTTTAATGAGATAAATGTATGTATATAGCCCCATTTCCACTACCCTTGTTAAACCGAGCCGAGCCGAGACCAGTCTGAGCTTGGATCAGTTAACCAAGCTGAGACGACCGTTTACACACCACACTATCCCGGTTCCTTGGTTGCTCCTCGCCTCCTAGTGACGATCTGCGGTACTGCTGCTCCCTGACCGAGCAAATCAAAATGGCGGCGCCCGTAACATTCAGGATGTTATGGTTAGACAGAGTTGGCTTTTTGGACGTAGATAAGACAAATGAACGTCTAATAAGGATTTACAGACGCAGGAAACAACGACAGACACTGAGGTTCATCACACTGCTAAGCAGAATCATCTCTGGAAACCGTGTGGCACGGTAAGGAAGCTAGTATTATTATGAATGTCTGAAATTTGTCTGAATGGATTGTGAATCGGGACGTGCAGCCAGACACGCCGGAAAACCCGCGGACTGTCAGCTGACTGTAAGGGGATGACGCGGTCTGCTCATGCGCTCTTTATCAGAAAACCGGGATAAAAAAACAACAAAAAAAAAACAGGCCGAGACCTGCTCAGGAACTGGTCTGCAGTTAGCGAGGTCCGGTTCAATCTGCTGACCGTTTACACTCTAGAGTTATCTCGGTTACCGAGCTCGGACTGGTCTCGGCTCAGTTAAAAAAGTGTAGTGTAAACGGGCCGTAAGTTTCCTGTTTCCTGTCACAGTGTTTTATGAATACCACTTATAGAGAAGCTGGTTGCCTAAATGTTCTAGGGCAGATTTGCTCTGCAAAAAGGATTTCTCAAGACAGCATCCTAAGTTTGTGACTCACTTCATTAAGTCCAAACTAGATCCAGCATCTGAGTAGGCATCCCATAATAGTGACCTGTGTTTGTATGACCTTTAACCTTTTGGATTATGTGTTTGTACTTGTACTTGCAGCTGAGTGAGAACATATTACTAGTAAAGTGAAGACTTTTGGTTAGGTTTAGGACTAAGGTGTCAATGTGGTTTAGGGTTAGGGTAGGGTTAGTATATACTGGTAACGTTTTAGGGTTGGGTTAGTATATACTGGTAACGTTTTAGGGTAGGGTTAGTATATACTGGTAAAGGTTTAGGGTTAGGGATGGGCCACAAAAAGGCTTATAAATGAATGGAGGAGCACTCAGCAGCAAACAGAGGAGACCTCCCCAGAGCCCCAACACACTGGGAAGCCTCCAGTCTGCCTCATTAAAAGAAACATTACAAATATCGATCTGATGACTCAGTGAGATAGATAAACTAATTTCAAGAACATTTATGAGAAATTTAAAATCCCCTTCCACCAAAAGTTGTTTAAAGTGCATTTAGTGTTCTTATTCGTCTAACTTGTTTCTTAAATGATCGGCTCTAAGTCATTGTATGACATTTGTTTTGCTGATCACTGGAGGATGTGAATGTGCTCCCATTCAAAATGATTATTAGCATCATTTATATTTTGACCTTTTATCCAGTTTTGTTCATTTTATTAAAAGAAGTTTTGTTCATTTTATTAAAAGAAGAGTAATAAAATCCCTGTTTTTACACTCTTAGGACACAGCACCAATGTCAAAAACTACCTCTGTGCAGCAGCATTAAGCTGCTGGTATGTATGAGTTTTACTAGAATGGCACCAGTTAAAGAAGACTCAAAAACACAATGCACAGGAAGACGATAAACTATTAGAAAAATTTTAAATCCAATTTGTCATACATACATATTGACTTTAACCAAGCAGAACTTGTTTGAGTAGAATGTTTTTACCACATTGAAATAAACTTTTGGTTTAGAACTGTGCCTGTGTACCCTCACAGTTGTCAATTATAAAAAAACACATAAATCAAAAGCAAGAGTCGTATTTATTTCCTTGTGCTGTAGTTTGTGTTTTTTGTGTTACTTAGAGCACAACTAAAATGAAAGGATGACACACTGCAATGCTCCTTTCCTCCACTTTCATGCAGGCTCTTCCCTGAGGCTCTGGAGACCTTCCTACTGCTCGGCCTCCAGGACATGCCACTGGGCCTCCATCACTCTGCTGTCCTCCAACAGCCCTCAAAGAATATGCAGTTAAAGCAGATATAAGATGTTTTCTGAAAGATTTCCATTTTACACACAAAGCAAAACCACCCATTAAGGCCCAACTAACTCTGTGCATGTGTGTAAAACCAGCGTTATATCTGCCTTTTACTTCAAAAATGACAGGAAATTAGTTAAGAAACAACTCAATGACACTGCAACAAATAATTGTAAATGTTCGCCATGCTTGTCGAACAGTATGGGACATAATTGTAGAAGCCTGCTTTAATTAGGTGCATGAGTTGCTCTCAGTGTGTGGGTGAGTGCTTGTCACTGCCCTGCTCTTGCAATCTGTACCGCTGACATTATGCTACATCTGTTGGTACTAAACGGTTTTCTCCACAACTCTAAGATGAGCTCACAGACAGAAGTTACACGGCAAAGAGTGGCCGCTTTCACACGTGGGATGAAATGTGCCGGGCTTTGTTCATTTAATGCCAGCGGTGAACAAGATTTTAATCCAAAACGCACGTTAGAGCTGAACAAAAGCATAGAAGATACCAGAAATCCAATTCCACTTGTTCACCCATTTGTTTGTCTGCTCACAAAGCAAGATGCATCCCAGAAAATTTAAATCGTGTCAAAAAGTTTTATTAATCTTGTTAAACACACAGAGAGAGGGGCACATTTTAAGCTTTTATTAATGTTTTTTTTTTTTATTACTCTGACTTGCAGCTGATGAAAACCAAAATATTCACTTTCTCAGAAAATCAGATATTTGCAACAGACCAAAAAAAACCTTTTAATACAGAATTTGGGGCCTATTAAACAGCGTTGTACTGTGGAGTCTCTGGACTCAGTACTTGGTCTGGGCTCCTTTTGCATGAACTGAATGCAGCGTGCTGAGTAGGAGATCAGCCTGAGGAAGCCACTTTGATTCTGACCTTCAGCTGGTCTACATCATCGGTTCTGATGTCGTCTTCCCTTGACTGTATCCCATAGCTTCTCTGTGGGGTCTAAGCGGGGTTTGTCAGGCCCAGAGTGGCTAAAACATCACCTCCAGGTGGAAATCTAAACGTTATTAAAGGGCGCACATCCATGTGGGTTAAAGCTGAGGGAGCAGGTACCACGTGGAACTGAGACCAGCATCTCCATAAAACATGTCCGCAGGAAGAATGAAGCGCTCTAAAATGTCCTGCTGGTCATCTGCTCGGACCTTTGACCAGATAAAACACAGTGGACCGACACCAGGTTAGGAGATGGCTCCCCAAAGCTTTACTGACATTTTCTCTGGTTCAGAGGTGGGATAGCGGCAGGAATGTGAGCGTTGTCGTCCGTGTCCTGGGTTCATTTGTGTCTGACTGCTCTGACTCCAGCTGCAGTCCAAGCCTAGTAAATCTCCCTTAAAACACTTTAATTTGCTTTTCTTCAAGGCTGTAATTCACAACTGAATTGCGGACTTTTGCTGAACACATTTTTCCTTCCACTCAACTTTCCATTAATTTGCTTAAATCCAGCACACCATAGACAGTCAGCTTTTTTATCAATGCAAGACTACATAGAAAATAGTGAGCTGCCACAAACTGGTCCATCAGGTGCAGCAGGTATGAGCAATTTGCACTCGTTTGGGTTTGCATCATATTTTAATACTATTTTACACAGAGGATTTTTCTACGGAGCAAAGAAAACTGCTCTTCTCAGCAGGCGACAAAGGGGAGAAAAGGGGAAAAGTAAAAATATTTCCCCACTGGAAGGTCTTAGATCGTGGCAGAAAAGTAACGGAGAACTGCTGTGAGAATAACATCTCACCGTATCGAGGAGAAAAAAACAGTCCAGCGCGGCGTTTCTCAATCAGTTACTGATTTCCAGGATTTCTCGACAAAAACGCAGTCGAGTGATTTCTTGATCTGACTCATTCAAAGATAAATACCAAGCTCTGTTTTGGCAATTTAATTGATGATTACTGTTGTTTTTCTCAGGAATAACATGCATAGATTCTACGAACATGTAAATTAGAAGCACATCAGACATAGAGTGGAAGAACACATAAATTATATCATCGTTAAATTCCTGTGGCCTCTCTTTCTAAGCACAACAGTTCACAAATTGTTTGTATTCCTTACGTTTTACAATCACTACAACCTTTCAGCAAATGGTAAATATGGACTGTTAATTGCATCTCCCAAACAGTGCAGGTCTCTCAGAATAACAGCGTTTTCCTCCAGACTAATTGGCTGCCATACGTTATTTAAATGTGTGCAATGTGCAGCAGAGAGGAGGCACAAAACTCCCATTCCAATGGTTTTCTCAAGCACAAACTGTGCTTTGCTCCCACTCTGCAGACGCAGATGGTGTGCATGTCTTCAGTGTAGCAGGTTCAGAGAAGGTAAAGGAGCACCTCCAGGCTGAAATCTGCCCCTGCTGAAGCACAGTTCTGCACCGGGAGCATTCAGAATCGATGTCCAAATCAGAGAAGGACGTCATCAAAGGGACATAACTGGACCATGCACACAAATTAAATCAGCAAGGCAGTTACAATGACTTTAAATAACTTGACTAACTTTGTTCATAAGAACATTTAGTTGAATAACGGAGCATGCCTCGTACGTATATCAGCGTTGGCCCAGGTCAATACATGCGTACTAGTTTATAACATTAAACTCATTCATTGTAAGCCATACATTTTTCTATCCAAGCATTATTCTCAAAATAATGCGTGGCTGCAAAGGTGCAAAGCAGCAGACTCTGTCTCATTCATGCTGGTTCTGACAGAACTGTTGCTTCTGTTGTGGTCTAACATCTAAGGAAAGAACGAGGAGGATTCAGAACCTGGTTTTGGTCCGTCTCAGATATTCTGCTATCTTTGCAACAAGAGCAAAAACACACCAAGCTTCTACTATTGTCCAGCTTACATAATCAGCTCCTCACAGAGCATACAAATAACCTTCAGACAAAAAGAATAGGATGAAAACCTAAAGTCCCGCTCTTGGTGCTTCACTTCAATGATGTACTGTTAAAAAACGCGCCACCTGCTCCTGACAGAAGCACATTCACTGCGACTGCCGGCTGTTTAGAGGGAGCAAAGCTGCTACAAGAGGAATAAGAAATTTCTGACATTTTTGCATGCATCTATTATCTTCCTTGTGGGGAAGCAGCATGGGTCCTTTTGGGGAAATTGCTCCCTCAGTTCTAATCCTTGCAGAGACATCAGCAGAAGACTGATGTAGATCCCTGTGAAGTGGCAAATGGAGCTGTGCCGTCGCCTCTGTGACAATACGGTCCAACACAGAGAGCTGTACGAGAGTGAGGAGAGACTTCAGAGCCGTACTGAGAAATCACTTTGGCAGATGGCTACCGCTGTCAGGGAAAACAGGTCTTTAAAGTGTCTTACCTGCAATTTCCTACCTACAAAGCAATCACTAAGTGAGCTCACTTCCTATATTTATTTTTAGATGCTGACAACTACATCGGACTAAAACTGCCACGCTTGAGGGGTTTTCATGTGAATTTTACATCATTAAGTTTAGATGCTTTACATATAGATTTTTTTTAATATTAAAGGTGACCTACTTTAAAAAAAAAAATCACTTTTAGCTCGTATTGGTACTTCCATTTGAGTGTCTACAGGTTCTAGAAACAGTCAAAGCTCAAAAGAAACAAAAGTCATCCAGCTGCTTTTTGGCAATAAGTAAATGTTTTGTAGGTGTCTGTAAAATGAGCCGTTTCAAGAACCTCCTGGTTATCATGTCACCGCCCCGCACTTAGCAACCAGGACAAAGTAAAACTGTTATAACTGTACAAAAACATAACACTCACAGACAGATGTTTCCAGGCGGCTGAGAAGATATAACAGGGAAGTTTAACTCTGCAGAAAAGTGGCCTTCATTGTAGCTCTGAAACTCTGGAAAACACTACGTTCATACTGCAGATCCTGATGCTCAACTCAGATTTTTTGCTGAAATCAGATTTTTTTTTATTTCTTTTGTTTGTTTGTTTTTTTTTTGGGGGGGGGGGGGGTGTTCATACTACTGTTAAATGTCACTGTCATCACACTTCAGTCTGAAACGGTTCAAGATCGCCAAGCGACCGGCGTGTGCAGAGTAGATAACAGAAGGAGACGTCACAGGGCAGCGCACTGTTTACAGAAGTAATGGTGAATGTAACTGTTTCTAGAAGTGTTCAATAATTAATAAAAAAAAATTATAATGGCCGACATCTCTCCTTATTATTGGAAAACTGTTGAACAACGAGAGCCGATTAATTCCTGCCAGCTCTGCTCACCTGTTACTTATACCTGCCTCATTCTTCCACTGCCGCCTTGACACGCTCAGTTCCTGTTTGCTCAGCCTGCTGCGCTCAGCATCTCTGCTCGTCTTCACTTCTCACTGATCTCCTGCCTTCATCATTGGTTCAGGTCTGTCACTGCCTGCAAATCCTGTCCTACTTCTTCCTGCCATCCCACCTGCAACATCTTCTGGTCTTCATTCATTCCTGCCTGCCTGCCTCGTCTGCTATTTTTAAAAACAAAACTCTGTCCGGCTTAATATTGGGTTCTCCAGCAATACTCATTACAGAATAATGTTGTGCAAAACAGTTAATAACCGTGTTTTGTATTGCCCGTAGTCCTATCCTAAATGTTTAAAAGGAAGCACAATAGGTCACCTTTATTGCTCTTATGGTTGCTTGTTCTTGCATGCAAAGTATTTTCTGTTTCTAAGTTGTTTTGTTGTTCTTTGTGCTTCTTGGACATCGGTTTTTATGTAATAATTCATGCTGTCTACTGAATATGCAGCGGCGGCTTCTCTGTTCATCTGTCAGGTGTTCATCTCATTGCATTTACAGAGCTAATTGGATATAGTCATGATAAATCAGCAGGTGGACCTTTGAGGCCACATGTCATGCTCCCCAGGTTTTTGTAATTTTACCATTGACTTGTTTTTATTTTTTGCATTAATTCAGTGAATTTCAGTTTACTTTATGCAGCACCGGCTCGCAACATGTGCCATCGCAATCAAATCAAATCATACAGATAGATTACAGGTAAAGCACATACATTTCAACTGATCCTATTATCAAATAATGCATTTGATATATGATAAATGATTAAGTGCATGCAGTTCTAACTAGATTTTCTACATACACATTATGTCTGAGATGAAAAAAATGTCATTTTTTATATCAATTGGAATTATAAAACTATTTATATTCTTCTGAAGTCAAAATAATAAGAGATTTTTTTAGATAATGTTTTATTACTTTCTTTAATTAAGACTAGTATGCCTTTAAGCAAAGTGGAAAAGTGTAGATGATGATGTCATGGCTTTGTAACACATTTGATGTCTTTTAAAGCATATCCCAGAAACATTGTGTTATTTTCTTTACTTTTTCATGATGACCACAGAAGCAAAGACAACTGTGGACGTCCACAAGTCCTGTTTGTCATTTGACACAAATTTAGAGTCCCTGAAGATGCCAAGTTCAGCTTTTCACAAAAGAGGAATATCAGCTGAGCATACCGTTCAGGAAGGAGACATGTTCTGTGTCCCAGAAAGGAAAGAATATTTGGTGTGAAGAGAGGACCATTATTCAAAGGGAAATAAGTCCTATAGCAACAGGAAGCCAAAACTTCAAAAGCAACATAAAAATACTTCATTTTTGTTGCTATTTCCTGTGGTCTGATTAAACTAAAATGGAAGATCTTTGTCATAATGACATCATCATTACGTATATTTGGAGGTAAAATAAAAGGGAAAGACCATCCTGGCTGTGAAGTTCGAGGCTTGCAGAATAATTTAGTGCCACAGGAAACAGTGGAGCACTTCTCAAAATAGATACCAGGACAGATTGTTGTGGAAATATTGAAGCAATATCTCAAGATGTCAGCCAGGAAGTTACAGCATTGGACACAAACGGCCAGACTAGGTATGAAGGGCGTAAACGTTGTGTATGAGCAGATATGTTGGCTGGATGTGGGTTCTGTCAGAGGAAATGGGTCAAAATGCCAGCAAACTATTGTTAGAAAGCTTTTAGAAAGATACTTAGAACTTTTGACCCAAGTCATGAAGTTTTAAGGCAGTTCCACCAATAATTGTGTGGAGACGTCTGAATTAGTCCTTTAGTTAATAAAAATAAAGTTTTCAATCCGACTGAAACAATGACTTTTGGTCAGAAACATGAAAAGGGATTTTGTGGCTATTTATACAGTGAATGGAAATATCTGATTTCATTTGTTTTATATATATAGGACTAAATATTACAATATAAAGCTGTTAACAGATACGTGTTTAACTTTACCAATGGTGCATCATTCAGTGCCAGCTTTTAATCAGCTCATAAGAACAGAGTTAGTATTTAGCACTTGAAATCTTAATTTAAATATCTATTTTTTCCTAAAAAGGAACATTTAATGTATTAATAGTGGTGAGACTGTGCTTTTCATCTGCTTGAGGATTAGCGTGCGTCCTAAAGTTACAATTATGTCTCACCCAACCACAGCGGTTGAAACAACCCCAAAAACTTTGCTTTTACACTATTTTTCTCATTACGTTGATAAAGTGGATGACAGGGGATATCCATAAAATCCAACCTTCACAGGGGTATTTTGTGGTGCTTTTTACTGCTGCTGGGAGTGGTTTGTAAAGAGACACATGGACATCTGCCGTGAAGATACTGTATTTTTAATTTCGGCCGTTCGACTGAGTGCCCATAAAACGAAATGAACAAGTCAGCGCTCTTTGTTATGAGAACGGCACACTATAACACTGGTTTGAAATGCATTAGTTTGATAAAAAATAAGCATTTATATTTATGAATGCGTCTTATTCTGCAGGCCCAGCGCCGTGTATAAGGAAATAACTTCAAAGTGCCTCAGAACGCACAGCTCATGTCCATTTGATGTGTTGTCAAGGAGCTTCTGATATAGTGCCGATGAAAAATGTTCATTTCAGCAATGCTATTTTCTGCCCGTGTTCATATTATACAGCGTCCGAGTAATAAATCACAAGGTCATCACGCTGTGCGCAGCAACAATGCAGTTGGTGGAAATAAGATTCTTTAAAAAGGCGGAACAGACAACATCCTTCACACTTACTGGAAGCACTGGTGGGCGAAAAGGCTTTAGCATAAATGCATCGATTATTGCCGCAGCATGACTTAACACTGACTAAATTAAGAAAAATCCTGCGTTTAGGCTTTATTTGGGTGGGTGGGGGGGTTAGCTCATGCTGAGAGCTTGTTTTTCTGTCCAGTGTCATAGAAAAGTTGTGCGTCCGAGCGATTTCTCTGGGGACTGCTGTAGTAGATGGAAGTGGAGGAGCTGGATGGCCTGTAGCTGGGCAGGACGAGCTGACTGAGAACTGACTGAGAACCTGATCTCCTCGGCCAGAACACCACAAATCATCACTGGAGAATGATTCAAAGACTAGGCCGGATCAACTCAGAAGTGTTTTACCAGACTCAAAACCAACCTTCTTTCATGTTCTTCTCAGTCCTAAGAGCTAAACCCTTTAGACAACCTTTGGGGTGAGCTGCACTATTGCCTCTAAATGTACCTAAAGCAAAGGTTGGATTATTTTCTTAAATTGCATGTAGTTCTTCTGCTGAAGTAAAACATGAATTTATGGCCTTTTACAGATCTATTCCTGTGGTGAGTCTGGGGTGAACTAAGGTGGCGCCGCTGATGGCTACCTGGTACTCAGTGACTCGGTTGCTTTTTTATTTATTTATACATTTTTCTGTTGTTTCTACCAGAGAGTGACTCCTAAGCACCAGGCTACTCTGGGCAGCATCACTCTGGCCTTCGTTGAACTGGAGAGCTTCTCTGTGATCCTAGTCAGCTCTCAACAGGTTCTACCGAAGACACAGGTGAGGTAAACGGGCAGGGAAACTAGTCAAAGTCTGTTGGTGAGGACTACACGCTCCGCTCACATCCATCCATCTGGCAAACGTCTAATCCCTTAGTGAAGAAAACGGACAAACTGCTCCTTCTCCTCATGAAGGACTCAGACGTTCACAGATCTGCCGCACTCTGCTTCACCTGGCCGGGTGAACACATCCCAGACGTCGCTCCACCATTGCTGGGAATCCAGCTGTTTTGTGCCGATGGTAGAGTGGAGCTCTTGGGGAAAAATAATGGAGGACGTTGCTGTTACATGAACGAAGCCTGGTGCTCGTTAAAATCGTTAAAATCATCACCTAGAGTCAACCTCTCTAAACTGTAAACCCTGTAATTCTCTGCACATGTGCAGAGAATTACACATTTGCAGACATTTGCAGACATGTGCAGACATTTAGTCTGCACATGTGCATGCAGACTAAAACCTTCTGTAGTTTCAGCAACAATCCATGGATTTCCTCACAGTTGAGGCAGCTGCATTGCACCAAAGAAGAAGATTTCCACAGTGGAGACCTGGCCCACTGTGGAAAGCAAGGAGACCTTTCAAATGGTAAATGGACTGAACTCACAGCGCTCTCCCAGTCACACTGACCACGCTTTACACCATAGCCACATTCACCCAATCGCACTTGCTAACGCGCACAGGGGCACATCAACATGTGACAGGAGGAAGCTGGAACTGAACCCACAACCTTCCGATTGCAAGAGAAGATAGCCCCAGTGAGAAGATAAAACATAGTACCTCCACAAACGACACTTCAATGTGGAGGAGCCTGAAATCCATAACAAATTACATATCCCCACACTTCCTGTGGCTACTTAAGCCACAAAAAGTCTGAAGTAAAGAGTCAAGAAGCTGCTCATCCTGCCATCATTCTGTCTGTCTTGTGCTCATCTAACTCTGCGTGGTTTAGTTCATCCACAAAAGTAGACAGGTCCATACTGCAACAAACAATTAGATCTGCAGAGAACTGCCCTTCCATCCATGCACGCCCTGTTCAGGTCCAGGGCCAGTAAAAGGGCAGCTATAGCTGTTGACCCAAGACTGTTCAGACTTTTACCCTCAGGGCGGCGACACAGAGCGCTGGCAGCCAGAGCGAGCCGACACAGAGCCAGTTTCTATCGCCGAGCTGTGACTCTGATGAAGCCCTTACAGCCCGGGCAGCCAGCTAGTATAATACTAACTCAGCCGTTGTATTATACATACAGGCATGTTCGATAAATTAGAATATGCATTCCAAAGAGTAAAATAGTACCTTTTGAGCAAAAAGACAACAACCTTTAAGCCGGTATTAAACTTATTTTACATTAAGCCCCCATTTCTGCATAAAAACATTTGCTTTTCTATTGGTCTGATGCAGTATGCTAATCTCAAATGTTGTGTTTTTATTAGCTGAGGTGAGAACAATATATGGGAATTAAGGGAAATACATAAATAAATATACTGTGTTTCCCTTCCCGGGCTTCCCACTGGACTGTGTGGAGGTGGTGTGGGGGAGGAGGATGTTAGCCAGGCTCACATCCATCACGGACAACACCTTTGACCTCCTGCACTGGACTGTAGAGCAGCTTAGCAGCTCCTTCAGGGGCCGACGGAGTCCTCTGGGCAGGAAGGAGCGCTACCGTAGGTCCTTCATCCCCACTGCTGTTATACTGTTCAATTCTACTCTATAATAACGTGTATAATATAGCTTGGTCACCTTATATATATATACACACATAGACATGTGTATGGCTATGTGTATGCATATACATATTTATTTATTTTCATATGTCGCTTTGTTTTATCTTATCTATATATTTTGCTTCTGTCTTAATTTTGTTCTATATTTCTTAACTATCTTACAAAAGCTGAAACAAATGAATTTCTCTTATTTTCGTGAATTGAGTTACTGAAACAAAAGGAACTTTTCAATGGTATGCATTTTTTTGCATAAACCGTAGATGTACAGATTTATATAAACACATATTTACGGATTAGTATGCATGAAAAAAACTGCTGCTTTTTCTCTGTTACGTATTGATGTTCTCCTTGTCTGCCTTTAAACACGATGTGAGCGTTGAAATCCGAAGCCAAACTCCTTGTTAGCACCTAAAAGCTTTGTGAATAAAGTTGATTCTTATTCTAAAAAGTTATTGTAACTTGCTATGATGGGAATCCTTTCTTAAAAATCTTGATCAATAATACTTAGGAAAAAATGTGGCGTTTTCCTTCTATAGAAATGGTTGCAGCACAGATAAGATCCGTCCCTGCAGCCTGAATCCCTGCACTTGTTTAGCAGTCGACGGTATGTGCAGATCAAGCTGGAAACAAAACAGTGGAGAGATTTATCACCTTTGAAAGTTGTAATTATCAACAGGAGACGACCCCAGCAGGGGGCCTCCAGCATAAATGAGCTTCTTCAACCCCGCCTCCCCACCCCTGCTGTGCCCAAATGAAATCTGAGCTCCTCCCACTCTCAGTGCAGGATTCCCGTCCATGTAACAATACATAGGTCCAGATCTGCTGCATAGTTTAATTAAACACACAAAAATTAATTGGGAGGCAAATTAACGGAGGGATGTGGCCTGCTTGCTTGTTTGATAATGCTTTATTTAGCTTATCAGACTCATTAATGCTTAGTTATCTATCTGATGAATGCTTTAAGAAACATTATTGTGTTTTGCAGATCTGCTCAGGGGGCTATGAGTAATGAGAGAAATCTCTGGCTTCCACTGCCTTCCTCCATAAGTTTAGAGCTACGAAAGTCTCTCAGCCGTTTGCTGCTGAGCAAGAAAGAAGTGGGATCATCTGAGCGCACGCTTTATTTTCCAACAGCCATCGCTTTAAATAGCGCTCAGGAAAGTGGTGCAAAGTTTTCCTACTCTGGGAGTCTGTCTTTCTGCTCTACCTATTTTTTTTCACTTTTTCACTTACTTTTCCATTTGACTGAAGAACCAAACTGGACACAAGCTGCAAAACCGGAATAGAAAAGGTACAAAACAAACACTAAATCCACTTCTTCACCACTCCACCATTTTCTCCAACAAGCTCCATTCATATACGTATTTTTCTGCTTCAATTAAAACACTGTAAACTGAATAATCCTTAAATATTTGTAGCTTAATCTAAAGAAGTGTTATCTTGCAGATGTGTGTGAGAACAGCTTAGCCCTATCATGCAAAGGGGTCACTGCAGCGTTCTGCTCTCCACAGACTTGTATGGGGACGAGGATACTTCCACATGGGCTGCTTCGTTGGACTCCAGCATGTCATTCAATTGTATTTGTTAAAAATAATTTGCTTCACTTTAACTCGAATAAAGCAGATCGCCCTCTCTGGGTTGAAGGTCAGTCTTTGCCTCAAGCGGAGGACTTTAAGTATCGCGGTGTCTTGTTCAACAGTGACGGTTTTAAGGAATGTTCACACCGAGCTGCTCCACCGTGCCGCTCACAGCGTCACTTCACCGCTCGATTCGCCCAATTTTCCAACTCCATTGGCATCGTTGGAAATGAGTTGCCCACATCCCTGACTGATAATTCACTCCTGATATCGGTTTTACAAAGGGATGAAATGTTAATCGCTTGCTCCATTTGCATTCGGTGCAAAAGCACCTTTAGACTCCCATGTGACTCAACTCCAATTAGCAGGAGACACTGGATGGATGGATGGATGGATGGATGGATGGATGGATGAATGGATGGATGGATGGATGGATGGATGGATGGATGGATGGATGGATGGATGGATGGATTGATGGATGATGATGGATGGATGGATGGATGGATGGATGGATGGATGGATAATGGATGGATGGATTGATGGATGATGATGGATGGATGGATGGATGGATGGATGGATGGATGGATAATGGATGGATGGATGGATGGATGGATGGATGGATGGATGGATTGATGGATGATGATGGATGGATGGATGGATGGATGGATGGATGGATGGATGGATGGATGGATGGATAATGGATGGATGGATTGATGGATGATGATGGATGGATGGATGGATGGATGGATGGATGGGGATTAAATATTATAACATACATATTTCATTTTCAGAGAAATCCCAATTAGGCTACCAAAAGACAATGTTTTTGAAGATCAACTTCATTTTGTGAATTAACTAATCATTAATTATAGCAAGCTGATGAAACAGTTTTTTTTTTTTTTTTTACCTGCTCTGGTTAAAGAGAAATTCCTTTTAGTAAAATCAAAAATAAAATAAAAACATCAATTGCAAACAGGAGAATAATTTTCTTTTTATTTTAAAATAATTTTAGAACAAATTTTAGTCCTAGACTGGTGTTCTCTAAGCCAGTAAAGCACCAGCAGTGTTATCCTAATGAATCTGCCAATAAATGTACCCCTGAGTGGTTAATGTTGTGCTTTAATTTTGCATGAAAAGCTTATTTATTTTCCTAATGTTTACTTCTTACTGTCCTCCGGTTGGCTTAGAGTGGCCTGAACTTTTCTTACTTGGTATTGTGTGTGTGTGAGAAAGCAGCGTAAGCTTCTGGACAGATGTGCAGCACTCGGAGCCTCAGGAAGCGCTAAAATTGAGTTTTCTCATTAATAAAAATCCACATGAAGGCTTGTTGTCCGAGCATCAGCAGAAATACCATCGCCGGGGTCGCCGCCGCTCGCAGAACACGCTGGAAGCCAGACACAGGTGCCGACCACACGGTGAACTGCTGCTTCACTTCTGACGCTAATTATACCCAAAATGGGAAAGCAAATTCAATTAGCAGCACAGTAGAGATCTAGCTTCTAAGACGCACAGAGGCAGGACGGTGTCTAGCCGTGGGTGTGACGTCCTTTCGGTCAGCTGAGGTGCAGAAACCAGAATCCAGTGTGTCAAAACTAAAAAGAAAGAAGCATATGGGCCGCATCCTTTAAGCAGGCTGCACTTTTGGCTTCATCCCAATCACAGCAGGTGTTTAATGATTGACAGCATGGAGTATGCGTCCTTTGAACTCGCTTGCATTCATTAGTAGCTGAGTGTGCATCCTCAAGACTTCCTCATAACACTGATTTTACTCTTGGTTGTAAGACAGTTTTTTGGTTTTTTTTTGCTTAAAGAGCTGCAAAAAATGTAAATGACACTTTCCAGGATCTATTTTTTCATCATGGCGGATGACTGTAGACGCTATCCTGGCTGCAGTGTAGGAACATGACCTTGCACAGTGTGTCACGGCCTCTTTATCACTGAAAATATCATAGCCGAGTCCAAACATGTCAGCTGCTCAGGCTCCGCATGTCCGGAGCAAAAACACCTGGGGATTCTGCGCGCACTCGGCTTAAAAAAGGAGCCGGAATGGGGACAGCGCATGGGCTCTGACAGATGATGTTTCCCGCGTCCCCTTGGAGCAAATACTGTAAGAACAGCCAGCTGAAGGGTTGTCATCTCCTGCAACAATTGCAATAAATCTACTTAATCCTCATCTGCTGCTACTATATCTACTTTTATATGAAACCAGTGCTTTATCAGACAGGCTCACTCAATCTTTCATAAGGCATGGGGAAAAAGGTGCAGCAGTCAAATTCATTTGTGTGCAGAGGTGTCAAGTATCGACGTACACATACTTTCTTACCATTTTACTTCTACTCCTCACATTTTCATGCAATTAGCTGAACTTTCTGCTCCTTGCGTTCTGACAATAGCCTCGTTACTTGTATTTTAGGCTTGTTGTTGTTTTAAAAAGTAACTATTCAGACAAATTGCGCACTCCTGAATGGAGTGAATTTAATCGTAGATGGAGTACTGCACCAAGTTGTTGCCAAAAATAGCTTATTAAGAACTTGAAGAAGAGGAAGCAGCGGCTGTATGTAGCCTAGCATGAGGATGTCTGTAGCAGAGAACCAACAAGAGCAGACTCTTGTACTTCCCCAAGCTTAGCTACAGAATTCAACACAATAATTCAGGAAGGTATGAAGAAGGATTATTAGTGTTTTGATTAATCACTTGGATTAACAACTAAACACCGGTAATTGTTGCTTAGCCTGACCTTTTTCTATCCAGTTTTATTCATTTACATCCATTGTCCTCCAGATTCTTCAGTGAATCTTGGACGTATATTTACATTATATCTTTTGCTCCATGAAACATGTGGTAATGCTCAGTACTGCACACATATGCTCCTCTAAAATGTTAGCATTGTGCTAAAATTTATTCATTTTCATTGGGCAAATATGGGGGTAAAATGGGTGGCCTAGTTCATCACAAAGCTTTTAACATTAAAATCTAAATAAGATTTAGAAAATACCTTTGTTGTCCAACAATGGGGTAATTTGGGCTTGACAATGGAAAAAACACAGCTACACACTAAATCAGTGACGAAGAAAACAAGGCAATCTAATCTAAAGTTAGTACTAAGGCAACAGAGAAGTAACTTATGAGAAAGGCCAAAAAATAAAAAGAAAGTAAATATTGCACAATATGGAATATTCAGATGTAAATTCAGGTTAAATAAAGGAAATACAGTGGCTGATTTACACAATGAGGTGAGAAAAATATGCAAAATGCATGATTGTACCAGCAACACCCAGAGTGGCTAAAACATGCAAATGTAGATCAGTATAAATGCTTCTGGACAAGCATGTTCAGGAAGAGCAAAGTGAAGAAATACTTGGATGAAAGGTCATTGCAGCTACGTCTGGTCATGTAAATCTTTTCAACCGAATGCTGCATCCTCAGAAGTGCAGCTAATTATGTTGCCACTTTATTAGGTGCTCCAGTCCAGTTGCTTCTCTACGCAGGGAATCGGTAAATCACATGGCAGCAACTCAAAGCATTTAGTTGAAAAAGACGTGGTGAAGACCAAACGGAGTGTCCCAGGGGGCCAGAAAGAGGACTTTCACATAAACATCACTTACATTCCCACACACTGCAAAAACGGAACTAAAAGCAAATATAATTAGTGCATTTGGCCTTGATTTGGGCAGGTAAACAAGATTATCTGCCAATGGAATGAGTATTTTGACCCCTAAAGTAAGATAATTAGGCAAACTGCGCTAGTAATAAGATGATGGAGACGAGTTCTCCCTATTTTAAGTGGCATTGGCAAATCACCTTATTTATCTGTTCAGATCAAGGATAAATACAATAATTTTAAGAAAAGTTTAGTTATTTTTAGTTCTGATTTTGCAGCGCAGGTGCAAAAAACAGACAAAAAGTTGACAGAAAATGCCTTGTTGGGGTCAAAATAGAGCACATTCTCCATGTTATTCTAAACCTTTATTGTATCTATTTCACAAATAATTAAGGCAGTTCTGAGCAAAATGGGTTCCAGACTGGTACTAGCATGTTTTTAGAAGATCAACCTTAAAACCGATTGTGATTCACTGGTATAAAACAAACTAGATATTATGACTGTGATTATTTCTAACAGAGAAACTGCTTGGCTGTACAGTCTAGCAAGCCATTGTTTCCAAAGATAATCTCAGATTGGAACGGTTTACTACGATAGTTCTGACAAACTGCACCCATTTTTTTTTATCAAATATGAGACGGTCAAGGATGTTTCCAGGGGAAAATCCTGCAAAGGCCAGGAAGTTTAAAATGTTTAAACGTGAGTCTGCTCTCCGGGTTTCTGTGTTAAATCAGAAACACCAAAACAGGAAAATGTCACGGGGTTCGAGTGGAGAGACACATCAACTCTTAAGCTGACATGTCATATTTGACAGATGAGATTCCCTGTGTGATCCAGAGGTGATTTACACTCATATGCTGCAACATAGACAATTTCTACACTTCCCACTTCACTTCAGCCACAGCTTCTCCCTTTAAATCTTCTTATTGCACTCAGTGGTGTGAAAAAACCTTGTACAACGGCGGTTCCTTATCATTAATATTTATACATGTCCATTGAGATTCAGAAACGGTGAGCCGTCTGCGCGGAGAGCGCCGGAAATGAGGGACCCTGATGTGACCGTGCAACAACGCCTCCATTAACACACAAATGACTCCAGTCATTTCAGTTCTGACTGCATGTAACACTAATAGGCCATTTTTCTTTGTTGGGCGACTTTTAAACCAAAACCGCATTGAATGTAGTTAATAAAGTCATTTTTAGACCATTTGTGGAGAAATTAGAAGACCAGCGGCCAGATTCGGCCATTTTAAAATGAGCAGACACGCTTAGTGGTTGTAAATTGGCAGATATTCTGTCAGTCCAGCAGCTCAATAGATCTAATATCAAAACGCTATTATTCTAATTTAATACCCTATTTGAATAGGACCTGAGGATATCCCATGATTTTTAATAACTTTACAGATGGATGAGAGTGATGCTAATTCTCCTCGAATAAGCGAGCCGAACCAAATAAATGGGAATCGTTTGTTCTAATGGGAAAAGCATAAGCCTCAAATATTAATAGAGTCTCATATAACAGAAGAAGAAACATGGAGAAACAATGTTAGTCCTCCCTGTACATAACATGGGATTCAGACGCGTATGTAACTTCCTTTTTATTTGGAAAAAAAACAGCTAAAAGAAACTGCTTCTAAGTGTTATTTTTATAGTGACAGTGAGAAAAGAAAGGGCCAATCTCTCAGTTCCCCAGTTTAAAGCCTTCTGTTACTTATGGTATTTGAAGTCACCACACATTCACATGGGAACCACACAAGCACAACGTCTGCCTCTGGACTAAACATATCAAAGGCCATTATTCATCTGAAGATATTTCTGAACCTCTCTGGTGGATCGAATCATTTGTCAAATCAAAGCTGCGGTGAAACAAAGCAGAAACGGACTTGTCCAAAGTTCTGTCGGAGCTTACAGCGAGTCTCTGCTGCCCCAGAGGTTACAGAGACGAACAGCAGAGAGGCAACGCATTAAAACAACGTCTAAACTAGAATTTGTGAAGAAAGTCGTATTCAGAAGCCTCCTGTTTCCCACAATGGATGACCAGCTAGAGCACAATCATACTGTAAGATGTTGCTTTTAATCCCTTTTAGCCTAAATCCTTCAAAAATATCCATTTCATTTTAAAACTGACTTGCCAGTTATATGTATTTATTTATATAAATCATATATGCTATAACTCTAATATGAAAGGAGATTTCCATCATAAGAAAGATATTAAAACTTTTATAAGAACATAATCAAGTTGTAAATGACGTGAAGTTAAAGAAATGTGAATAATTTGGATACTTTTTGTAAATAAGTGATTAAGCAATGGTAATTAATAGTCAAATAACTGATCAGGTAGCACAAATACATACAAATAAATGCAACAAAGCAAAAACAAAAAAACAACCATGGACTAAAAGTCATTTTACAGCCTCTAGTGGTACCTTTTAGTACTGCATCCACCAGTGATAAACTGTGCCACCACTGACTAAACCACTGTGCTTTTCTAGACTGTCTCAGTCATCTATGAATTTGGTAATAATTATTTTTAATATAATTATATGAAAGGTATTTTTTTTCCTCCAATTTTGTGGCGCCTCCCTTGTCATTCACAAAATAGTTGATGGGCCAGCCAGCTCTGACCGCAATATTCAATCCAATTCAATTGTTAACTCATTCATCTCCTACAAAATAGTGTTTATGGCTGAATTTCTTACCTTGTAGCGTATTGTTGTAAGGCTGACCCATACTGCCGGTGCTAGTTCAGAAGCTAGTCCACTAATGGCGCTGCGTTTACTTTATCATTGCAGCAACGGTGTGCAGCATGGCTGCTGCTTTGTCCAACCGTGTATATTTTAAGATAAGTTAACAATCAAGATTTTTAACTGAATTTAGAGGAAAACTGCACTTAATTTATCCATCGGAAAAAACGTTGTTAGGTAAGCTAACACATATGGCAAGATAAAAAAAAAATAAGAAAAACCTTTGTAGAATCTGACTGCAAAGAACAGATTTCCAATTTTCTAGTTAAAAAATAGGAAACTTCAGATGAAGTAGGAGGGAAAAGAAGCTGTAGGTCATAGCAGAGGACAGAAGGTTCTGCCTTTTAGTCTAACCTCTGTTTCAACCCACTATACTGAGCTTGTGGGCCCAGAAATAACTGTCAACAAGAAAGCATGTAGTGGAAGATTTCACACAAAGCGGAGGAAACAGACCTCTGTTCTGGTATGCTTTTTATCTGCTTGGCATCTCATGAGAAAACTGTGATACACCACACAGGATAAAACAATCAATTGTCATGCCCCACACTCACCTCTGGCTCCATTCTCAGCATTTTTCAGCATGAGCTACTTTCTGGTTCCACCAGCAGAAAAACATATTCAGTCACCTGAACTTTCAGTTACCAAGATAGAAATATTAGTAAGTCCCGTAACCATGGGTACACTCAGGGAGAAAGTTTAGGACCGCTTTTTAAAATGTTTGGGCTCTCAAACATGTTGTCTTAACTTATTTTTTATGTATCTTTAGGGGAAAAAAAGGTAATGAGGATATCCCATGAATCAACAGATTCACAGCAAAAGTTGACAGATTTACTCGTTAAACCAAAAAGATTTCGCTGTGAGGAAAAAGTTAGTGCACCCGACCCCCTAAGAGCTGTGATGATCTGACCTGGAGTTGTTGGCAGTTGTTTTGAATGTCCATCCTTTGTAGACTATTTTCAGCACCAGAGGATGGCCAATTTTAAATTCTTCTGGGACGTTGCATAGTCCTTCTCCCAGAATCAGAAGCTGCTACCTTCTTTCTAAAGGCCACAGACAGCTTTGTGGAAACTGGTGGTGCTGGTGAGGCACCGTGCTATTGCTAAACTCCTTCTAAGATTACTTAACGCCACCTAAAAAGAACACTAGAGTAGAGGAGGAGCTGGAAAAACTAAAGAAATCACTAGACTTCATGTCTGGAGAAAAAAACTATTATATATAATGGAAAAAGTAATGAAACAAGGTCAAACATGGTCAAAGGAAAAGACAGATGACCTTTCTAAGCTGTGCAGGAGAAGGTTGACCTGGCAGCCAAGCCACACTCCTGCAGGAGTGCAGAGATCCCCACGCCGCAACCCCCTCCACAGGCCAAGTGCAGCCCACCAGAGATCTGGAAAGAACTCGTCCAGGACGGGATTCATGAAAGGAGAGTGAGAGCCGCTTCCTCACCGAACTGCTTTCCCTCGGATGCCCCAAAGTCAACCAAACGGTCACAGAGGCAGAGGTTTGGCAGAGATGAGCAGGGAAAGTTAGGATTAGATAAAACATTTAAAATTATTTACTTTTAATGTGTTTTTACTGAGGTTAAGATGCTAGAAGACGCGAAAAGCTAACAGACCAAGCAACCCGCTAGCATTACTTTAAAACAATGCTATACTGATGTGTTTCGGGTGAGTTTTAAGGTTATGACAAACACCGTAGGGACATTAATGTTTGTATTCTCTGGTCTGCTCATTACTACAAAATATAGCTTAAAAGTATTTTTTGAATGAGCTCCGAATGTCTGCTAGCATTAGCCACTATTAGCATCATTTAATAACTTACTACTACTAACCCTACTTAGCACACTGCAAAAACGGATCTAAAAATAAGCAAAATGTTCTTAAACATGGTGTTCTTGTCCTTGATCTGAGCAGGTAAATATGATCATTTGCCAATGGAATGAGGATTTTGACCCCTAAATTAAGATAATTAGACATCCTGCACTTGAAATAAGATGATGGAGATGAGTTGTTCCTATTTTAAGTGCAAAAATCTTATTCTATTGGCAGAACATCTTATTTACCTGCTCAAATCAAGGACAGATACACTAATTTTAAGAAGATTTTACTTATTTTTAGTTCTGTTTTTGCAGTGCAAATGATTCTTTAAAATCTTATTTCCTCAAATAATGTTTTATCTAACTTGAAATTGCATTGTGAATGGGTTGAACACATACCAAAGGTTGTTCTGAATTAGTTAAAGAATATGATATAAATTAGAATAAGTTAAATTAGCTTAAGTTGAACCAAATTTCATTAAATCCTTCTGATGATGATGGTTTTCAACTATTACTTTGTGTGTACATGGTTCCTTGGTTCCTTTGATCTTAATTTTGCTTAGTAGTTTTAGTAGTAGTTTAGTAGAGAGGATTTGTTGACTGAAATATAGTGCTAATTCAGATAAACAGCATTATATAGTGATGTTCTCTGGATGTGCATTTTAGTTCTGTTAATAAATTCTTGAATTTGAGGAGAAGTTGTCACTCATTTATTCTATATGTGTGCAGAGTTTGCTGTTAGAAGGTCACCAGTGCTCTAATTCATCCCTTTCAACTATTGTCCTGATATCAGCTGTTTGGGCTGATATTTACCAGACAATACCTAACAGACCGAGAGTTATTTATTAAACATTAAATAACTTAAAACATGTATAATAGCACAACAGCTGCTTCTAAATGCTGAGTAATTATGTTCTCCTCATGGCCCTGATGTGATACACTTGTGTGTAATTTAAGCCATTTAAGCAGGAAAAAAAGGGGGTGTTTTAATTTATTCCTCACCAGAAATCATATTTCTTAATTTTTTTCGGAATACTTCAGGGTCTTTTCTTCAGCTTCCTTTTCAGTATTGCTAATATTTATACAAAAATCCCTATGTCCAAATATGTTAAAAGAGCACAACCTTTGTATTAGGTGTCCTATTTCATATACTTTATAGTACATTATGAAATTATGTTTTATTTTCTTAATTTATTTATTTATTACATAATTTATATATGAATTAAATTGATGTAACAATACAAATGATCTAAACAATGTATACATTAATCTGTATTGGAACAGCTCCTCAGAAGAAAGTTGAAAACAAAGAATAAAATCAGGCGATAAGTTTTAGATTCTGAAAAGAGAAAATAAGTCTTCCTGAGTTGTGGCCTTAAAAAGTCCTGGTCCAGACTGTACGGCATAATGACCTTACATAGGTTAGCCAGTGCAGCAAGCATGATGAAACCGGAGCAATGCCCTGCTTCCAGCCTATGATCAATGAGGAGAAAGTATCACTGTGTCAGCGAAGGACTGCACAGTATGCCAAAGGAGGACACGCACTCCCAGAGGACCTTGCACACAGGCCCGCGCAATTCAGCGGAGGCAGAGGAGGTTAACACGCTCCGTTCCACATAAGGAGACAACTTGTGGTGTCATTTGTCAAAACCCGTGTTCTCCTTTGGTCCTCACGTTTTTAGACTCTTTAGTGATTTAACATTCTGAATGCTGCGCCAAAGTGGATGGGAGGGTGACGCGTTGATCACAGTTATTTAGCATCAAATAAAAAGAATTCATGTCTTATTTAAACGTGTCGTTCCAATTAAACAGATTACATTCCACCTTTTAAAAGTTTAAAAAGATGTTTTATAAGGGTTTTTACCATTGAAGCTAATTTGCTTGTTGGGCTTTCAAACTGATTACACGAATGAACAGAAATATATTACAGAAAGCGCACAACAATCTAATAGTAAACCACCATAACACCAGTTCAAGTATATTAGTATATTTTTACTCCTAAAAGTAGAAGACAGTGAAAGTGTATTGTTTCCCTTCCTGGAGGAAAGCATGTTTTCTAGAATTATTGATCTCTGGAAAATCAGTTGCATAACAATGTTTTACTCACAGCTTTCTGAAGGAGGCGTGTGCTTGTTTTTTTTTTGGTTTTTTTTGGTTTGGCTCTTAATGTATCTCCACATTTTGCATTCAGACTGCGCAATCACCAAGACGCTCGCTGGGTTTGCGCTTACATCCTTAAAATTAATTAGAATGAGGTCATACCGAATGGGGAAGCAACTAACCCTTTTGCCGATAATAAATCTGGAAGTTATTCTAGGGTAAACAGATTAACTAATGAGCCATAATTCCAAGGACCTCTCACTTAATAGCATCGCCTGCAGAGGCCAGAGCATTCCCGGCTAATTGTGTTCAAAGCTGCCCAATAACGGCGCGGCGCGGTAACATATGCGTTCGTTAATAAGGTTCAGCATGTGAAATAACGGCAGTGGTGAACTCATGAGGGGGGCAATTATGACAAAGCTGTGCACATCCTAGATAACCGTTTGCCTGACTCAATCTGGCTAAAAAAACCCCGGGAGAGGCAGCTTGCAGCAGCTGCAGGGGCTGGAGCAGCTAACCCGAGGAGGAGGGTGGAGGGCCAAAAGAAAAGAAAAATCCTCCCAAACAAGTGGCTAACAAGCTGCATGCACACTTACATTGAGCCTGTTTTATGTAAAGGCAGAACACTGAAGAAGCAAAACATAACAACCTGGAACTGCTGCACTGAAACGGCTTGGAGGAACGTTATTAATGCTAATTATTATGCACAGATCTGGCAAATAAATGGAAGAGGGTAATGCTTGTTGTAAATCCCTCATAAAACCCCCGAGGCCAAGATGGGATTATGTGATGACATCATTGTGGATGTTTCTAAATTTACAGCTACAATGGATATTAGCTTTACACGAGATAAGAAATAAAGCGGGAAGCTGACATCTTTTCCTTGGTTTGCGTCAGTATAACTTGTTGCCTGCTTGGCCATGCAGAAGCTAGTAACAGGAGGGCTATTTCTGAAGATTGCACTCCATGATTCAGATAAATGTTTCCCTAATCTTGTCAATGTGGAAAAACAAAAACAAAAAATATTGTTCTTGTATAATTAAGTATTACAGTAACTTATAGGGAATGAAGAGACAATCTGCCCAACCCTAACCAAACTATGCCTCACACCAAAAAACCAGATCACACCTCATCATCAACTCATTTGCTCGACAAGATAAATAAACTCCATTTGTCATAAATTGTGTTCATCGAAGCCAACATCCAAAGTTGGCTGCACAAAGATCCCAGAGCATCCGCATTAATTATTAGACCAGTACCAGCAGCCATGGCTCGTTAAAAGCTTTAATCCCCTTTCTGCCTCAAATCTGATGCTCACATTTCAACAAGTCTTCTTCAACACATCTAGATGCCTAAATAAAAAGACTTGCTGACACGTTAGTGGCTAATTTGCATTAGTAAGTAGTTTGAAAAGGTGTACCTAATAAAGTGGCCGATGAGCATAAACATTTAAACTATTTAGTCATTCTAAGCTCATTCACTGAAATCCCAGGTTTTCAACACATTTGTTTTGTCTTGTCTACCCGTTTATGGCCATTATCGCTTTGCATGTTTAAATCTCATTAACAAACTGCACCATAGACTGGAGGAATTTCATAAATTTAGGCTTTTGGCCTCTTCTCTCTGAAATTTGGCCTCCGATATCTGTGTATAAAGCAGCTGTGTGAGATATCCTCACCCGCAGATATATGTGCAAAACAATTAACGTCACCGCCATCCATCCATCCAGAGTCTATACTCGCCTGTACTTCCAGGGTCGCGGGGGGAGTGAGGGGGTGTTGTGCCTCTTCGGCTGTAGTTAAAGTTACACTTTCCTTATAATTAAAAAAAATAAACCTAGAAAACAATTTATAGCTCAAGCAGCATTTTGTAGAGGCACTGCCTCCATTTACTGCTGACAACATTCAAAGACAAATTTCTGTCTTAATGTAGTAGCGCTGCAGGCTGGCTGGCACCTTTATCTTTCCAGCACAGCCAGAGACAAAGGAAGACTTCTGACCACGGCCAGAGTTTTTCTATGGAAGATTAGGAAAGATGTGGGCCCCTGCTCAAACCTGGCGCCGGCCCCGGCTAGGTCCGGCTCCCAGCCGGAGAAAATAAATTACCTACCTGGAGGTTTTAGTCAGTTTCAGTTTACACAGCACCTTCTGTTGAGGCAAGTTTAAGATTAATTACCAATTAATCTTATTTCCAACACATAAATTAAAAATACAAAACAGAGTCTTTTGACTTTTCCGGAACCAGAATAATTGCCTGCTTTGCTTTTGTGCTTTCCAAAAACAGTGGAGGATTTGTGGCATTTTAACCCTTCCTTGGATGTCAGCTTTTCCTCAGGTCACTTCAAAACACCCGTAGTTCCAAACTTCCTATTCTTGGTCCGGGATCTGCAAATTATGAGAAGCAGAGATGGGACCGCCATTCTTTTATCACATGTTTAGTTGAGGCATCCAGCCTGTTCACTCCCAAATTAGGAATAAACAAATGTTTCTAATATATCAGCAGATCTTCTCTTAGAAAGTTAGTACTCTGCTGTTCATTCTAAAATATTTAACATTAAAGGGGCCTTGTCAGTAGTATGACTGTACAAATCACTATGCCAGTAGCTCACTCTGGTTGCATACAAAGGTTTTTACAGTTAAATTATCACGCCCAGTTGGCTTATTATATATTTTTTACACTTTGATTTTGCTTTATTTGTTGGTAAAGGAAGCACTTTCATGTATATTTGCAATAACAAGACAACAGAACTGGAAATACGACATTGTCTGTGTGCGCAATGGGTAAGCAAGGAGAGGCAGACACAAAAATGACGCTTTAATGTCATTATAAAGACAATATAAAGTCATTACAACGAATACGATCATAATTATATGTTCATTCTTACCTGTGAAAGGTAAGGCCAGTAGTTGTTCTGTAAATCGGTTGGTACAAATCCATGGAGCACATGCAACATCTTCTCCGTATCTCTCCGCTATGCCAGTTCCAATATGGCGGCGGCGTGCGATTCACCGCTCAACAAGGCGTCTACGTATATCTGCGATGGAGCCAGGAGAGTCAGCAACATCCAGCAGAGGTACAGAAATAAAGAGTAAGTAACCCTAAACCTTGTAGATCGGGTTGATCTTGGACCACACCGAGCTGTGATTGTGAGGCACTGCGGGAAGGTCTGCTGGCTCTTACGGTAGCTACGTCAATTGTTCAATTACAGAAGTGGAGAAGTGGCAGACAACCCAGGCTCAGCCCCAGAACCCATCAGGACCACCAGCCAGTCTCAGAGGGACCACCTGGCTGGACAGAACCAACTCTCTGCCCAGAGTTTGTTCACTAATGTTTCACTGAATGATGGAATTACTGAAATAAATAAATATTTTAATAATATCTTCATTTATGAAATGTGACTGTACATATATTAACTTATAAAGCCCCTTGAACTCAGTGAGCACTGTTTGCCCCGTTCACGCAATCCACTGAGAAAAATGTCAAGAAACCCACAGTAAATTAAATACCATTTAAAATTTGTCTTTTTAAAGTATTTTCATCTCCTGAGTCCATTTTTAAGACAGGCGAGACAGGTAAAACTATCAGCAAACGGAATGAATGAAAGTCCTGCTAGCTTTACATCTTGATCTCCATTATTTAGTTTACTGACTTCAAAGACTGCACCATGGCCTCCCTTTATGCTGGCACTCTTCATTTACTATCATTTATATAGTAGAGTCAGTCATTATGTGTGAAAACGTTCACCACAGCCTGCTGCAAAGACAGGCTGCATGTTGAGAGGAATCCACAGGCTCCCACTAAACAGTCAATCTATACATTCAGCTCCGACATTAAAGCTGAGCTACCATTTTTTTCTTTGACTCATCTGTAATGTTTTTAATACCTTTTAAGTGACAGAAAAGAAAAACATACCCGGTTGTTAAAGTTGTCCCGGGGGGCTCCCCTTGTTTGGCTCGGTTTCAGGTGGACAGGCGCCCAGCTGGTTGCTGGTGTCTCCCAAACTGAATAAACATTTCCCTAAATGCCGAACCATTATTTAAATACCAATTAATTTTGTAGTGAAATAGATGGGATTTCCTAAAGGTTGTAAATCATGCACTTTTCCAGGTGCGTGTTATTTTTTGGGGCATAAATCTGCATAATTTATTATTCAGAGCGTGCACTCCTGCCCTCCAAGATGCCCCTCAGGTCCAGCTGTGCGTGAAGAAGGATTATCTTCAGCATCTGTCTTTTAGCCTTAGTAATGCACTCAAACAGCTTTTGGCAGTTTTTGTTCTGTGCTTATCATGGACACTGCTGCACAAAAGTACTTGCCCCTCACTGATCTATTCGGTTTTTTGTTTCTTGTCTAACTTACATTTCACAGATCATCAGAATGTTTTTTTAGGACCCAAGTCCAGATATCATGACAGCAGCTCTTTAAAGTGTACTTCACCTAAAAATCTGCATTTCTTTTGTTCTCCAGTGGTCAACGGGGCAACACAGCAGGTGTTAGCTCTGCTGCTAGACAACAGAGCTAACACCTGCGCCAACCCTCAGTGATTTCAATAAAGCACAGATTGAATTTAAAGCAACACCCTGGATGAAACTGAAACAGTTACAGCGCCTTCAGGTTCAGTTTATTCTAATATGTACATAAGAAAAAAAAGTAGCCTGCTAATTTCTTTTCCTCAATAAGCCTGAGATAATTGGACAGGAGAGAGACCAACACCTGGACCAGGTGTACTTTCTATGGGAGAAAAAAAAAACAAGGAGGGAACACAAAAGTAATGGCAGCAATAACAGCAAAGAATAGAATAAAAAGAATAAAGATATTAGAATTAGGATTTACAGTCAGCATTCCCTGAAGAAGCATTAACATGGAAATAGCTCGGTATAAACCAAGATTAAAGTCTAGTCTTTAAAGCAGAGAGAACAGAGATCTTTTAGGGAAATGTGGAACTGGAGGGACTACTCAACGTTTTTTAAATGGATAGTTTTTGCTCAGTTAGAAAACTAACCCAACCAAACCAGAAGGAGAACATAACAGGAATATCAAACAGGAAATTACCAGATAAAGGACACTCATAAGTGTTCTTGCTTGATTGATTCTTTTATCTTTTATCTAAAGTTGCTTTTGGTCAAATAAATAAAACTGCTGTCAGTCTAATTATTTTAGCTCATGTTGTGTTTTCATTGTGCCGCTCTGCCCGCCTTGTAGAAAACTTGGAACTAAAGAAGAAAAATCAATCATTACAAGGCAAAGCAAAGCAAAATCCTTTGGAAAGCGGTAAATAGGAAACAAAGTTATTAGAAAAATGAAATCCATTTCACAGTTTTCTGCTTGCAAAGACACGCCTTATTCTGAAGATTCACTGTCATTGATTCCCACAGACACACTCGTACGCAAACCCACAGAGGGAGAGACATTAAGATCGCTTATCTGTGAAGGCTGTCACACAGAAGAGCTCCAGTCCGCTCACAGAAATCACAAACCCCTGCATTCACACGCAGGCTAAAAAGATGAATTAATCACAACAATCATACACATTATATGTTGAATCGGCTCACACCTCCTACATTGCTCTGTAGAAAACAGCATGCCGTTATTTATACGGCGGGTTTTAGATAATCCTGGGCTTGGTTCTCATATTATTTATGCAAAACAGGAACCATAAATTGCAGAATGTGAACAGGAAAGAATGCGAGGACTCATATTCGTTGAAGAAAAAGAAATGCTTTGCTGTTGTCTTTTGCCCTCAATCAAATAAGGCCCAGAAACACCTGAGGCAAATCAATAAGAACGCTGCAAGATTTCAGTCAGGAGCCCCAACGATGGCTTTCCTGGAGAGCGTGGTCGATCCAACAAGCCGTCTGGGCCTTGCAGTCGATTGCAGTTGGGATTTCAGAAAATGATTCCAGGTTTTAGGGTCAGCTTTTACACTGCTGGTTCTACCTGTAGGGACGTGTTTTAATCTAGATGAAGCCTTCACTTCTTTGTGTTTTTTTTTTCATTCTGTGTCCAGAGAGAATAATGAGCCATGAAGGACACCAGCAGATGTCTCTGAGCATCCAGAGCTGATTATCCTGTAGGTTTACTGAGCTTTTGTTCACCTTAACTGATCACGTCCTTCAACGAAGCCTTTGGGTTATCTTTAATGGGCAAATCTGGACATTTTTAACTATGTAGCTAGAGTTTATATTTTCTAATTAATCTAAAGCAATTTACAGTTTACCTGTCTTAAGTTGAAGCACATGGTAGAACAAGTTTTCCCGAATAAAATGACATTTCAGGAGCTTTAATAAAAATACATCCAAGAACTATGTCCCACTGCATTAGCTTTCTACAAGATGACAACTCTATTTTCATTACGATCAAATTTAATTCATCAATTTTAAAAATGACTCAACTCAGTCATGGCAACATTTATGAGTCTATATTGTTACTTCATGGTTAAAAAAGATAATTAATAGCAAAGCAAAGGTTAAACTGCTCCTTTTCTTATGTCCAGTAGAGGCTCCATGTCGTGTCATGCTAATGTTAGTATGCAACGAAACACAATTATCAATACAACAATGCATTAGCACAACTAGTAAAGGGATGACTTGTTAGGGCTTTAATCTGCTGTTTTAAAACATTTTATTTTAATTTTTTATTGCCAAAATTGTCAAGGAGATGAGGAGCACAGCAACAACTCATGGTGCTTTACACCTCCACTATGAAAAAGTTCTGTAGGACTTAGCTGTGGTGCAGGCCTGCCAGCCGGTACATGAAGACAGTAAATTGAGATTTTTTGTCTTTATTATGGCAGAAATCCATAAAGAGAGCCATCCCAACAATCTGTAAAGCAACAGTCAAGCCAGTTCTCCAGTGAATGCTTTCAGAAACAGCAGCTAGAGGTGCTGCAGTGCGGAGATTTGGTTGCAGTTGTTTTAAATTTGGATTTTTGTCCAACGTGTTAACAGCAAACAACATTGTATTAATGTTCTTTTAACAATATAACAGACTTTGCTGTTTACATTAGGTTGCATCTGAGATAAGCTGCCATATTATTTATCTGCCTTTGCTGAATCTTACCACGTACTGCGAGTACCCACCTAGAATGTCCTCAATAAACGTCATTTATGTTTTTATTGTTCATTTAGCATTTCTCTCCTAGTCTTCCTCTGCACCACACTCTTTAGGCAAATATGCAAATTGGCATAATGTCAGAAAGTCCACCTTTCTCCCTTTTTGTTGTTGTCTGCAGATGCATAATGCCACATTTTGCCAATGCAACATTAAAGCTATAGTTGGTCATCCTGTTCAGAAACACTTCTGCTGGGTGAAATGTCTGCCAGGGGCCGGAACGACAATCCTACCTGAACCTGCTGGCTAAGGATAAGCGTAAATACAGTAAGAATGTTATTTACGCTGGTGGTACTGACACCCGGGTTTCGCCGATCACTAAAGTTAGTGTTGCTTCGGTTTGTAAGTTTGCTAAAACAATGCTAAAACTTTATTTCCCACCTGTGGCCAATAACCAGTGTGATAAAAGCCAGGGAGATCAGGCTCACTGCAGGGAGCTTTTATACCCCTGAAGGGAGTGCCGGTTTGCTCTGCTCGTCCTCCTCCTTACTGGATAAGTCACCAAATAATTCATCCCTTTGTCATCTTACATTAAACCTGGAGACATGTCACTACCTTTGTCTTGGTTATGCATTCATGGTGGAGTTCAGCGATGCAACTTTCTGCTGCAGCCTTTTCTTTCAAGCTTCTTTGCATATTTTTCAACATCAAGCATGAAAATGAATATGAAAATGATACATTAGATGCCCAAACTATGTTTAAAGTGAAAAACTGTAAGAAATTATAGTGTGTGACCTTTCATTTCTATCCCTGCTGTGTTTGTGCGCTCTTTGGGAAAATGAGGGGAAAATAAAATCCGAATGAAGATGAAAACCCGCAGAAAAGGCTTTGAATAAATTTAAATTCTATTCATCTTATTAAATCTGTTGTGGGGAGTTGTGTGACACCCTGGGTGATGAACTAAAGGGGTTTTGTTTTTCCTTCTCAAAGACCACCTCTGTGAATAAAATCAGCGGCGAAGCTAAAGACGAACTTTCTGTGACACTACCAAGATATTCAGCACCGGCGAGCTAAACTTCAAAAGCAGAGGTCATGTTGGAGATTTGGGTCCTCACAATCAAAGGTTCCCAAATTCTTTTGAGAATTAATATTTAGCACTAAGTTATTATGGAGGTGGATTTTCCTTTTAAGTTGCTGGAAGCAGGTGTGTCAGCTCCGGTTATAGAGACTAGGTGGATGTTACCACTCACTCCTCATCAGACAAACACATTTGCAAATACTGGTTTCAGAAGAGTTAAGCATCAATACTCTGCCTCTAATGTCTACAGATGATGACAATTATTTCAGCATTATTTTCTGAAATGTTTTTGTCTCTCTACATGTAAAGGGAAGGCAGATCCATCTATAGTTGATACCAGATATTTACATTGAACAGGAAGATTAGCTCCCCCCCCCATTAACTATGTGACATTAAACCTGACTAAATCTTTCCTCTTTAGGTTCTTTAGAATTACTAAAATGATTGCTGTTTGCTGAGGTCCAGAATAATGAGAATATTACTGAAATAATCCTCCATCACTTAAACTCAGAAACATGGATTACAAAGCCAGATTACGATGTCATGGCTTTGTAAGCTTCTGATATGTTCATACACTACTGAGTTAATTGGAGGCACAACTGTGGATCTATTCTAAGGCAAAACCTCTAACAGACCACTTCCTTTCATTGACACCATAGTACAACAAACAGAAATCAACCAGGATTTCAGGAGGAGGAATGAGGAGTTTGGTTGGTCCTTAGGTCCAATGACCAGCTGCCTAAAGGTGCCATAATCATCCGTCCAAGCAACTATAACCAAGAATAAAACACCAGAAAATGTCCATGATGAACGAGACGGGTTCTACGCCCCTTAACGTCTTCTTTGTGGATATTCACGGCTCACAAAATTAAATGGAACACTAAAACAACACATCCTAGATCTCAACTAATTGAATATTCTCATTGAAAAAACTTTATTATGAACACAGAGCCAACAGCACCAGCATATGGTCTCACAATGGGTCTGAGGGTCTGCTCTCTGTACCTAATGGCCGTCAGACTACCTCTGGTGAGCACATGGAGGGCTGTAGACCCAAAGAACTTCTATGCGTGACTGACTAGATAAAAAAGTGACTAAAGGTTCAACCAGAAAGGACGAGAACAGATTCACTCTCTTATAGGGGTTTTCTAGCTAACTGTCTCTCATTTCCACCTGTTGAATGGTCCATTTGCACTGCAGCAGGGAAATTGATTCACAGTAAGTGTTACTACCTAACTGGTGACATCGATTCCACAGAGGTGTGACTGATTTGGAGTTATGTTGTGTGTTAAGATGTTCCTCTTATTTATTTATTTTGAGCAGTGTATTTAAGCACCATCTGAAGTCAGCCAACAACTTAAAGCTTGGGCATTTTGCTCTTTTAAATTGACAAAGATGTAAATTAGTTACAGAATGGCTTATGGACAACAAAGTCAATGTGTAGCAGTGTTCATTCCAAAGCCTTGATTTCAGTGCCCTGCAAACTTTGTGAGGCATTATTCCCATTCATACTTTTTAGGATGCAACACAAAGTTTAATTTTCCAACTTCTGAGTTGAACACCAGTCTGGTTTGAACTGTTTTGTTTCATTTGGTCACTTTAACTTTCTGAAAAGTGATGAGTTGAATATTTAGACCTATGTGTCCAAGAAATTAATTATGCACTAAGTCTCCATGATCCCGAAAAAGACCACATGGAAGCTGCATCAGGGCTTTTTTAGCAACATTCTACTGGAAACAAAAAAAAAAAAAAACCTGTTTATTCTAACTGCAGTTTTCTCATGAAAATCCGTCATTAACAACACTGGTAGCAACAGCCTCCTTCTAAACATAAGCAGCTTATCACATTTGCTGCATACCCAACTAATCAGGTTGCTTAGATCAGTTAAAAAAAAACCAAGTATTTTATTTTGTGCTACTAGATAAGAGTTTGGACCTGTTTAATTTGCCTACTGCAATGCAATTATCCATTTTCCAGTTTGGACACCAGTAACCACAAAAGGTCATTTATGTTCTCCTAAAGAAGCAGGCCAGGGGGGGGAGAGCTGCACATCAGGTAAGAAAAATCCAAATAATCCTTATAATCAACAGACTGTTTAGAATATGCCACTGGGGCAGCTAACTGTGTAAAGTAGTTGGTTGAGAAAAAGCACGTAATCTGTTTTTTGGTTGCAGACATTTCCAAATAAAGTGAATCAAATATTTAGTGTTCACCTCTGCAGCAAACTATCAGTGGGGTCACATGCTGAGGAAATGGACCTCAGAGCAGATAAAATAAAACTGTGGTCCTATATTGATAATGTTACAAATGCAACCGATGCAAATGGGTGGCAATGATAATACCAGGATGTTAGGGAAAAGAGCATTGTGACTGCAGATGGCAGAGAACGGCAGAATCTGAGTTCTGCCTTTATCAGGACTCCAAATTGGGTAATCTCACTGCTATAATTTTGACAACAATTTTTACAACTTGCTTAATCCTGTTCTTGTTTCCATCTGATAGACTGCCAAACCAGGTGATAAAAGCGAAAGACAGATTCAATTAGGGAAAACTTATTTAATTTACATAGGAAGTGGAGTCTTTGGTGAGATATTTTTACTTATCTGTGTTTTCACTGAATCTCAGCTTGTTGTGGATGCCAACTCCCAGATATCTGTAGGACAGACCATAAAGCGACCCGCATGCGTGGATAACAGGAGGTCACACAGCAGCGCACTCTTTATGGAAGTTATGGTGAATTTAATTGTCTGTAGAAGCGTTCATTAAAGTTATGTGTTCATTAAGTTTATGTAAAAAAACAAAAACAAAAAAAACTTGGATCTCTCCTTGTTATTTTTATTATTGTTATTATTATTATTATTATTATTATTATTATTATTATTATTATTATCATTATTATTATGTAGTGCTACGTGCTGCTACTGTGTGTGGATGTGTAGTTGGAGACAGGAGAGTGACGATAGATAAAATGTGACATGACCGTTCACATCGCGGATGCTTTGAAAAATATATGTATCCAGATTAGTAGCACATATGGAAGTGGCCCATAGTGGGGGGTGAAAAGATCAGAGTTGGGCCGTTCACACTGTTGTGAAAAAGACGGATATGGGCAAAAAGATCGGATTTGGGTCGCATTTCCTTTCAGTGTGAACGCAGTCTGAGAGAAGTGGAAACCAAGAATGATGAATGCAAATGAAGCTCAACCAAACACATCTACTATCTAAAAGGAAAAGCTCTAACATTAAAATAAGTGTATTTAAAGAACACAAAGAGCACTGAAACAAGAACTATATAACACAAAGGAAAGACGTAATATAGAAAGACCTCACCAGTAGTGTTAAAGAACCCAGAATAATCCAACTATAAAAACAAGTGTATCACGCCCCCATCACTTTCCCAATCTGCCAAATCTAAAATAAATTCTTAGTGATTTATTGCAAACATTTGTTTTTGAACAATTTATGAGAAGACTGAATGTTTTATTTAGGTGTGCTTATTTTTCTTGTAACTGACTGCTTAAATGTTCCGACTAAAATCAAATGATGACGTCCAGCGAAGCATGACCATGCCATCTAAACAGGAGGCCTTAACCCACCTCCAATCCAAGCATGACATCAATATTAGATCTGATGCTGATTCTGGATCAGTCCCAACTCTGCAGGCCGTCGAGGGCAGACGTTACCGTGGACATTTAATGGGATGGTGCGAGAGACACGCAAAGTATTGACCAACAGAAAGACCAAACTGGATCAGGAGTTGATTTTTGTTCTTTTTCTGCCTCAATAAAGCCACGTCCTAATAGGTTGATTGGGTCATGAGTGCAGACAAGTCAGTTTGGAGGGAGCTTTACTTGCAGTGGAGACGTGGCTGTCCTTACTTTGGATGCACGCAGATGACTTTATGGTGGAGGTTAAAGTTGATCCAAATCCATCTGATTCCTGAAGCAGATTTTAAAAACAAGTTGTTCAACCAAAAAGCACAATAAACAGAAAGAAAACAGAAACAAACCAATCCACACTGCTTCAAAAGCCACTGAAAATAAATGTATTTAATAGAAAATCAAGCCTGTCTAGTATTTAAAGGCAACTCGTTCCATAATTTCCCATCTCCTCGTTTGTGCTTCCACCAACAGAGTCTGGTCCGCTGATCTAAGGCCCCGTGGAGAAACACAAGGCTGAGGCAAGTCACAGCGGTCCGGAGGAGCCAGACCATTAATCTATTTCAAAATCAATTATTTGGCACAGAGGCAGCCAACGACGAGAAGAGAGCACAGGCGACATATGTTGGCGTTTGCTTGTAGATGTTAGAATACCAGCAGTGGCGTAAAGTGAACCGCAACAATCTAGTCAAGCTGTAGTAAAAGCACGGATTCTTACATGACATAACTGAAAGGAGCCTTTCTACAAAACACTGCTGGCCTGCCTGCTGAACAGGAAACCAGGTTCATTTGTAACCTGCTGCTTATGGATCCAGGGGGTTGTGAAATGCTGTTAGAATTGAATAAAATCAGTTTTCTTCTCTTTCCAGCTTAGAAAACTCAAATCCATGCTTCGATGTCGTCAACGATGGATAGTTTTAATCGGGCGGAGCAGAAATCTGTCGTCCTAAGACATTTTCAATCTTAAAAAAAGATCCAGAAATTCATGGAAGTCAGTTTTAGAGAACGGTGCAATAAGACAGACGGTTTAGACAGTTATTAATGTAGAGGTTTGACTTTTCCCTACTTACACCAATCTCCCACACATCTTTTGAAAACATCTTAAGTTATGTTCCACCGGAAATACTCTACATGGCACCTGACGGTATTTCCAACAGATCTGCAGCGAGCTAACCTCTCCTCATCTCTCAGAAACACATTTTGGGCAGATAACTGCAGAAGCAGTTTAGAAACATATTTGTAGCTTCTGATTTTTTAAAAACAAACAACCTCTTCAGTGCTGTCCAGTCATGTTTTCAACTATAAAACCGCCCTGAGCCAGTAGTGGCGGAGGTTTTAAATAACATGGACCTTACCAGGGATGCCCCGGAACCGTCTCTTTTGGTTTAAGTAGATCTCTGTGCGGCGTTGACCCAGCTGAACATGACATACTGATTGATAACGAGGAACCTTGGGGTTCTGCTCGATTGGGTCAGATCCTATTTGGCAGACCCAGCCTGCTTTGTGTCATTTGGTGATTATACATCTCAGAAAACAGAGATCATTCATTCATTATAAAGCACTACAACATCTCTTGTCACACAAAGACAAAATCCTGATGAGCATCCACATGACCATTGCCCCCCGCAACCTCTAACGAAGTGTGTCCATCATATTAATGAATGGATGGGTCAGAATGTTCTCTTGATCTTAATCAAGGCCAAGCAGAAGTCTCAGGTGAGTCCCTAAAACAACGAAAGGTTTGACTTTAACTACATTCAATGAGGCAAGAACTAAAGAGCCACTACTCAAAATGTGAAGGAGCACTTTGAAAACACATCTGATCTCCATGCTGTTAAGGGACGGGTAATGATTTGGAACAAAAGGATCACGCATCATTTGATGAAGATGAAAATAATCAACCTACAGAGGGTTTAATCCAAAGTCAGAGAGAAAGTGAAACTGATGCAGCAGCAGGATGGTCTAGTTAGCTGAAATCTCACTGCAGCAACAAAAATCAGTCCTCAGTAGATTTTATGGCCCCACAGGATGGCATCCATGCTGGACAACATCAGAGCTCCTTATGAGATGATGGAGGGTCTCCTGGAGTATCTCCTCCTACATCCTGAGCGTCACTGAGCTCCTGGAGAGTCTGAGGTCCAGCCCTGGTGGCATCAGATGGACCTAAACATGGAGTCCCAGAGATGTTCTGATGGATTCAGGTCCAGGGAACATGGAGGCCAGTCCATGGTATCAAGACCTTCATCCTCCAGGAACTGCCTGCAGACTCTTACCATGAGGCCAGGCATCATCACGCACCAGGAGGAACCCAGAACCTGCAGCACCAGCTAAGGGTCTAACAATGGCTCTAAGGCTTTCATCCTGATACCTAACAGCAGTCAGGATGCCATCGTTAATCTCTACAGGTCTGTGAGTCCCTCCTTGGTTCTGCCTCCCCAGACCAACACTGAACCACCACCGTCCTCCTGAACGATGCTGCAGGCAGCGTAACGTTCTCCACAGCTTCTCCAGAACCTTCCAGCTCTGCCACAGGAGCTCAGAGGGAACCTGCTCTCATCTGAGAAAAGAACAGGACCACCAGAATCTGCCGGTTCTGGTGTTCTCTGGTAAAGATCAGTCCAGCTCCACGGTACCAGGCAGTGAGAACAGCGCCTCCTAGAGGAGACCAGGCCATCAGACCCCATCAGGAAGTCTGTTTCTATGGTTTGGTCAGAGATATTCATACCAGTGGCCTCATCCTGTTCCTCCTTGAACAAAGGAGGATATTTTCCAATTACCCGAATTTCCACATTGTGGGACAATAAAGGACTTCTTATCTTATCTTATCTTATCGTATCTTATACCATGGTCTGGGTCAATACTTGATTCTGATTGGCTGCAGGGTGTCCGTTTAAAGGTTTTATAGGACACCTGTGAAAAAGTTCAGGTCAAACAGCCTGATTGTTCTCAATTATTGCTCTGGCTCAAATATTAGCTGCTAACAGTTACCTTGGCAGAGATATTAAATAGTTCTCTCAGCCATTTCTTATGAAAAACATAGGATTTTAACGGTGAGAAAAACATTGAAGTATTAATAAGTGACCATGGTGTTAACGGGGCAATGCCCGACGTGATGTCCATTTTCAGAAATGAATGGACATCGCAGAAGCAAAGCGTGGGACGGTTCACGCCTCTGCATCGTCCATTAATTCCTGATAATGAACACTTTATTCCTCGTCTTATCTTAGTACCAGTCCTGCTGATGGGTTCAGGACTTCCAACGGCCCGGTCCAGTTCTAGAGTAACCGATAGGAGACACAGCAACACATCTGGCCACTGATGAGCCTTCCTGATGGAGTAGGACTGCCTGTGCAGCCTCTGTAGGGTCCATGAATCGCCTCATGCTACCAGAGGTGACGCTGACCCTGGTCAAATGCTAAACTACTAAAAAACTGTCAAAAAACAAGGAGGAAAAACACATCTGTGTCGTCTACCTGCAGAACCATCCCTGCTTCTGGGGTGGTCTCATGCTTGTTCCTTTCATTAACACCAGACGAGCCGACACTGATTAACGGCCCCTCTGCTGCTGAACTGACCCGATCAATAGCTCAGGACTTTAACTGACTCTATATTATACTCTGATTAGAAAGGGTTCCCTTGTTTTTTTAGCAGTGCATATTATGACGCTATAACACATTTAGATTTTTATTCTGCTTTATTTTAGCATGCGCTCGTCACGCCGGGCAGACATATTCCTCATGCTCTGTATTACAGAGTGGAAGCTCGTTGTTACAGACTGCAGAGCAGCTTGGCCTTCAGGGTCCATAAACCTCTAGTTTTATGTCAATAACCATCTCAAGCAAAAGTTTCTCATGTAGGATTGCATTTATAATAGCAAACACAGCACTAACTATGACTCAGATGTAATTCCTGGTTCTCTCCTTTCTTCTAACCACAAAATATCCAAAAACTTTCAACTCAATCGCATCAGGTAAATTCCAAGAGACAGCACTGTTTGCTGTGACAACTCAGACGGGCTGATTTCCCAATTTTCCAATTTAGTTTGTCCTCCGCGGCTCTTATTTTCTGCTGTTGTACTTCATACTGAGGTTGTGTGTAATCGTGCTTTTTTTCCTACAGCCGGAATCAATATCCCTCCGCAGCTAAACCCATGCAGACAGGAAAGGCTGGGGTCAACAAAGTTTAATTAAAATCAATAAAGCAATAAAATAACTAAACTGACTTGTTTCTAACTATCAAAAAAGGGATGAAACTACAACAGAAATGCTGAGAGACTCATCCGTGCTGCTCAGCGTTGCTGGTGACCAATCCCAGCAGTCTTATGGCTCCATTCTCCCTGCAGCAGATCCAGAAATGCAGACAGCTATGAGTTGAATGTTGTGAAGTGGGAGATGCTATTTTATATTGGCGTGTGGTTTTATGCGCTCCGTAGCTAAAGAGAAGAAATCTATACTTCTCATAACTACATTTTCCCAATAAAGAGAAAATGTAGACGGTGTTTTGTCATGAGTTGAGCACTTTGAGGCTGTTTGTATTTAAATGTTCCTTCTCTTTCATTCGCTTGACTTCCTCCATGGACATTGAGCTACCTTCACAAGCTGGTGTTCCCTGTCAGGGACAAGAACTGCAGAACCGTCTCTTGGTCACCCTTTGGATCTCCTTCACCATCTCTCATGGTTTCTGGCCGCTGTCTAGAGGCCTGTTCTTGCTTTCTATAGCCTCCTACCAGAACTTTCTACCCTGCTGGACCAGACTGTGGACTCCAATACCTGTTTTTTTTTTATTTATTTTTTTTGGCCCCTGCCACTTGCCTACATTCAAATAATTGTTTTTCCTTTAATTCAGACCTTTTTGTGATGCGTCTGGAAGCCATCCCTTGCATGGAGTTGGTATTGTCAGAAATGAAACCCTCTGTCTTGCTTTCGTATTTTACTTTAGAACTATAAATTGGTCTTGTGCCGGTCTGTTTTGTGGTGCTTGTGTTTAATTAGTAAAGGTTAGCATGTTGAGCTGTCCTCTCCAGTTAGTGTTCCTGACTTCCACTGGTCAATCAGCTCATCTGCTCTCAGTCAGTAATTCGTTTTCTGAGTCGATGAACTCCTGGGTTTCATCCACCCTGTTAGATCCTTCGGTAAACATTTCTGTTTCATCGCCTCTTGTCATCTGTTCGCTGCCTGCATCACTCCCTGCATTTTGGTTAGATGCTACTCGTATTTAATTCTGCGTCAAGATTGCCTTCGTAATCTTCTGCCTGAATTTGGTCCTGAAACCGCAGC
The DNA here is from genome assembly GCF_011125445.2 of Fundulus heteroclitus. Taxonomy (NCBI): domain Eukaryota; kingdom Metazoa; phylum Chordata; class Actinopteri; order Cyprinodontiformes; family Fundulidae; genus Fundulus; species Fundulus heteroclitus. Next base: position 2,462,832 of record NC_046371.1, on the reverse strand, counting down.
TAATGAAATATTTGAAAGTTCTTTTTTTTTGTTTGTTAGATCCTCAAGGTATTTTTTTTATTATTCATGTTTGATTGGTTGGTTAAGCGATTCTTGCTTCTCTTAGTTGAGTCGACCTCGAGGGACAAAAAGATCCATCTCTTTTATCTGTAACTCATTCACAACAGTGATTGAAAGCCATGTCCTCCGACGGCTCTGGACATTTCAGAGGAGTTGCCTCCTCTTCACCTCGGGTTCTTAGGTGAGCTAAGGTAAGTTTATTTATACAGCACTTGTCAGTAACAAGACACTGAAAGTGTTGCACATGAACAGAAAAACATTACAGACATACGAAAGACAAAGATTCTTTTATACATTAACAAACATACAGAAAGAACGAGACTCATCACTAATAATTCTAAGAAAGCTACAGTTTGAAGTCTCTGATCTGTTTAAGGACTGTTTTTCCTTAAATTCAGACCTACATTCAGTTCTACATATGATCTGGGTTTCTCTTGTTCTTCACGTTCTGCATTATTATTTAGTTTAGATACAACAAATGTTGACGCAAATGCACATGTGATGTTTAAAATAATTGAAAAAGTTTCATTCCATGATTTTTTATTTTTTTTATTTAAAAGCTGTTGGAATATGCATCTGTACCTATCTATAAAAGAAAAGCCATTAAGATAAAAGACAAAAAATACGAAATGTGAAACCCGAGAGGTTTAAAGCATGCGGTCATGAGGAATTCTACTAAGTACATCCACATCTTCATCAGAATGAATAGTTTCACTGGCATTACACCACATAATGATGAAGGAGGAGAGCGGTGCTTTGAACGCCGTGAACCTCACACCACCCTTGGCTCTTTTCAAGGGGAGGTGACTATTGCTTGGCTTGTCAGCCTCCAATCCTGCCAGGCACTCGACAGACCAAAGGTATGGACGGTTCACAAACAGAATTTTTAAATCTGTCCAGCATCAAAGGGCTGAATAGGAAATTGCAATCAAACGGAGAGAATGTCAATGAACTGCATAATCTGCCGCTACATGAAAAGGACAACAGTGGAGGGATGAAGGAAAAAAAAAGGTTTGCTTTCTCACCAAAAAGGAGGAAGTTTGTCGCCACTGATTGTTTTACTGATGTTTGATCGGAATAAACACACGGTAAGGTTAAAGAATAACTTCAAAGAAAAACAAAATTTGATGATTTACAAACCGACTTGTGGAAACATCCACGTCTGCTAGGATTTTAAGCAACAAAAATATATTTAATCCTATTAAATAAACGTTGCTGATTTGCAAATAATTATTTCATATCATTCTTATTTGTTTAAATTAGCTTTCTTTTACAGCTATAAATGTGTTGTGGAGATTTGAGAAAGAACATTTGTAAAGGATAAACTCCCCTTTCTTTTTTCTAAAGATCAATTATTTAGTTTGTCACCAATAACCTTGAAATGAAATCCAAAAAGAAACTATTTCCTGTCAGGTAGTCATGGTGTGCTCAAGCTTTTAAATGTTTTGTACATGGATTTTGTGTTCTTTAAATGTTTTTCATTTATGTGATTTTGTGCTTCCCTATTTTGCAGTTCTACGTGTGATTTGGGGTTCCTGTTGTTTTTTTCTTCATGTTCTGCATTATTATTTTATTTATTTGTTGGTGTTTTTTAGTTGGGGATTTATCAGTCCCCCTAAAAAGATATTTTTGTTTTTATTTATTTTTTGTTTATTTATTTATTTATTGCTTAAAATACCAAACATGACATTGAATTGCATTTCTGTTTCTGTGGTTAAAACTGATGGGTAGAAATACCAACTTGTTTTTTTATTGTTTTGTTTTAAATAGCATCTTATTTAGTAAAACATGGATAGATCCACATTTTCTCTTTTAACGTTTGCTTCATCTTTTGTCTTCCTTTCTTTCTCCTTTACCTTTCCGTTTCTATATCCATTGAATTTGAAATAGTCCTAAAACAATATCCATAAAGTTTTTTTGCAAATGTGTTGGTCTCTCTTTAGCATCAAGAAAGCAATCCATGGTGCTACACTGACAGACACGACACATAAAAAAAAAACAAAAAAACATTTATAGATCCTCATTCTCATTCATCAGATTTCCACTCCTCGGATCGCAAATTTTACATTTAAATGTATCTTGTTTACAAGTGGCTGTACAACTTTGAGACACAATTTATCAGAATGTCTTTTTGTTACTTTATTACTAATTTTCCCTGAACCAGAACCTAAATAATTAACTCAGTGAAAAGAAAAAGACATTTAGACATAGAGCACCTTTCATGATAAAAGGTGCTCTATGATAAGACATGTACAAATTGAGGTATGACTAAAAGACAAAGAGACAATAAAGAATTATATTTAAAAAGAAATACAATCATAATGTAAACTAACTTAATGTTAAGCCTGTTTGAATGGGAACACCTTCAGCTGCTTTGAAATGAGTCCAGACTGACCAACGCAGAAACAGAGGAAGCTCGCTCCACTCCTTCAGCCAATGAGGAGATTTTGGCTCGAGGACCTGAGGGATCCTCTTGGAATGTGTTCATTAATATAGTAAAATAAACATGGACTGTGTGTTAAAGTTGAAATAGAACAAACCCCTGAGCTATACTGACTGACAAGGTTCTGAAAATAAAGTTTAAATGTATTTATCTCCTAAACACTGGATGACTCAACTGCCTGTAAAATATACATCCATCCAAATACATTTTAAACTTAGCAGAAGTACAGGGCCTCATGAAAGTATTACTATATGCTTTTTTCCTATTAAATTTTATTTATATAGCACCAATTAACAACACACATCACATCATCTCAAGGCACTTTCCAAAGTCAGACTCCATCAGATCCTCCAGGTTGGTGAGAAAGTTTCCTCTCTAAGGAAACCCAGCAGGTTGCATCAAGTCTCTCCAAGCAGCATTCACTCCTCCTGAAAGAGCGTAGAGCCACAGTGGACAGTCGTCTGCATTGTTGATGGCTTTGCAGCAATCCCTCATACTGAGCATGCATGAAGCGACAGTGGAGAGGAAAACTCCCCTTTAACAGGGAGGAGAACCTCCATCAGAACCAGAACCAGGCTCAGTGTGAACGCTCATCTGCCTCCACCCACTGGGGCTTAGAGAAGACAGAGCAGAGACACAGAAAGCTCAGAAGCTCACATTGACCCAGGAGTACTTTCTATGTTAGAGAAGACAGAGCAGAGACACAGAAAGCACAGAAGCTCACATTGACCCAGGAGTACTTTCTATGTTAGAGAAGACAGAGCAGAGACACAGAAAGCTCAGAAGCTCACATTGACCCAGGAGTACTTTCTATGTTAGAGAAGACAGAGCAGAGACACAGGAAGCACAGAAGCTCACATTGACCCAGGAGTACTTTCTATGTTAGATGGTAATATTGGATGATCTGCCTCCCCTGATGATGTCACAGCTAACAGAACGCCAGACCAGGTGTACCTTCTATTAAGATAAAAATGACAGAACAAAAAGTTAAAAGCTGCAATAACAACAAACAATGCAGATTGGAGAGCAGTAGGAGAACTCAGCAGAGTGAGAGAAATAGACCCTGATGTCCTCCAGCAGCCTAAGCCTATAGCAGCATAAATATAGAGATAGCTCAGGGTAACATGAGCCACTCTGACTAGAAGCTTTGTCACAAAAGAAAGTTTTAAGATTAGTCTTAAAAGTAGACGTGGTGTCTGCCTCACGGACCAAAACTGGGAGTTGGTTCCCAACGAGCCACTCTAACTAAAAGCTTTGTCTCACATTTGTCACTTTACAACCATATATTATAATTCATTTTCAACAATAACTATGACAGGACAGGAGAGAGTGGTGCAGCAAAACAAAATTTTGTCTCCATCACCTAACAAAAGTCATCTGTTGATGGCAAACATCACGTTTAGGTCATTCCAGTGTGGTATAAATTATTGTCTTCCTGCTTAGTTCTGTTTCTTCTGCTTCTTTAAATTCGTCCAAGTAAATTATCTACAAATATCAGTCAGAGACTCCATAACCTACCTGCCTGGCACACGTCAGTTATTTTCATTCTCCCAAATTCACATCAAGTCATCATTAAAGCATCATATTAATTTTGATCGTTGATTCAGCATCAGTGAGCTTTTATTGTGTCGTTATTTATGAAGTTTGCCCACAAATGCTTTTCACCCTGTGCTGCTCAACAACCACCTCTTCCATTCCTCCATTCAGCTCATTTGTCTGCTTAATATTGCAGAAACCAATAAAGCTGTGAAATCTTATTGAGAATTGGACTCCACCCAGAGTCTCACTCTGCAGGTTATTTAAAAAAAAAAATCTCTTAGCCATACCCATCATCAATCTCCATACAAATATCTGCTCAACCCGTCACGCTTGACCTCCATTTTCATCTGAGTCTGGCCACCCCTTATCCAGGTTTTCATTCCATCATTCACTATCCCCCGCTTTAACTATCCTCACCTCGCCAACTGATTGGTGCACTTGCATGCACAGGTGGCCGAGGCTTCAGAGGTGGAACTAGGCGATATTAAACATATTGCTTTTTATCTGATTGATGCTAAAAAAAGTATTGCTTGTCTCCCAAGCATTTTAACTTTCAAGTTGGATGTGTAGATTGATCTTCTGCAGTGGACTTTAACATTAAAATGCCCGTAAATCAAATAGTCTTGTACATTCTTATAAATCTAATTGGGGACATACTTTCCAGGGAATGAGTTCTATGACTTATTGAAAGAAAAAAAATAAGGAGATTTATGTATTTTTCTCTGGATTGCAGATGGAGGTCAGTCCAGATTTCAAGTGGATTTGAAATCAGAGCAAACTTTGCCAACAGTTAAACTGAATTTTAAAGATGCACAAAAGTGGATCACATAAATGAGGGAACATAATGTATTCAGGAATCAAATTTAGATTTTGTTCTGTTTTAAGAGCAGTTTCCCCCTGGGATTACATATCAGAATCAGAATAATAATACTTTAATAATCCCAGAGGGAAGTTGTTGATCCAAATTGTTATCCAAGATAAATCAAGTACAGCGCTGTAGTTATAAAGTATAAAGGCTAACCTGTGTAACAGTAAGACATAAACTTATATTTTTCTGATGGAACCACTATTACAACTGTTTTCTATGCATTTTCCAGCCTTGCCCAAACTTTTTTCCAAATAAACATTACAAAACACCATGAAAACCATTGTTAAAACCTAGGAAACGCATCAGATTTTATAGATCCACATAATGCAGCCAATGGTGAGTGAATCTGTTGAAATCAAAGTGCTGATTTCCACAGTAGGACTCCTGATGTGGTCTTTGGTCAACACATTTACTCCTTGTATCATCAAAATTTAGCATAGTGCACTGCATTATATCAATAATGTGCAGATCATTTGGGAAAGGTTCTGATCTTGTGATGATCTTGGCATTGGCACTGATCTGTCCCACCGGTACACCTGCTCATCTCCACCGTGTCTGCAATTAGTCCTCATTGGTTTCATCTGTTTTCACCTCCTTATAATCCCTGTGCAGATCAGATGCCAGTGCCAGATTGTCTCAAGCAAGTCGTATGAGCATTCCAGCGTTCTCGTCCCTGTCTGCCTGTTTCCTGACCCCTGTGTTTCTTCTGAGCCTACCCGTGAACGAACTTGGACTGGACCCGGACTCTCCCTGTTGGACCTCCCTTCTGTACCGCCGCCGGATAATTGCCCTCTGTGTACTGGACCTGGACTCCCCCGGATTACGCCTCTGGAAAGCCCCTGTCGGATCCCTGCCTGTTCGCCCGCTACCCTCCACTCCCGGATCAGTTCGCTTGGGTTTCTGCCGGCTCTCCGGACCCAGCTACCCCAACTTCAGGTTAGTGGATAAGTCCTTCACATTGCTACCGTGAACCGACCACTGTTCACTAACCTGTTGTCTCTGCCTCAGGGGTTAACCACACTAAGCGCGAGCTACTGCGCGTGGAGAGGGCGAGTCCACTTCCTGCTTGTAAATAAAAACATTGAAAACGCCACTGACCTGTGTCGGCTGAAATCAGAGTCCTGCTCCCGCACATTACAGGACAATCTGGCCAGAAAGATGGACTCTTCGCCAGATACAGAGTGGCGAACGGGGGTGGAAAAGTCCATTTCGCAGCTTGAGGCTGGTGTCGCCGAGATCCTAGGTCATCTCCGCAGCCAAGAGGCTCCCGCACTTCCGCAAACATCCGCCTCCGTCACCACGTCACGTGTGATGACGTCGACGTTGCCTGAGCCGCGTCTAACTCCCCCCGAGCCTTTTGGGGGCAACCCAGATCAGTGCAGAGCGTTTTTAACTCAATGTGAAATCCACTTTGAGTTACAACCATCTTCCTATCCCACGGATCGCTCTAAAGTTGCTTTTGTTATCTCCCTGCTGACCGGCAAAGCTAAATTATGGGGGGCTTCTGAATGGCAGAATGATTCACTGATTTGCCATTCTTATTATGATTTTTCACGCGAATTGGTCAGAGTCTTCAGCCCCGTCCTGCCATGCCGGGAATCCTCTAGGGGTCTTTTATCCCTCAAGCAGGGAGACAGGTCCGTCTCTGACTATATTATTGACTTCCACCTGCTATCTGCCGATAGTCTATGGAATGAGCCCGCTCTTATGGATGTGTTCATTAATGGTTTGAACGAAAAGATAAAAGATGAACTTGCTACCCGGGACTACCCCAGGACTCTCAAGGAGTTGGAAGATCTTACCACACGAGTCGACCTCAGACTAATGGAACGGCGAAGGGATCGTCGTCCGGCGCCTTCATCCCGCCTCTGGACTCCTTCGTCCGCCTCTGCTGTACCGTTGACCCCGCATGCTTCAGCGGATCCTGAACCCATGCAACTGGGGAAGACAGTCCTCACTAAGGAGGAGTGCCAGCGCAGACAGCTGCGCGGTCTCTGTCTCTATTGTGGTGGTGAGGGGCACCACGTCCGTTCGTGCCCAGTAAAAGGTCAGGCTCAGTAGGGGGGGGGAGATCCCTATTGAGCCGCACAAAACTCTCTGTCTCCCCAGATCTCCTGTTCCCATCAACACTCACTGTTTCTGCAAAATCTCATAACCTCTCTGTCTTCATTGATTCTGGGGCGGACACAGAGTTTATGGACGAAGGACTGGCGAGGACTCTGAACATCAAACTCCACCCGGGACCATCTCCTCACAGCGTCCTTGCCCTGGACGGGCATCCACTGAACCACTCCCACCTCGTCACGGAGCCAATCGAACTGCTAATTGGAGGTAATCACAGGGAGAGGCTTACATTTATGATAATTGACTCTCCACAGGTTCCCATTGTCCTGGGCGCCACCTGGCTTAGGAGACACAACCCCCTAATAGATTGGCAAAAGAAAGAGATTATGGGTGGGCTCCCGCCTGTTCAGGTTGCTGCCTACTGTCGGCTCAACCTTTTGTGAGATTGGATTGTAGGTCTGAGGAGACCTACCCTGACCTATCTAGGGTTCCTCCTGAGTACCATGACCTGAAGGAGGTTTTTAATAAGGCCAAAGCTACGAGCCTGCCTCCGCACCGCCCATATGATTGTTGTATCGACCTACTACCCGGTACAACTCCCCCTAGGGGTCGCCTGTATTCCTTGTCTGCGCCAGAGTCAGATGCTATGCAGAAATATGTCAACGAGGCCCTAAGAGCCGGCATTATCCGCCCTTCCTCCTCTCCTGCGGGCGCAGGTTTCTTCTTTGTTGGGAAGAAGGATGGCTCCCTCCGCCCCTGTATTGATTACAGGGGACTTAATGACATTTCAGTTAAAAATCGGTACCCCATTCCCCTCATGAACACGGCTTTCGACCAGATCCAGGGGGCCAAAGTGTTTACTAAACTAGATTTACGAAATGCCTATCATCTCGTCCGGATTAGGGAGGGGGACGAATGGAAGACCGCCTTCAACACCCCCACAGGCCACTACGAGTATCTAGTCATGCCGTTTGGGCTCATCAATGCCCCGGCCGTCTTTCAGAATCTTGTTAATGAGGTACTGAGGGACATGATTGGGCGGTTTGTGTTCGTATACCTGGATGACATACTCATTTACTCCGATAATATAACTGTTCACAGACAACATGTCCGCTCTGTCTTACTTCGCCTTCTACAGAACCAGTTATATGTGAAGGCGGAGAAATGTGAATTCCATGTCACCTCCACCTCTTTCCTTGGGTTTTTTTTGTCTCCCGGCCAGATGTCAATGGACCCAGCCAAGGTCAGGTCGGTCATTGACTGGCCTCTCCCGACCGATCGGAAGCAGTTACAGAGGTTTCTGGGGTTTGCAAATTTCTATAGACGATTCATCCGGAAGTACAGTCAAGTGGCAGCTCCCCTCCACACTTTGACTTCTTGTAAGCAGAGGTTTACCTGGAACGATCTGGCTGACAAAGCATTCAGACGGCTGAAGAACTTATTCACCTCAGCCCCGATTCTCATCACCCCCGACCCCAAGAAACAGTTCGTTTTAGAGGTGGATGCCTCTGATTCTGGCGTCGGGGCCATACTCAGCCAGAGAGCCGAAGACGGTCGTGTTCACCCATGTGCTTACTTCTCAAAAAAATTATCCAGTGCGGAACGCAACTATGACGTAGGTAACCGGGAACTCCTAACAATCAAGCTGGCTCTGGAGGAGTGGAGACACTGGCTAGAAGGCTCTAAGGTTCCTTTCCTGGTGTGGACTGACCACCGTAACCTAGAGTACCTGAAGACGGCAAAGAGACTCAACCCCCGACAAGCCAGGTGGGCTTTATTTTTTAGCCGGTTTAACTTCTCCCTTTCTTACAGGCCGGGCTCCAAGAACGCAAAGCCGGACGCCCTGTCCCGAATGTACGAGGTGGAGAAGGAGGGTCCCGTCGAGGCGCCAGAATTCATTTTGCCAGACACAGTAAGATGTGCAGTCACCAAGCTCAACCTTGAGAATGAGGTCAGGCGTTCTCTAGACGGGGTACAGGTCCCTCAAGCCTGTCCCAAGAACAGGCTCTTTGTTCCTGAACCCTTAAGGGGCAGGGTTCTTAACTTCTGCCACAGTTCCCGCCTATACTGCCACCCAGGAATCACAAAGTCTCTCTGTATTATCCGCTCCCAGTTTTGGTGGCCCACCCTGACTAAGGATGTAAGGGAGTTTGTCTCCGCCTGTCCCAGCTGCAGCCAGGCCAAAGTTTCCCGTCAGGCCCCGTCCGGTTTACTCCGGCCTCTGCCTGTACCCCCCCGGCCCTGGTCCAGCGTGTCCATGGACTTTGTTACTGGCCTGCCTGTCTCGGGAGGTAAAACAGTCATCCTTACCATTGTGGATCGGTTTTCAAAGATGGTCCACCTGGTTCCCCTTCCCAAACTCCCATCAGCCAAGGAAATGGGTGCCATCCTGGCTCAGGAGGTGTTCCGGTTACACGGTTTACCTACTGACATCGTTTCCGACAGGGGGCCCCAGTTTGTGGCTCGCTATTGGCGGGAGTTCTGTTCCATGCTGGGGATCTCTGTTAGTCTGTCCTCTGGGTTCCATCCTCAGACTGATGGCCAAACAGAGCGTCTTAACCAAGAGGTGGAAGCCAAACTTCGCCTCATCTGTGAGTCTGACCCCTCCAAGTGGGCCCAGAACCTACCCTGGGTGGAGCATGCCATTAACTCCACACCCTCCAGCTCCACTGGGCTCTCCCCTTTTTATGTTGTGCATGGGTTCCAGCCGCCAGTGTTTTCCATCGAGGAGAGGGAGTCCAGGGTCCCATCCGCCCGTCTGTCTGCACTAAGGTGTCAGCGGGTCTGGAGAAGGGCAAGGAGAGCCATCCTTAAATCGTCCCAGGTCCAAGCCCGGGCTGCTAATCGCCGACGAATTCCGGCTCCGCAGTACCAACCAGGAGATAAAGTCTGGCTATCCACAAAGGACCTTCCCCTGAAAGTTGAGAGTAAGAAACTGGCGCCACGGTTCATTGGCCCGTTTTCCGTCTCCAAGGTGGTTAATCCGGTGGCAGTCCGCCTCCGCCTGCCTCCGACGATGAAGGTCCACCCTACATTCCACGTCTCTCGGGTCAAACCCGTCAGGCTCTCAAGGTTTTTCCCCTCCTCCAGAACCCCACCTCCTCCTCGTTTGGTTGATGGAGCTCCGGCCTTTACAGTAAGGCGGATACTCAAGTCCAGGAGGTGGGGCAGGGGCATGCAGTACCTGGTTGATTGGGAGGGTTATGGACCTGAGGAGCGGCAGTGGGTTCCCGCCCGCTTCATCTTAGACAAGTCCCTTATCAGGGATTTCCACAAGGCACGCTCTGAACATCCTAAGGCGTCTGGTATCCGCCCTTAAGGGGGGGGCTCTGTGATGATCTTGGCATTGGCACTGATCTGTCCCACCGGTACACCTGCTCATCTCCACCGTGTCTGCAATTAGTCCTCATTGGTTTCATCTGTTTTCACCTCCTTATAATCCCTGTGCAGATCAGATGCCAGTGCCAGATTGTCTCAAGCAAGTCGTATGAGCATTCCAGCGTTCTCGTCCCTGTCTGCCTGTTTCCTGACCCCTGTGTTTCTTCTGAGCCTACCCGTGAACGAACTTGGACTGGACCCGGACTCTCCCTGTTGGACCTCCCTTCTGTACCGCCGCCGGATAATTGCCCTCTGTGTACTGGACCTGGACTCCCCCGGATTACGCCTCTGGAAAGCCCCTGTCGGATCCCTGCCTGTTCGCCCGCTACCCTCCACTCCCGGATCAGTTCGCTTGGGTTTCTGCCGGCTCTCCGGACCCAGCTACCCCAACTTCAGGTTAGTGGATAAGTCCTTCACATTGCTACCGTGAACCGACCACTGTTCACTAACCTGTTGTCTCTGCCTCAGGGGTTAACCACACTAAGCGCGAGCTACTGCGCGTGGAGAGGGCGAGTCCACTTCCTGCTTGTAAATAAAAACATTGAAAACGCCACTGACCTGTGTCGGCTGAAATCAGAGTCCTGCTCCCGCACATTACAGATCTTTGAATCATTCAATTCGATTACATTTTATTTATACTGCCCCAATTCACAATATGTAATTTCAATGCCACTTCAATCAAAATCATACAGACAGACATATTTAGATCAGAATATTAATATGATGAGGATGAATCTACCCTAAGTGCATTTGCTGCCTTAAGCTGAAAGAATTTCTCAAGAAGAAGTAAAAAGTTTTGCAGAACCTTTGCAGAAAATAGCGGAACATGCAGTTCTGTCAAACAGAAAGCTCCGATACGGTCAAATGTGGACTTTATATTCTCTCGTTCTTTGTAAACTGTTGTCACAAATTCTCCTCAAACAGCTTCTGCTTTGATTGAAGCAAAGGTGGTCCATATGTCCCACAAATTCCTGGTGATGCACATTGCACACATAACAAGGATAACATTGGACTCACTTTACTGCCATCTAGTGGTTGAAGTTATGCTCAGTTATTTGTAATTCAGCTAAATTGCATACTAAATACCTACATCTACTGCGTGTGCTAAATCCAAATTAACAAGCTCTGCAAAATTCTCAGTTCGCTTAAGAGGAAAAACAAATCTATTGTTTTGTATATTTGTAATTGTTATAACACTAAAACTGGTTATAATGCTCGTTCAGAGAATGCTGGAAATGGAGAAAAGTTTTCTGGCAACCCGTCAGTGATGATGAACCAGAATTCTCCTCTTCTGGGTTAAACTAATCAGGTGGGAGAGACTGACCAATCAGATGCAAACTTTGGGACCCAAATAAGCTCTGAGCTGCACAATCTGTCACTTTAAATCACATAACCGTTTACCTTAGGCATAATACAGTCATAGCTGATGACTAATGTTGTCTTCATATTAACTGGTTGTCTTTTCTAATTAAGCTACTTGAAACTACTCCTAAACCTCTGCATACTATAGAGCACCTTTGTCCTATTGGCCCATTTGTTCGGGTTTTTTTCTCCTGTTGCAATGATATTATTCCAGTAATCGATATATGTGCTCCTTAATTATTTTACAGGGGCCATGACATCACCGTATAAACTATTTTGTGTCGTTGATATTGTTGCATATGGAAATTCTCAAAGAATGTCGTTTAAAAAATGACGTCATCTTTTTGTAGGAGGTTGTTTTGTCAGGTTAGATTCCCCTCCTCAGTAAAAGGGTTGGGTACGGTAATGATACGTACCTCTACCAGGTTGACTTCACAGCGTGGCTCACCATTAAATTAGCCGGCCGGTGTATCAGCTGGGGGGTGTGCGCTGATTGGAGAATATGAATTAGGTAGAAAGATTAACTGTCCTCTGACTTTGCCAATGAGCAGATCCTTTGGGACCCACTCTTGACATTCAACTGATGATATTATACCCCTGAAACCTCAGAAAAATTAAATTTGTTGTCATAGGCCCTTTAAAGCTTTGGGGTTTATAAATGAATAAATTAGGATGTGTCTTGTAAGACGATTTTTTACAGGTACAGGCACTCAGCTGAAAACCTCTTGATCATAACCAACAAGGTTATTTCCACCTCATGGAAACCTCACACATGGTTGGGAATTTGCTTTGACTAGACCAACGGCACTTCAATGCCGCGTAGGACAGGCCTAAAGTAACAGGGCTTAATGTAGATTAAAGTTTGTCTGAGGAAGGCCGGCTGATACAACACCTGATACAACACTTATCTACTTTCAATTAAATATGTAACTATAAATAAATGATCGTGCAATAAAAGTAACGCTTTCTTTTAAAGGTAACAACAGATTTTTTTCAATGGAAGGATTTAAATGTCTGTTTCGATTCAGCAACTCCAATCATTCAGATCAGAGTACAGCGACTGGTCAGGGAATCAGAATTTATTATTATTTTTTTAATTAAGCAGCAGAACATTTCCTCTCTCTGGAGCCACCCACCAAAGCTACCCATGCGATAAAGGAAGCACTGACTGTGCAAAGCTTAAACTGAGACCCGTGGCCTATCTATTCTCCCTGTCATGTGACTGATATTAGCAGCAACCAGCTCCCCGCCCGGCCGGCTGCAGTCTCTGTTCCTTCCCAGCCTGAGATACAGAAGCAGGTCACCGCTGCTGTGTCTGCAGCCCCGCCGCACGCCGCTGCCCTGCTATCTGCTTAAAAAGCATGCTTATGGCTTTTTCACTCGTCCAGCTGTGTGTGTGTGTGTGTGTGTGTGTGTGTGTGTGTGTGTGTGTGTGTGTGTGTGTGTGTGTGTGTGTGTGTGTGTGTGTGTGTGTGTGTGTGTGTGTGTGTGTTGAGATTAAGATGAATTCAGATCATATGCACGTTATTTCCAGGGTTGCACTCTCTGGTCGGCTCTGCGAAGCATGATGGGGTTTTGTTGTCTGCCCGTCGCTGCAGTCTAAACTCCTCACTTCCTGCTTTGATTTCTCCTGTGTGGAGGGGCACCAATAGGTGGCAATGTTGATCAGTCAGATGCTCTGCTCAGCCAGGCTTTCCTTTACAGCACAAAGCAGATAGCTATTTTGTTTTTGTTGGTTTTTGCTCCACATATTATTTAGGAAGAAGGATCTTATTCTATTTTTTGTCAAACATCTTGAACAGCAGGACATCTCCTCGTCCTCTTTTCAGTAGAACTTCTGTTATTTTCTAGCAGATGCAGTAGAGTAACAGAAAGCCAACAGAGCCAACGGTGTTAGCATGACATGCATGGATGCTGCTGATTCTTTGTAGTTGCATCATAATGAAAAGTAGGCTGTTTAAATTACAACCAGAATGGATTTTAGTCAGGGAAGTTGTTCTTTCTGTCAAACAAGTTGCCCCTGTTTGGAGGAACAGAGACAGCGGATGATGAACATGTTGGTTACAGCGGATTCCTCTCCAGAAAGACATTTTTCTCTCTAGACGTTGCTCGGACGAACAGCAATTTTAGTATGTTGCTGCACACCGGACTGGTTTCTCCAAATTGCCCTTAGGTGTGAGTGTGTGCATGATTGTCTGTCCTGTCTCCGTGTTGCCTCCTGATATACTGGCAACCTGTCAACCCGATGACTGCTGTAGGTAGGCACCAACCCCCCCGCAACCCCGCGTGTTCGGAGAGGACGAAACACATAAAGACGTGCAGAAATGATCGGCTGCCCAGCTAAAGTGACGGATGGTTTTTCTAAACAGATCTTTTGGGTCTGCAGAATTTTTGCAGGATAACCCAGAACACCAAACTTAATGCAAATCATGGTGGCTCAGAGATGATGGTCATACCCTGGTGTTGTGTCTATTCGTCACACATGCAGGATCATAGATCAGGGAGAATACATCAAAATACTTGAAGATGAAATGTTGTTGATATTCCAGTGTCACCAGCGAGGAGCAGCATCTGGGTTTCTGACCAACAACATGAACAGTCCAGTCCCCGGACCTCAGTCACCTAGAAAACCCGTAGAAACGGATGTTTCTGAGACAAGATGCAGGAAATGCAGAAGAACTGTGGAGTACAGTCCAGTCATCCTGAGCTAGAACACATGTTCACAGGTGACTGAGGATGGTTGAATTCATGCAACACAGACGTAGAGCTGTTCTGTGAAAAACAGGTTACACAGCAAAGCATTAGTTCAGTTATTCAGAGGAAAACTCAAAGCATTCAAGCTTTTTTTTCAGTTTATACAATAAATGTTTGAGTCTGTAAAGTGAAACGCTGACACTGCTGTTTTATGAACAGCCTGATATTTCCTTTTCTTCCCCTTCTGTTTGATTTAATCACTTTTTCTTTGTGTTTCCATTTGAAAAAGTGTGTTCCCAGGGCATTACATTACACATATAAAAAAATAAACTTTGAGCTCCGTTCTTTTGTTAACACTTCCGTCATTTTGAACAGGATTTAGCAGCAAGAGGCTGAAGGGTTAGCAGTCGGTTCGGATGAAGACCTACCTGTTGCCAAACAGCTCCCCGTCTGCAGACGGTGGATTTCTTATCGGGGCATTGTTCTCAGTCCATCCATTTTGTGAATATCAGAGACTGTTGCAGAGAAATGAATATGGCAGATTTGCAGGACCTCCCTTGGTCACTGATTGCTGGCACAGAATGAGGTTCCTTTTGTTGTTGTGGATGTAAATTTCAGAAAGAAGCCAAGATTCACATCACCATCATCTGTGAGCTCCCTTAGCAACGACAAAAGATGTGTCCATCTGTCAGCGGCTGTATCGCTCTGAGCATCAGAGTCTCCGCTGCTCCGTAACAATATGTGTGAAGGGGGCAAAATCAACAAGAACACCTTAATAAAAATCTGTGACTAAAAATCTCAATGACTATGTTAGTCAGTGGACTATGTAGTTCTTTTTTTTTCCTGGTTAAGGTTTAAATGCATCAAAAAGAAACCTTAGCATAGGAATCTATGAAGAATAAGAATCAGTAAGTCTGTTCTAACCTGGGGAGGTGCTGGCACCGTTCCTGTTCACCCTGCACAGACTTCTGGGAGATGATGTCTGCACCGCAGGCTGCCACCTCCACAACTTCTCAGAAGACTCTACATTAGTCTAAGAAGAGATGCCAGCTGGTATCCACATATTTTTTATTTTACAAAACTTTATTGAACACTTCTAGAGACAATTACATTCACCATTACTTCCGTAAACATTGTGCTGCCCCGTGACGTCTCCTCCTGTTATCGCCACATGCGGGTCGCTTGGCGGTCTTGAACCGTTTAGACAGAAGTATGATGGCGGTGGCATTAAATAGAGCCTTAGAGTGTCAGGGTGTGTTGAGAACCAAAGTAGAGATAAAAGCTGGAAAACCGCCAGTAGAGTTACGATTGATTTATTAGACAAATGGACATGGCTTCCAGGATAAAGGTGATACAGGAACCAGGAACACGGAAAAGATAACCAGGACTGAGTAGATAGACCATGGCTGACTGCCATTTACTCAACGGTCTGTTGCTGTTAAACTCTGTTGACGTTTTACTTCCACAGAACAGGTCTATGATGCTTTATTCTGTTCTATTTCTGGTCTGCTTCTCTTACTCACTTCCATGTCTGCAGGCTGCTGCTTTTTGTCAAAATAAAATACCAAATGCTGCGCTCTGTATTAGGAACCCTGGGATCTCTCATATGATTGGCTGAGGAACCAGGAAGTAAACACGGGCTACACTCTGAGCAGAAGTAGTTCTGGACCATACCTCCAGGTTTGAAAGGAGAAAGACGTAACTAAGACATTGTCGATGGACAGAACTGACTATTTATACGGAATGTTACTAACATCCTGGGTCAGGATATCTTACATATTGCTCCTTTAATGTCATCTCTGCATCTCTGTGGGACAATAAAGGATATTTATTTTTTTATTTTATTCTATTCTGTTTTAAGTCAATACCAACCAAAAAGGAAATCCTGCCTTGAAGAAATCTTGAACTTTAGACCAGGCTGTCTTCACAGTACAAGAGGCGTTCAAACTCGTTTTGTCTTCAGTCTTACAGAGCTAACGATATTTAATTTCCATCCATCCATCCACCCACCCATCCACCCATCCATCCATCCATCCATCCACCAACCCACCCACCCACCCACCCATCCATCCATCCATCCATCCATCCATCCATCCATCCATCCATCCATCCATCCATCCATTGCTTCCAGAGGGAAACAAAGAAATCTCCAGAGAAGAGGCCAGAGCCATACACACTGTGGTCCCTTTAGTGAGTTCTGGGTCTCCTCCCTGTGGAACATGCCCAGAAAACCTCCAAAGCAAAGGAAAGAGGAGACGTCCTACTGAGATGCCTGCTCATTTCAGCAGCTTGTTAATGTGATCCTGTTCTCTTAGTCCTCTCCATGTCACTGGACAGTAGCTGAGGGTTGGAAAGTAGACGGAGTGGTAAGTAAAA
This sequence comes from Fundulus heteroclitus, assembly GCF_011125445.2. Classification (NCBI taxonomy): domain Eukaryota; kingdom Metazoa; phylum Chordata; class Actinopteri; order Cyprinodontiformes; family Fundulidae; genus Fundulus; species Fundulus heteroclitus. The sequence goes on along the minus strand of NC_046371.1, from coordinate 2,446,048 downwards.
CGCTTTGCTTCTGGGTTACAATCTTCCTTCACGGTGACAGACTGGAGCAATGCCCACAGTGCTGCAGACGAGACCCCAGCCCATCTGCCCATCTCCTGCTCCCTCCTACAATTACTTCTGAATAAGACAGCAAGCATCAGCTATGTCACATGTCTGAAAATTAAAAAAAAGCTGCAGTTCCTCATTTCTACGTGAACCCACATGGTACTGGAGACTCATCAAATTGTTGTCTAAAATGTTCCAAACCCAAACACATCTAAATATTATCCATGCATGACGTCTTTAAACCATAAAGCCCTTGCCTAGCGTACGCATGCTGTATAAAACTGGACTTTTAATAATTCTGCTGTGGATTCTTACAGGCTTAGTTGGCAAAGGGAACTCCTGAGGCAGCATAGACATATCACTGACGGCAGGAACATCCCAGATTTTGTAAGTACAACCATCCCCCCCCCCACACTGATCAGCGTCAATGAGCAAACATGTGGCCCGACACTGGCAAAGAGAAAGTGAACGTCAGCTCGTTACTCTGTCAGGGACACTTTAAGCGTATTGGGGGAAATTTTGCTGCGTTCAGTTGCCTGGGAGCAGCTAATGACCGTGCCCTGGGGGGGGTCTTCTGAGCGGAGCACCAGGTTCTGGGGTTGTGCTCTGCCAGGGATATGCCTCATCAACAGCTCTTTTTGTGATTTTCATGGAGGGAAGCCTCGGGAAGAGAACAGTGTCAAGTGCGGTGGCTTCGGGATTGCACATGGCTTTTTTTTTTGCAGATGATGTTGCTTTGTTTTGCTCCGGGGGGGGGTGGGCACCGAGTGGAGTGAGTCACAGGTGTAGGCGTTGAAGGATCTCATGGGAGTGTGAGAATCAATAGACCGGTGCTGCATTGCCCTTAAAGAGCACAATGTGCTGCACTGTTTTTTATTGAATTCTGGACAGAATCATGTCATTTACAATGAAAATACTGCAAAACCTCTATGATATAAATGGCATGGGAAAGAAACACAGCATGAATAATGCATTTGCTTCCATAGCCACTTTGTTGTTACTAAAGAAATATAAATAAGGCCTGTAGTGATTGAGAATTCACACATTAAAAAAGGAATGGAAGAATAACATTTCAGTTCATGGAGGATACAAGACTGTGTGCAACATATGTATCTGCCACGTTTGTGTGGAAATGCAGCTAAAATAAGAGCGCGCTGTGCTGGGTAATGGTAAGCAGAACAAGTATAAATACACACAACGCTGAATCCAACAACACAGTCAGGACATAAAAACACGGTGTAAAGATAAATAATCAACCGCATTATGAGATCAGCCTGTAATTTGTATTTTTAACACAAACATCTGCACAAGTCTAACGATACAGAAATAGCTCTTATGAAGGGAACACCAACAGGTCGTTGAACGGCTTACTTCTTTTATGCCTTGGGCCGGCTCTGCTCCAGAGGAAGAAACAGAGTTTGTTCTTCAGATGCTGATGTTTTCTATTATACAATACATTTTTTTTTATTGTACAGAGCCAATGAGTGAAATGAAAAGTATTATTATTATTATTATTATTATTATTATTATTATTATTATTATTATTATTATTATTATTATTATATGCTCTGGTTCATAGACATGCCTGTTAAAGTTTGAAGGCTGTTTGCTAGCTGTTGGTATGTATATTGTTTCTACGTCACACAGCAGGTTCTTTGCTAGCCTGTAGTTTCATGTTGTCTCATTGTTTCCATGTTAGATTGTTACTGTTGGGACTCAAGGTTCTCTTTTAGCTTTTAGTTGCTACTTTCACCCGAAGCATCTAGGTTAGCTTGTAGATAACATTTTAAGTTTGTATTTTCTACATTGTCTTTAGCTTCTCCGTCAGGCTTTACTTGTTTACATGCTGGCTTGTGGTTTTTATGCCATCCTCTAATCTCGATGCTAGCCTGTAATTTTCATGTTGAATGTTGAATTATTAGCTTGTAGTTTTTGAGTTGGCTTAAGGTTTTATAAATACATTTTTGCCTGGACGGGTGGACTTTTGATGTTCTGTCTGGGGAATCCTGGAGGGATTCATATGTTAATAAATGTCTGGTGTTCATTGTTTTTCATGGGACCAATAGGCATGCACTTATACTGATGGTGCGATGCATGGAATAAAACGTCTTTCTTGTGACATCATCCCTGAGCTGCTGATTTTTGGGTGGTTTATTGTTACAACGGGGAAATGGTTGGGTCCACCAAAAGTGGGTCAAGTATTTTGAGAAGTCCAAAAGCAGAACTTGTTTCTCAGATTCACTGATTAATACGCTGTTCCTCTTCAAACCTCGCAGATGTTCAAAGGGTTTTCATCAGTGGACCAAGGACCGGAACCAGCATCCTGCTGAGTCACCAAGGGAGGTTCAATAAAATTTCAAAGGCATTTTATGAAAAGACTTTCATGTTTATTAGTTGAGCAACCAAAAACTGATCAGCAGAAATATCATTTACTGTCCCTTAGTGGGGAAATTCAGGTGTACAAGCAGCAAGGTTAAATCCAACTGGAAGCATGCTGATGCACACATAAATTATAAATATTAAAACAAAAAACAAGATTAGCAGAGTCTACGGTAAAGGAAAATGTGCAGCATATTAAACAGATACTGTTCAGTTATTAGTCATTAAACAAAGAATAATAAAAAATCAAATAAGTGTGCAACTAAGCAATGTGACCTCAGGAAATGGAAAAAAAGTGTATTTGTATTGGAGAATTAAAAAACATCAACAGACTATTTACAATAATTAAAAAGACTGTAAAACAGCAGGGATGTAAATACAGAGATCAGCAGAATATGGGAGGCAGCGAGGAAGACAGAAATAATTAGGATGAAGCAGAAATTTTGGTTTGTTGAATAAGTGCTTTTATTTTTATTACATAGAAAAGTATAGTTCTTTTCTCAGAATAATATTTTAGGTTTGTGTTTATTTATTTTTGCCGTATGACTCAGAAGGTGAGCTATTACCGTTACAGGTTAATTTTCTAATACAGAAGAGTCGTTATTTCTATCCTTATTTAATTCCAGTTTTCAAAGCCATTTTTTTATTTGTTGACTTAATTATAAAAAAGGCTAATTGAAATGTTTAAAAAAAAAAAAATTCCAATCAAACAGAGGACACGTGAATATGTTAAAAATTACAAGCCTTCTTTAACTAAAGAGAATATAATTAAAGTGTTTCACAACTGGGTCAGGTGTAATTTTTTTATTTTTGTAAATAGAATTATGATCTCTCTGCTGTCGCTTCTGAATTCGTTTTTAGTGTCTACATCAGCCTGGAGGTTCTAGCATGAAGTTTAAGTTAGTTAGTTATCTTATGGTTGTAGTGTTGGCTTTTTGTTTTTATTCCTGAAAATTAAGACATAAAATTGTGTTTTATTTACCAGGAGATTAGTAGAATTTCATAAATCAATTGAAGTCTGTGCAGCAATGTTTTCATAGACTAATCTAGCAGCATTTTAATAATTGGATACATGAACGCAGTTAACTAACCAGCCAACACAAGCTCCATATTCCTTAAAATCTATAAAAGGATTTTCTGATTTATTCTGAAAAATAATGTAAGTAAATTTGCCTTTTTTCCCTGAAAGCAGATTATTACTTTTTTGTACTCTGTTTTAAATCATGCAAAGGTCATATTTTACAGTATAAGGAAAGACCTTTGGGCTGAATAAAAAGGCCCCTGAAAGTCCTTTTAATCACTTTTATTCTAACCTGTCACGGTCTAAGGAGTTTTTGTGCAGTTTTAGCATTTCAGCATCTTTAGGTTATGTTTTATTCCTTGTTTGATACGTCAGTCTTTTCTTAGCTATCCTACTTATTTTCCTTACATCGAGGCTTTCCTCCGGTCGTCTTGTGCTTCTTATATTTATCAGATCAGCCTTGTTTCAGGTGCTTTCTGTAATGTATTTAGTTTATTCCCTGCGTCTAGTTATCCTCAGTTACATTTAGATTGTCTCTCTCGCCCCCTGTTGCTACCAGCTCTCTCTCCTCAGTTCTTCTTCCAGCTCCTTCTCCACACCTGCCATCAATTAGTCAATCAACCCCTGCCATTGCTGCAGCTCTCAGTATTTAAGCTCCTCTCATTGTCCAGTTTACTGCTGGTTTCTGCTCTTTGCTTCATGTCACTTTGACAGATCACGTCCTCGTTTCTACGTTTTGTTTTTGCTGCAGCTCCTGCACCCTCCAGTGTTTCTGTGAGTTTGGATTTTCTTTAAATTCCCCCATAACTGCTCCCTGCATCTGCCTCTCTGCATCTGGGTCGTACAACATTCACTACAAGACATGACATAACCACTAAAAGTCAGAATATTCATCAGCAATTCATGAGAATATCTAAAAGGGAAAAAAAAATTGGGGGGTTGGGTCGCGTCTTTTCACAGGTGTCATTGTAAATTGAGAGTTTTAGGCTTTAATTGTCAAATTACCCTCATGATCATGGTCTCATTGGGAACCTATTTTATTGCCGTTTCACATGAAGCTGTTGGATAAAAGTGAGGTTAATGAATTAATCCTAAACCCAAATTGCCGGAGATTATGCTTAAACAATTAGTGCCAACCCAATGACAAAACTAAAGATGCTTGTCTTATAATAATAACCTAAAGTCCAGTGATTATGGGGTCAGCTAGAGGAATCACTGGATCTCATTGTGTCAGTCAAAAGTGGCTTCACTAATAATGAAATCATTTTTCAGGATCAACAAACAAGCTCCATCTCAGTGTAGATGCATGTTGGACTTTTAAAGAGGAGCTGAATAACGGTCCAAAGTGCTAAGATGATTGGCTAGCTGCTGAATTAAAGTGCTGGACACAGACTGGTTTCAAACTGCAAAACCCAAGGAGGGACGGTAAAGCTTAGCTACTAAATGTGATCTTTATCGCTTCCTGATTTATTTTAATACAGGTGTTGCAATAATTACAGTAATGCTAGATATGTCTGGAGAATATTAACAAAGTCAGAATGTTCAGCTAATAAATAAAGGAGTTTTGTGTCGTTAAAAATGTACATGGATTTACCAAGCATTCATAAAGAGAAGTGATTGATTGCAGCTTATTATGAACATTTGACATTTTTATTGTTTACAAAAAAAGAAAGATTTAAAAAACACATAAAGAAGAAAATACTGAATCTGAAAATGGCCCTGTTTTTATTTATTATTTTTTTTTAGAAGTTGCTTGACCTAGAGGGACACCACGGAGCTGCGTTGTCACATGAGGGACCAGGAGAATCTGCTAAGCGTCGCTGTCTCTGTTCTGATGGGTGCAAACCAGACCAGTGGCAGAAGCCATTCATTTCTCACTGCACAGCAACAGGAATCTCAAGTGTTACACTCCCTTGCATCTGACTTCAAAGTCAGAATTTAGCTCTGGGAGTGACATCTTGCCTAATTTAACATCATTTCCAGATCTACTTTTTCTCCAACTCACTTTTTGCTGCCAGAAGAAAGTGAGAGGGATCGCATTTAGCTCCAGCGTCAGAACGGCTCGCAGCTTTTTAATTAGCTGTTGCCCACCTCCATCCCCCGGATGAAAAGCAGCTCTCTTCCCTGCCCGGCGAATTCTTCCTGCCAACATCCAGGTGCGTCTCCATAAACAGGACTATCACCAAAAACATGCTTTATTTCACAAGTTCATTTCAATAAGCGAAGCTCATATTTCATGCGCAGTAGTCGTGTGAATAAAGTATCGGCCCCTTCTTGTCATCAAATTATACTATCTTACAAAAATAAACCGAGGAACTGCAAAAAAAAAGGATTTAAATTCTGATTTAATTTACTGAATGAAGGAAGGTATCCAAACTGTGTGGAAAAGTAATCACCCCTAAACCTAATAACTGTCTGTGCCACCGCTGACGGCAACAGCTGCCAAGTGTTTTACGATAATGGCCGATGAGCGTTTAAAGTCTCTGTGGAGGACTTCTGGCTCACTTTTCTTTGCAGGATTTATTTAATTGAGCCCAAAACTGGAGGGTTTTCCAGCTGGAACGAGCTTTTTAAAGGTCACACCACAGAAAGCCTCTCAGAGTTAAATCCAAACTTTGACTAGGTCACTACAAAACGAGCGAGTCGTCCAGGCAGCCCCAGACATCACACTACCACCACCGTGCTAGCTTATCAGGGATGTCCTTTTCTCTGAGAGGCAGTCTTGGTTTTACATCAGGGATAGAAGGCCCTTGTGCTTTTGGTTCAGCAGAGGTTCTTGCCTTAGAACCCTCCAGTAGAGGCCATTTTTACCCAGTCTCTCGTGGTAAACCGTGATCTCTGACCTTAGCTGAGGAAGTAGGCCCTCTGGGTTTTAGATGCTGCTCTAAGCTCCTCTGTGCCCCCCAGGATGAGTCCCCTGTTGGCTCTTGGAGTGATTTTGGTAGGCTGGATGCTTCTGGAAAGGTTCTCCTCTTTTCCATGTTTGTGTGGATGATGGTTCTAACTGTGGTTCTTAATGTCCCGACGCCTGAGAAATGGTTTTGCAGTCTGATATGTCAGTCACTCAGTTGCTCGGTGATCTTCTTTAGATCAGGGCACGAGGAGATGCTGTTGGAGCTTTCTGAAGTAGCTTCAGACCGGCTGTTTTCAGAGGATCTTTATTCCACGTGTGCAGCAGCTACAGTCCTGGTTGGAGCCAAACTGAGCAAAAAAACAGCAACCTCTGTTAAATCAGGATATAACGAGGGTTATAAACTGTTATATTATCTAACCCAGCCAGGTCGGTGCGGATCCCTTTAACAAATAAAGGTGGCCATGACAGTAAGAAATAAAATCCTCGTTTGAAAACAGCCTTTTGTTTTTACTCTGATTGACTCTGATCTGGAAAAAAAAACATGAGTGTGAAGATGAGTTTCACATTTTGCAGGAACTTTTAAGCAGCATCATGGTTTCCTGAGGTGCAGCTGCATGACGCTTTAACAGAAGACAAGCCTTGCTCTCCCCCTGCAGCAAAGCCTTCAGTCTAAATCATTCCCCTCAGATTCCTCCCCAAACTGTACGCATTATATAAGCGCGTCCATGACGAGCGTCTGTGTCTCCCTGCTGGGAAGGAGTGGATGTGTGGAAGCCACAACCCTCCCTCCTCCTTGTCCGCATCTCATTACGCGAGTCCCGCTGTAGGTGAAGCTGCGTCTCTCTGCCATTCTCAAGCAGGTGTCCAACATGGCGAACGCTCGCAGCGGCTCTCTGGCGACTATTCTCTTTCTCTTCGCCTTTCCTGCGGCTCTCCACCAAGGTAGGACTTTCTCCGCCTGCGTGCGGACGGAGGACGCTCTTTGTCCTCGCGTTTCCGCGGACGTCGCTGCGGAGGAGCGGCGTTTTAGCCGCTTTCCCCTTCTTCTGCTGGATCCGTGCGCGGCGGAGCGGTTCGGGTTCAGCTCGGATTGCTGTTCGCCGAGTAAAGCGTGTCCGCAAAGTTAAAGAAGCGAGCGGAACCGGGCGGGTTTCTGGCGGTTTTGGCGGCGCAGAGGCGCTGCCCAGCCGATGCATCACTTTGGACCGCTCAGCATTTGGCTGGAGGCTAAAACCCCCCCACCGACCCCGCCGGCAACTGCTTTAAGAACATTGGAAAGAGATGACGCAGGTCTCTGCGTGGCACCGCGCCGAGAACCCAGCAACGCGCTCACGGGTTCTCCGTGCTCGCATTGTTGCTGGTTCTGGCCCAGAGGCTTACTTTGTTGCGTGTCCGGAACGGACGGACGGTGCTGGCGACCGGAGCGCAGCGGTGCGTGGAAAGTGCTCTCCATGCGGCAGCTCCGGCGTCTCAGAGCAAACTCCATGCAGAACTTTGTTCTTTTAACTTGTTTCCACCGAACCGCAGGTTGTCGCCGGACTCACGCCGGCGGGTCCGCCGGTGATGGCAGTGCGCACGTCGCCGTTAATTCGGCGCAGAGACACCCTGCGGGTCTGCGGGCTTTTTAGGATTAATCTGGTCTTTTCTGGATTTATTTTGAGATGGCGCCACTCATTTCCTCTCTCGCTCCGATTTCGTGCCTCTGTGCTTAAATTCTATCTCTGTTCTTATCTTTGGTCAAATATTTTCTCTCAGCGGTGGAGAGAAACATTTAATAAACAAAATGCTGCCATCTCTCTCGCGCATAGTATCATTTAATTGCAGGTATTTCATAAAAAAAAGTTATGCGCTATTTCATCCTTTTATTTATTCCTCCTTTTGGCCTCTAGACCCGCTGATAAATGCAAGATAAATAAATGAATAACAACAAGACAAATGGTCTGTGCAGCGACCATTCTAAAAACATTAGGCTACTTTGCATCGGTGCTTCGCAGAAACGAGTACGAAACATCCTGTGGCGTTTCGTACCAGTGAGAGACGAGCGCGGATACAAAGACACCGAACTGGGCTGGGGCGGAATGACCAGAACCCAGTGGACCGGGTCTGGTGTCCCGGCGCTGGCCGCTCCAGTCCTCCCGGGGTTGTTGGAGTTGCGCACCGGGGCTGTGTCCATGGTGCCGGAGCTGGTTCTGCAGAGCAGCATCAAAGCTTCCAGCAGGCTGTTGTAATCTGAGTTAGATGGTTTCAAGGAGCGGAAAGGCTTCAGATGAAACTGCTCACGGTCATTTTATTCCGCTTTTTCTTTTTTTAGGAGGAGGGGGGTAGTTACGGTTGATGTGAGCAGCGTGGTCGGTGTGCGCTCTGCGGAACACGTTTGGTTAATCCGCACAGTGGCACGACGCGCCGCGGTTACCAGCGCGTCGGTGTTTAACTAACCGCTGAGCGTCTCCTCCAGCTGCCGTGGTTCTGGGTTCAAACAGGCGGCGGATGCAGTAAATCATCACCAACTTAAAGGTGCTCAGGCTGTTCTTCATGAGGACACAGAATCACTCCGTTCCTTGGGCTCCAAGCCTGGAGCTGTGAGACTGACAGAGGAGGCAGATGCCGACGTTTGTCACATTGTGGATTATCCACAAGCCTTAATCCAGTTTTATCCACTGAAATGAGAAACGGACGCGCGGTCGTGTTTCCCCCTCCTCTCCCGCTTGCAGGGAGTCACTGGATGAGTCAAGAAAAGCGCCACAGAGTAACAGAGCGTCTGATCTTTGGACAGTGCGCAGTGCTGCTTTACCTTCATGGTAATGGCTCCACTGATTTCCCACCGAGCTCAGGGCACTCTGGCACAGAGCGCATCAATTATTCACCTCCAGCTGCATACTCTAAGATCACATTGTGCCCATGCACTTACTGGCTGTTTTTCTTTTTCCCTCCCTCATACGTAGCTGTGGATGCTGGGCTAATAACCTCCACTTTCCACCCGTATATTAGGCTGCCATTCCCGTCCAGGCACCTCATTTGGAAACGGGTTGTGCACCAACAGAAAAATAAAATTTTAGCTGTAAACTAGACATCAGTGGGCGTGGCATGTTGTGCATTCTGGCCCAAACTGCATAGAAATGAAGGCAGGCATGTAAGCTCTGCTACTTGTTATTCAGTTATAAAGTATAATGGCTCTGAGAAGTGTGCGCACCCCTGTTGCAGAGAGATGTAGATGATTCACTTTCTTCACTGGTAACGTGACGCATCCTGTTCACAGAAACAAAGTTGTGAAAAGACAATATAAAAAATGCAAAGCTGCAATAGCCTGGTTGTGATAAAGGAAAACTTTGACGAGCCACCTTTTGATTCAGTTTCAGCGTTCAGTCTGCCATCAGTGGGAGGTGCTTTAATTGGCTGCCAGTTCACATCCATTAGCTGCAGCCATACTTAACGAACCAGGGTTTAAAAGAAGAATCTCACTGTACAAACGTATCAGTCAGGAGAAGGTGTGTAAGAATCCGGCAGTGTTGTGAAGGCAGTCACCTACCATTAGGGGGAAATATGACATACTGGATTATATTTCTCCTAAAAGAAGACGGAAACAGGTCTGCCAAGAGGGAGAGAGCAGCACTGAAGGAGCTGCAGGGATTCCCAACAAGTACCGGTTGTCTTCTTAATGCCAGAGCTATCTGCTGGTTCCTCCAAATGTCTGGACTGACCAGTGGGGTTGCATAACCGAGAAAACATCCTGGCCCGAATCTGAACATACGCGATGGTCCCAGAGGACCAGGCTTTCACTTCCACACCTGCCTTTATTCCAAATGGCATGTTTGGCACCAATAAATCAGCACATGGTGGTGGAGGTGGCGCTTTTCACTGATGGAACTGAGGTTCTAATCAAAGGGGAGGAAGCTCTTCATACCAGTTGACTTCAAAAAGCTTTATGCGTTTTCTAGAAGGTTGAACCAGAAGAGGGATTTAAATTTTTCAGCATCACTGTGACCCCAAACATGCATCCACATCAATAAAATGATGACTTACTGTGAGGAAGAATAGAGCTTTTAAAAAGGCACAGCTGGAGTCCAGAGCTAAATCCAACAGAAAGTCTTCGGGTTCCTCTGAAAATGGCTGCAGAGCAGAGATGTCGTCACAATCTGCCAGCCGTGGGCCAATATTACAGTTAAGATGTTGGATGCTGACAGACTCCTATAAACTGAAAACTGAAACAGAATCAGAAACTGAATAGCAAATTATTCATTGAGTGTACGCACCTTTGTAGCCACGTTCTTAGACCTTTCTTGTTTTATTCTTTTCCCTCCTGCAGATTTGATTTTCTGTTGAATAAGACTGCATACAGATCTCATTTTAGAAAGGGAAAATATCTCTGAACTGGTTTATAGATGTCTTATTTTTAAAGACAAGGAAAAAAAATGGGATTTGCCTAAAAAAAAAACAACATTCTAGATGTTTTATAATTCTGATCCAGTTAGTTATCAGTCATCTGGGGTGAAGAGATGTTTTGGTTTTGTAGCTTTTTCTTAACATTGTGTGAATTACCGTACCTTCTAATTAAATACTCTATCCTTACTTTGCTGAAATAATGTATTTAATAAAGCCTCTGTGAAACATTTCAGCAGAATGTGAGAGCTGAACTCCTTGATTTGTTGCAGATCTTCCATCATCTTTATTGTGATTCTGGAGCTGCAGATTCACAGATTCTGGCTCCTCCCACATTTGTTCTGTTTCTTCTCAACTACCTTTAAGTTTTTCACACAAGATATTTTAGAAGATGATTTGAGGCAAATATTTTCACTGTTCATATACTCATGGTTTGCAGTGGCCCCTGTTTTAAAAGAAAGGCGAAATGTCAAAAAGTCCTCTCCACACTAGGATTTACACAGCGAGGTGTGTCGTCTCATTGCAACTGGCAAGATTATATTTATCCCCAGTTATATAAAATCATATTCAGTCCAGATTAATGCAAAGTTTTATCATGACGGTTAAATTCGGTTGAAGGCGTCTGGCGAGTGGTTGAATTGGCAGGAATCATTCAGCCGAAGTTTTTGTCACACGAGGCAGAGCGGCTGACAAAAACACGGAATCACTGAGCCAGGACTACTTTCTATGGGACAGGAACAAAAACCCAAAAGAGCGCAAAGTCGATGACAGCTTTGCCCAGAAAAGAGACGCAGATGAAAACAGGAAGAGTCAGGAGAAGCGTTCTATCAATGGAAGCAGCAACATTTCCGTCTGTGAGCGTGCCGAGACGAGCCGGTTAAACCCAGCGGCAGCGAGTCGGGCGTACTCTCTGCGAGGAAGGAGAGACAAAGAAGTTAAATGGCTGCAATAGCGCCTTCAATGATTCTGTCCAGGAAAGAGAAATGGGTAAACGGCGAAGCGCTCCACCAGGACTGCAGGAGCGATTACACAAAGGTTCATCCCGTATTCATCATATTCATCAGTTCCACAGTAGAACATGAGACGTATTGAGATGAAATGCTCACACTAGAGCCTCACCTTGGGCACATCCAATGCAACAAGCACAGGCTTTTCTCTTCCTGCACGTCTCGGGTTAAAAATACCCAAATTGAATTCACGGGTTTTGCTTCTACATTGCATTAAACTTTAAGTAGGCTTTCACTTTCTTCCCTAATTTCCCTATCCTCATGAATTATGAATTCATATATTCCCTTCAAGTGTTATTTGACTCTAATACAAACCATGGAACAAATATAGATTCTAATCTAGCCCCTCTCTTCATTTTACACGTGCATATATAACTATAAGTGAAGGGTATGCGATGCAATCTTTCTGCAATGCCTTTATATGAGTATTAAGTTGAGGTGTGCTGCAGATTATCGGCTTAGAGGTGCTTTGCAGGTATTAAGTAATGCCAACACAGCGTATTGAGACCTGAAACACTAGAAATGACCAATTATCACAACGAGCATTAACCGTGTCATGTTTTGTGGCCATGCAGGCTCGTTATGGCTTTCTGTGGAGGAATATTGTTAACCGCTGACCTGATAATGACCCTAATATCAGGTTTTACATGCTCTGTTCTGTTTGATCTCAGATAGTTGTTAGGTCTGGATAAGAGCATTAGTTCTGCCTGGTGTGTAGATGCAATCTTTGTCCGATAATCCAACGTGTCTTCTGTGGATGGACACTGAGAGATGCTTGTGTCCGCCTAGCATGTTGTCTGATGCGCCTCAGAATAACGGCGAACCGGCCAAAGCGGATCCCGTCGGAGCGTTTCGCTGAGCAGCCGCCGAGTACATTTGGACCTAATCCGACAGTTTTATGCCGACATTGTCGTCACACCCTTTCTCTGATATACAGCCCACTGTACATCTAAGCAAATGGATTAATTTGGAGCGTAAAGGCTTGATTAATGCATGGCTGGCAGCTTGATTTATACTGAGTACATTTCTGCTTTCTGGCCCGCTTTCTTATTTTTTTATTTACCGCTACATTACCGCTGACATATAAACTGAGGCTGGAGGATCTGTCAGCTTCACATTCCTTAATGTGGTGATTGATTGATTATCCTTAACTGTTAACAGAAGTCAGGAATGATATAATGGTCGGCTCACAGGCACAGAAAAGCTCCTGATCACATCTACACTGGTGGAAACCTTTGGAAACCGTGTTGGTGTTTGAGGAAAAAGCTCCATTTGTCATTTCCCTTTGTGCCACCTGCTTCTCCAGCCCTTCTCAGGTCTGGACTTTCCCAGCGTAGGATGTAAAGGGACCATCTACCACAGTTTGTTTGGCACTAACCGGTACTTTTACAGGCAATTATTAAAATGAATTTTCTATGATTATCACTTATTCTACTGTATGGAGATGCGGGTATAAGACTCCAATAAATGAGGTGTTCTTAGGTCTCATTAGACCGCACCAGGAGCGGGAGATTTAAAATTCAACTTTTATCTCGATACATTGTGCTATTTATAGTGATCTTAATCAAAATGACTATCAAATGTATTTATAGCTTATTCTCAACCTGTTTTTAGGTGATGAATGTAACTGCTGCCAAAGGCCCATAATGACAAACACCGCTTTTCAAAAATTAATTTTTAAATGGGTTTCTTCAGGACACCAGTGACTTAAAAAAGATTCTTATTACTGAACTGCACACAGTAACTGAATTTATTTCTGTTTCTGTATTTATTGATCTTTTTTTTTTTGAGGTTCCCATGGAGCCAACAGTGGAGAAAAAATTAAAAATACCAATTCTAACAATTCAATGGGATTTATTGTAATTGTTTACATAAATAATTTTCCTCATATGATTTTATGTTAAGGAGAAAATATACGATAAATGCCCATCCCTAGACTCGGCGTTAGGGTTGTACTACATCAGGACAACTTAAAAAACTTCATTATATTGATCAGTCTTGCAGTCCTTTGTGATTGCCGCATTGCAAACATTGATATTGTAACGATGATTGTAATTTGATATTCTGTGCACCTTTAATGACTTGATTGGTCATTGATTGGACGTATTAAGTCTCATTCAACAGTTCATAGAAATAAAGGAAAAATTCTCCTGAGTAGCCTGGACAAGTCTGGAATTTGCTTTCATTTTCAATGTCATAATTCAGTTTAGTTCAATTCAATAAAACCATTTGTGTCTTAGGATTTAAAGGCGCAGTGAAGCATCACAGCCATAAACCCAATCACTAAAAACAGAAAAGTTCACATAAAACACACAAAAACATAAAAAAACAAAGAACAGACAATAAACATCATAATTATCAAAATAAAATAAGGGACAAAATTTTTTTGTCTAGTTTCTGAGTGTTTTCCCATATTATGTTATCTAAAAAGAATAAAATGTATTAACATTTTAATTAGATCTTTATTTTTGATTTCCTGATTCACAACATACATTTTGATCAAACTCAGATCAGTTTTTGTTTTATTTTTTTTTATTTTTTTACTGGCTAAGAAGTTGTAGATGAAGACAAAATTATTCAAAAAAATCCTAAAAAGCCGTGTTTTCGGTTGTCAACCTGCAGACCTCAGATCAGGAGTTTAAACGCTGGTATTAGAATCTAAACCGGGACAAGTTTAAATTATTGTTTCACAAACTGTGGTTGAAGAACCTGTGTTTGCTCTCGGATAATTCAGTCTGAAAAGTCTCAGACGTCTGAATTTAACCTGACCTAAGTGCCAAATAGATGCCGACAAAGCCTGACCTTTACCACGCCGTCCAATCAGAAACAAGCAACCACACGCATCAATTAACCTAAAAGTCATGTGGACCGTGGGAGGAAGCCGGAGTACCCAGAGAGAACCCACACATGCATGGGGAGAACATGCAGAAAGACCCAGGTTAGGGATTTGAACCCGGGACCTTCTTCCTGTAAGGCAACAGAACTACCAACTGTGTTCTCAGAAGGTGGCGTTCATTATATTAAACGTCCCTTTGTGGAAGTATTTGCTGTAACGTCACACCAAAGTGTCCCTGCGTTAGGAAGCGCCTCGTGGTCCTGACATAAAAAAGAGAAATGCAGTCCGGACTACTTATTGAATTTGTCCTTTATGCTTCCTCTGGCCTCTTTAAAGCGGTAATAAATGTATAGCGTCTCTCTGGGCGAGCTGTTTTACAGCCTCAGCGCCAACCGTTGAGGAACTGAGGCTTGAGACGACGTAGTGAGGTTCACATCCCAGTCTGCACTCTGCTTATCTCCCTAACTGTTAGTAAAGATTGTTTTTTTTTACCGAGGCGTCGGGCTCCACTGTGCAGATCAGGTCGTGTTTTTTTTTTTTTTTTTATTGGAGTTTTGCTGCAATACAAAAGCAGCTTCGTGGATTTTTACTGCCTGGACAGAAACAATCAGCCCGACTATTCTCCGTCTTTTCAATAACCAAAAAAAATACTTTGAAATTGTTCCGTTTTTATTTCTTTTATCATCACCACAATCTAGCACTAAACAGTAAGCGCTTGTGGAAGACGGTATCCACGCTGAATGAATCATCCAGCATGATTGGGGCTCAGAGACGCGCTGCCAGGACCCCCCACAGTGATGGAAACAGGTGTGGAAATGGACGTGCTGTCCCTCTGAACCCCTGCAGCATCTCTCGCTGTAATGAAGAACAATGGTTGTATTCCTGAAGGGGGGGGTGCAGACGGGGAGTGACCCGCGTCGCCCTCCTCCTGCTCCTGCCCCTGTCAGTCTTAGAGCGACGGCGCTGGCAGCCCAACAGATGACTGCTGGGTCGCATCTGGCCTCCCTGCACTTAGTGTAATCAAAAGCAGGAAAAAAAGGTTTATGGCCTACTTGTTAGTGAGCCGCCAACTGATGGGATGTCAAGTAAGCACCCTCCAATTCTAAATCTCTTGAGGGATCGGAGGAGACGGAGGAGGAGGAGGAGGAGGAGGAGGAGGAAGGGCGTGGGCAGCAATCTGCCACGCTGACAGCAGCGGCTACAGGCCGTCAGACAACCTGGCCGTGAAGGCAGCCAAATCGCAGGGATTGTTCACTATTTATGCTCCTGTTTACTAAATGGTGAAGCCCAAAAGGTGAATGCAAATGCACTTCCAAAGAGTTGTTTTTGTTTTTGGCCTCCAGCGAGCGTATATAACACATGCAGATAAGTAATAAAGGATCCTGCAGTGCTGGGGTTTGTTTATTCGCAGATAAAAGGTAACACATGGAATATGTGCCGTATTTTTTTCCTGCTTATGTAATAACCAGCTTTATTTGGTGCGCGTACATAAATTGCCTCACTGAGCTTCTGAGGACGTTTTATTTCCTGATAAGGAGCTGGATTACAAGTTGTAGTCGTGGAATTAAAAACGCAGTCAGGTCTTTGGAGCTTGACCTATGCTGGAGACAGAAAGTAAAGATAGGCCAGCCTCTAATTACATATTTTCTTTATAGTTTCTCTTTTTTTTCCCTTCCCAGTCTTTTAAAGTATATTTTGGTCTTTTAGATGCCATGTTTCGTCCCAGCTGAGGTTTCTCTTTAAAGAATCGGATGGTGTGTGCCGTGGATTTTGACGGGTCTCCTGTTGTGAGATTTGCATTGAGGAAGTCAACTTTCGCCAGTGTGATTATTAATTTATTAATGTTTGACTTATTCCAAATCTCCAAACTCATTTTAACCTTCAACAAAGAGAACCTGAGTAAACGGAGAACACTACAAACAATGGATGATTTCATTAAAAAGCAGCTACCCACCTCTCGCCCAATGCCTGCTGGGGAGGCGGTAACCATGTGGTGTTGTGTGGTCATGTGACCCTGACAGTGATGAGTGATGCAGCGTGGGATTGTGGGGTGTTTGGCTGAAGCGGAGAAGCGGCGTCAGCGGTGTGGTTGTTTTTTTTGTGTCAAAAGGAAATTTAAATGATATCAGTAAATATGAGTTATTGGCCAGGACATTAATATTCATATCAGATATTGATATCGACCCAAACTGTGACATCGCTTCATTGCTAATGTTTCCTAAATTGAGATTTTTTTAGTCCACATCCTGTTGGGCCAGACATACGGCCACAATTTTTTTTCCAGTTTAATTTATCATGTCTTTTTAAACATATACAAACAAATCAATTTGTTTCCTCGCCATGTGGATTAGTTGTTAAAAGACCCACAGCGTCTAAACTCGGAGCAGGAATGATCGCGTTCTGCCTACGATATATTTAAATCAAAATTGCAATTTTGACTTTTCTCTGCATTGACCACAAGCAACAAAAATGGCCTCTAAATAAAGATGTTTGTAAACAAGGACTATTTAAAACAACAATATTTAATGTTTTTATTAATCAGAATATTATTTAAGAGAACAGCTTTTAATTGATTTGGACATTGTTGAACATAAAGTGCAACCAACAAGCAAGTCTATGTATTAAACTGACTGACCAGAACTTAATGCTATATATGAATATATAAACTCTAAAACAAGTAATAAAGTTAGATTATCTCACTGCTGCAACTGTCTTCCCTTCCATGTGGAGGTAAACCCACTTTAAACATTTTACCAACACCTAATGGACGTGTCTAATTCCCTAATTGTTACATAGCCAAAAATTGCTGACCTCTGCGATTTGGAAATTGTGTTTTGTTTTTTTTTAATCGCCTGCACGGCAATGAGTAACTGCAGTAATTTAATCGTTTTTTTTAATATATTGAAAATGCGATTAATTGTGCAGCCCTACTCTCCGTCTCTCAGATCTAATGTCTGTTTTTGCTCTTTTAGCTTCTCAGGGAGCGTTTGCCTGTTGAATCCAGGAAAACGTGTTTCACGTCATCCTGCAAACCGGCTGCTCCTTGTCGTTTATGACTTGAACATCAATTAACCTGAACATTTCAACTTCAGATGCCAAGGACTATTTGCACACTTTTCTAACTCCTCAGGAAGTTTTTGTCTCAGGAATCTGTGTGAATTCTGTGCTGGCATCTCACCAAAATGTATTTCTGATTACATAACGAGAGTAAAGACTCCTGATTCTTTGCAGGCTCCTATCTGAGTGGCTTCTTGGTTCTGCAGGCCTGGTTACTAATGGCACCTGTACGTTTGTGGTCCAGTTGAGCTCAGCTGTAGAAAGAAGCGTGGCTGGTTGCTGATATTTCATGATTAAACCAAAGTGGCAGTAACTTGTTCACGTCGGTTCAGCTTGGTTTGGTTCGCCTTTTTTTTTCTGTAAATGAATTAAATCTACAGAATTAATCTGTAAGGCTGCAAACACTTTTCTCCAGCTCAGTTCATGCTAATAGGTTTTCTAGTTTTCTTGTACAATCAAATCTGAACTAGCTGTATAATTTCCTGGATGGGCGTCTCCTCCTCCACAATTTCCTCTCTTTATCTCCCGTTCCTTCTGCGGCGGAGAAATGAGCCTGGTAATATTTTAAAGCCCTGTTAAATAAAGTCAGAGCAGCTGTCACGTTTGACCTGGATTTACGTTATTTTCTGTTTGTGTCCCTGCGCTGCTCCGGCTTTTCTCTGCCTGTCAGACCTGCGGTGATTGGTCGTGCTTCGGCACGTCCTGCGTGTTCATTATTGGGGTAAGACGGCAGAGTTGAGGCTGACACACTCCAGCCCCGCTGACAGAGAAATGTGATGTGGATTAAAAGCTCTGGATGCCCAGAACCTTTCCTGCTGGTGTCTGCTGGGCCGTGACGTCGCTGTCATGAAGGGCTTTTTCTTGTTTGTGATTAAGAAAAAAAAAAAAAACTTTCATTTTGGCTGATTGTAGAAAATGGACTAGATGTCAAAAAAGGCTGCAGGGACTTTAATTGGAATTTATCGGAAATCTAAATCTGAAAACATGAAATTATAAATCCATTTAATAAAAATGTGTGGCCCAAGATATTTGAGCCTAGACAACAGAGGGACAATACCAATGGCTGGCCAGTAGGGGGCAAAGAGGAAGACCAATTGAAGATTAAATTATAAGAACTATATTGAGCATATTACTGTAATGTTTTTTTATTATGTTTTAATTTTTGCCTTTTTTTCCCCCCAAACAACATATACTTATTACGTGATCTGATGAAAATGAGAAAAAACAAAGAAATGTAAAACCTTTTGTTGTTTATAAAAGACACCCGCTGCTGTTATTGCCTAAAATACCACAGAAGTAAATAGTTTAACTACATTTAGCCCAATGACTAGATCAACATGATAAACATCATTAATAAGTCAAGCTTGTGTTGCGTCACTCATCATGTCTCTCCTGTGTACATGCAGTTTTTATTTCAGTGCTTAATTCACTGACCTTCCATCCTTCTTGCCTTCCAGTGCGAAAACAACACGTTTTTTATACTTTCGGACAATTTTAAAGCTTTAATATAAACTCATTAAAAGAGATTGAAGCTCTGATATTTGGCAAAGCCTGGCTCCTTTCAGTCAGTCACTCAACTGTTACCCCGATTTCATCAGTGAGCTGTCAGCTGAGATTCTCCTTAAAAGCAGCCTTTTTAGTTTCCCTGAAGAAGAAACCGTAAAGCGGGGAAAAAGCGGGACCCAAAAGGGGCCGTTTACTCTGAAGTGCGCACAAAGGGGCCCCGGCAACATCAGAGAGGCGCTGCAGGCAGGTGCTTTGGTCCTGTGGGTCTGACACGAGGAAGCGCTCCGTCCACGTGCCCCTCCACAGATAAATAGTATTTAATATGAGCAAAAAATATCTGTTTTTAATAGTTTAATGAGGGTTTCCTAGAAAACTGCAGGTGCGGATGTGATATAATATCTGTTTAAAAATAGGAGGCTAACAAAACTTCACGGTAAACCGATTTCCTACAAAATCTTAGAACAGCACAAAATTAGATTTAAGGATTTTCCTAATCTGGGTAATTATGGGGAAAACTACATGGGATGGGAAAAATATTTGTGTTCATTTAGTTGAGATTTTATTTTCAGGAGGTTCAGGGTTTACCTTCTGCATCGGTCGTGGAGGAGACCACAGGAACTATATGTCCTCTGAAAACAGCTGGAGGGGGTTGTTGGTTAGAGGTTTCTGGGTTTCTCTCCCTGATCTTAAGACAATTCATGGATAAATGGTATTCTCCATCTGATTGGCTAAAGTTTTTGTCCGTTCTCCGTGTCAATTAATTTGGTTCCATTTTTAAAGCCAGAAACCTTTAGCGATGTTCAGCATAAATTCATATTCTTGGAAAAAAGGCCACGATTTACAGCGCTGGGAACTGTGGGGGAATTGTACTGTGGAAGTTTAACATGAGGGACAAAAAGCAACAGTTATAATAATAATAATAATAATAATAATTCAGAAACAAGAATTTCAATTCCACTTTCTATCCAAATCAAAAATAATCAAATGATTAGACAAACTGCTTGTCTGTGCTTTTTAAACAGGAGTGTAACTCTGCCAGTCAGCTGGCCGAAAGAAGAAAAGAGGGAAATTGAAATTTATATTCCTTGGTCTAAAAACACAGACATCCATGGGTGGAAACTTAACGAGCCTCAGCCAATATAATAAAATAAATAATAATAAAACTCTGGTATGAAGCTACAGCTGGCGTGGTGTTCAGGCTACCTGAGCAGATAGCCTGGCTAACAGACCTGCTGATTCTGTATCAGCTTTTTATTATTTTTAATCAGGCAGGAGCAGAACAGCAGCATGGTGCATTTTACTCTATGGAAGGGAATAATTATTATTTAGGGAGAGGGTTATTATGATAAGTATTGTGATTATTTTTTTTTTTGGCTTTTAGAAGTATCAGTTTCATGGAGACTATTTTAAATACACTTTAATTGTTATATTTTGCAACCAGTGTCACAGCATGCAGTGATGTAAATTTTAAAGTCTTGTGTTGTTATTTGTGTCATTATCACAACAAATTCCACAGAATTTTGCTGGGTCCAAATTAGCCGTCTCTATGATGGTGCGTTTTTTATTTTGGGAGCGGTGCATATAATTGTTGCTTTCTTATTTCAGGCAAAAACAAGACGGCTCACAGTTTTATTTCATATCTTTGTGTCTTATATTAGGATATCGTGAGAATCCCCTACTGACCCACGTCTGGGTATCACCTGGGGCCTCCTAACCAATCATTTTGATCAATTGAGCTGTTTACCCCAGGTAAAATGGTGGATTTGCAAAAATCGCTTAACAATTGTAGCTTTTTCCATAGATAATTTAGATGTGTAAATGAGCCGAGTTGACATCCGCTAAGGCCCCACCCGACGGCTTCACAGCTCTGTTGGTGATATCAGATCGTGTCAGAGAGCTTTTCTGCTAAAGCTAATTCTTTATATAAAGCTGCAGGATTCATGTTTATGACACGTAGCAAGAGCCACTTGGGTTTAACATATTTTGTGTCTTATTTTTCCACTTCATGCATAACATGTCGGGTCATATGGGCTTTAAGGATGGTCTAATTGCAAGTTTACATGGTTGACAAAAGCGATTCGTCGTCTCAAGTGAACCATTCTCAGGTCACAGCATGAATATTTTCCGTGCCAGTCTTTGAATGCCGTAAGTGGCCTTTGATTGTCCTTTTCCTCCTAGTTTGAGGCCTTTATCATCCTGCTCGGCTCTGGAGTCACGGGGCGGCATCGCTGGCTGTAATTGGGCCCATTTTGCTTGCGTCCATTGATGCAATGCCGGATCCAGCAATAAACGAATAAAGGAATCAATGTGGATGATTTGAGCTTCCAGCCAAATAAACAATACGGCTCGTGTTCTGCTGTAATCATCGGAGGGGAAATGAATGCCCTTCTGAAAACAATGCAGGTATGCAGCAGCAGCCTCGGCAGCTCAGAGTGATCCCATCTTTGGTTTTACATAACGCTCCGGCTTGTATTACATTTGGGTGAATGTGCGTCTGATGAGACCCTTCAGGCTGTTTCGCTGTCTCCCGTGGAACTGGATCATGTCTCCCCACTGTGCTCAGCTCCGTCCTTTGTCTCATCTATTGTAGCCCTGTCTTGACTGATATATTCTGCTCTAACGCCAGACAACCACGGCACAATAACAAACCACCTCGTTTTCTTTGTGTCCTAGTTGGAGGATGCAGAGAAAAATCGCGTCTGACTGGGGAACAATGGGGCCCTCCTTTGATCAAAAACTGTAGATTGGGAGGATGTAAAGCAAAGATTAATTCCATTTAGCTCCATAATTTCATTTCCCTGTCTGAGAAAAGATCAGAGCTCCCCTGGGTTATTTTCTTTTTTAACTGTGAGCTATTCAGACTACACAGCGTGGTTTTCATCAGAGGAGGCAGTGACATCTTTTGACACCGCAGATTTGGGGAGTGCACATTCCACAGTAATACTTGTGAGAGTAAAATTGGATAATTGTGTTAACCTCGTGACTAACAGTGCTGTTTTAATCTCTATTAACAGTAAAACCCTCCACTCGGCCCTCCTCCCTGCATTGTGCATGTGTGTTTTTTTTTCTTTTCAAGCTTAAATCTCCTTCATGCGGGCCGTCTACGCTCACAAAGCTTCCCTTTGCTCTGCATCTGCCTTGTTTTTCATGGCTGTGAAACAGCCAAAGCACGCCTGCACGGCAATGAGTAACTGCAGTAATTTAAATGATATTAGTGTATATCAGGTGAGGGACATTTTTCAGTGGAACCTGGATTGATTTTAGTTCCCTTTGAGCTGAAACTTAGGCCGGTCCTGCTGCCAGCTAATATGAAGAAGCAGCTGAAAAAAATGGCCGGTTGGCAGCGGGAACGGTTTCTTCTGCCCAGTCGGCGTGTTCATCATTTAGAACTGTACGAACTGGCAGCAGCTATCTCATTGATAATGAATAAAGAGAGGAATCCTTTCTACTCCTCCTGCTTTTCCTGACTCATCCCTGATGGGATGCTCGGCACTGCTTCTCTCTGAAAGCTACTTTTCTGAACTCCTTTTAAATCTGGCCTTTTCTACTGGTCTGTTTATCTGCAAACAATTAATATTTTATTTTAATGCTGCGTACTTTTCTTTTCACCCACTCACCATTTTGTACCTGAGCAGTTTTTGTCTTTGTGTTTGAAATGATTTAACCACAGAACCGATGGATCGGTGCTCCAGTTTGAGAACCAACAATTTAAAGCTACAGGAAATTATAATCTGTCTGAAGCTGTTTATTGACGTTCCTGTCACCCAAAAGGTGTCCAACACTCCTGTAGTGTGTAGCTTCTGTTGACCGGAAGGAAACCCCCCCACCCCCCACCCCAGTTAACATAAGCTAATGCTAGCTGTTAGCTTGATGGTACCCAGACCCCCCACCACGACAATGACTGCCAGGATTGCCCCATTTTCTGGAGAAAACCTGCTATGATTGTATATATTTGTATGATCTGGTGAGAGATAAAATGGATAAGAACGAAAATCCAGTTTCTACAGAATTTACACAGAATTTTAAAAAGTAATTGTAGTGCTTTTATTTGAAACAAAAAAATAATCCCATTGTTGTGTAAATAATATATATTATTGCTCGTATATACTGTATAGCATTATTTCTTATTATGCAGACTCTCCTAGAAGCACAGCTGTGAATTCTGGGTATTCTTCTTCTTGTCTAACTTTTTTATTATGAGAAGACTTTTTTTTTTTTTTTTGGAGTCACCTCCATTTGGACGTCATTCACAGCTGAGCTGACTGAAGTCACACAGGATTAGTAAATGGGAGCCGAAGTGTTTCGTTCCCTGGTGAAAACAGACCAGTTTGGTTGTGTGAACTTTTCTTCCAGGGAATCCGTGGCTCATGCGCAGTACGACAGAGATCGGCAGAAATGAATACACAGACACAGCGTTACAGCTGGTGGCAACAACTGTAAGAACCACAGAGGGAAGAAAAGTGGCGGATGCTGACTTGTGAATGTAACCACGGCTGGATAAGGGCTTATAACAAACAATGGAACCTCATCATTTGCCAAAGGAAACCTTTATTCTCTGCCATCTTCAAGGATGATTAGTTGCAGATGCAGAGACTTGAGAGCAGGGCTGAACGATATAGAAAAAAAAAGCATATCGATAAAATAGGAATCATATTGATCGATATCAATTATTATCAAGAAATTCTAAAATATTTAAGTGTAGCCCTGGACATTTTATGCTGTTTCTTAGTGACTTATTATTAGATAAAGACACAAACACTGAATTGAAACTAAACCCTTTATTCTACCAACTTTTTACAAAAAGTATTTAAAAAAATTGTCAATATATGATTGGATGCCAGTCCATTGACGCTCCATCTCTTACCTATGGTCAGTAGGTCTGGATCATGACCAAGAGAACGAGATCCTGGATACAAGCGGGCGACGTGAGCTTCCTCTGGAGGGTGGCTGGGCTCAGCCTTAGAGAGAGGGTGAGGAGCTCTGTTATCCAGGGGGGCTCATAGTAGAGCTGCTGCTTCTCCATAATCGAAATGAGTCGCTTTAGGTGGTTTGGACATCTGATCAGGATTCCCCCCCGAGCATTTGGGAGTTTCCCTGGCTTGTCCCACGGGGAGGAGACCCCGGAAAAGACCCAGAGCTCTATAGAGCAGGGGTCGCCAACCTTTTTGAAACTGAGGCTACTTTGTTGGTGTTGTGTCAGACGAAGGGCTATCAGTACTGACTTTTTATAAAATAAACACATTTTTCATGCTTTGGTATAGATATTGTAATTTTTAAATCTATATAAATGCAAATATGAATACACAGCAAGAGTAACGGAATAAAATTAAGTTTTAGATGCAGCTCACTGGTGGGTTGTGCTGTTTTTAGAGCAGTCTCGTAGGTGACACACGTTGTCCTCGGGGGGGGGGGGGGGGGCCCCTTGGTGCCTGTGGGCCCCATGTTGGTGACCCCTAACCTGGAGGGACTGTATATCCCATCTGGCCTGGGAGCGCCTTGGGATCCCCAGAACGAGCAGGAGGATGCTGCTGGGGAGAAGGAGGTCTATCCGCCAGATAGATTTGCTTCGCATATCCATCTGGAAACCTTCCGTTGAAGTAATTTTGGGAAGGGGCGAAAATACTGGTTAGCTGATTGGCCTATGTTGGTGATAGACGGGCCAAATAAACCAATCAGATCAACAAAGCATATGACGTACTAACAGCGACGACGAAAACACAACCACAAGCTCTTGCCGAAACCAGTCGGGAGAAGAGCAAAAACATCTTTTCCTCTGAGAAAAGCCTCCAGAGCAGTGTTTTGCTCTTCTTTCAGTGAAGAAATACTCTGTAATTCCGATAAAACTTGCTCGATAGCCACGCTAACGCTAGTTACATCGGCTGAAGCCGCCATGTTCTTTAGACTGAACTGTAGCGCTTCTCGTTGCGTCACACCTCAACCCGCCTCAAAGCCAACGCTGATTGGACGTTCGTTTGGTGAACTGCTCCAAATTTTCTTTAACGGAAAGTAGCCAGACTGATCTGCGAGTGAAACCTTGAAAGCTCACGAGATCAGGATGGTCTCACGAGGCTAGGTCTGGGGTTCCTTCCTGGACTTGTTTCGCCCGCAACCCGATCTCTGATAGGCGACGGATGGTAGAACTTAAATCTGGAAACCTACCTTTGCCTGTGTTCATATTTTGTTCCCGCATCCCATAAATGATGGTCGCATTGTTCTCTGTTTTGAGGTTGAAAAATGACAATAAAGTGAACCTGAAATAAAAATGGAGTTCCTATGGTAACAACTTGAATGGACGTAATTTGAATTATTAAATCAACTTGACAGATTGATGATAGCTCCTTAACGTAAAGACAGCCATGGTACACAGTTTAATATCCAACAAAGGTGGGAATAAAAATGATTGTTGTGAATTTGAAATATGAGAAATATGTTTTACTTCTCCTGGCTCTCAGGTTAAACCTCTTTCAGGAGAAAAAACAAATGGGTGAGGGCGAAATTAATCAGCAAAAGCACATATGAACTCTTTTTTTTTTTTTTTTTTCCTCCTTCTGCTTTTTAAAGGTGAAAGCGCTGCGAGTCGAGCAATCTATC
Organism: Fundulus heteroclitus; assembly: GCF_011125445.2. Taxonomy (NCBI): domain Eukaryota; kingdom Metazoa; phylum Chordata; class Actinopteri; order Cyprinodontiformes; family Fundulidae; genus Fundulus; species Fundulus heteroclitus. The sequence goes on along the minus strand of NC_046371.1, from coordinate 2,420,375 downwards.
TGCGTATTGATTGGTTGTCAGGCACCGTGGAGTTAACCTGACAGGCTGGCATCTTTTCCCTCTTTCTTCACCGTTGACCAGTCAACAAAATCCTGTTTCATGTTTTCTCATGGATCGAGGAGTTATCACGACACAGCTTCTGCTGTACAGAAGTAGTAAACATAGCTTTTTTTTTTCTCCTTTACAAGAATTACCAAGGACAACTCTTTACGTTTTTATCTGAGAAGTAATAAATAGGAAATAACCATTACCCTAAATATTACCCATACGAAAACCTGCTGTCGACGGGAAAAGGTTATGATAATACTTTTTAAGACTGATGGCTGCGATTGGGATGTAGCTCTATGTACCTGTAGACGTCCCACCATCAGTCATTATAGCGATGCTTTCTGCCTCCTTCAGCGTCCAAACAAATTTAGCTTGGACTCCTGGTAGAGATGGACCAAAGAGACGAGCAAAATGCGATTTAAGAGTAGTTGGGGCATCTTCTGTGACATCAGGTAAAGCAATGCTGACTGTCTAGAGAGGTTCTTTAAATGGGAAATATTGGCTTTTTTTTTTATATCGCGTGATCTTGCACGACCAGATTAGACGATTTCTGCTACGATACCTGAATTAGCATTAATACGGTTGTGATGGAAGTGGACTGTGTGTAATTGGGCCTGAATGTGAGGACATAATTGGTGTAATTATTTGAATTGGGTTGAGTTTGTGAAGGTGGCTGGAGGAATGTTGTGAATTGACTCCAGTAACCTGATTTGAACATATTTTGGTTCATATCCTTTTATTTCTCTGGGTTCTGTATATGCTCGGTTATCTATGAGAGATTCTCTTTAGTAATTTACTCATGCCTGCTCCACTGATGGCGATCACTGGGAATAAGGAGTTCTTAGCGGATTCACAAGCTTTTTTTTTTGTCGTTAATTGCCTTTTTAGTTCGTCTTGTTCTGTTGAATGTCCATGTCCACCACAGATCATACGCCCAAATTAACTAGAGGAGCTGGGGAAATCTTATTCCCCACTTGGCATTGTGTTAATCCTGTCTGAATGGGCCTCAAGGCTCCTTGAGTCCGAAAGGAAAAGGTGATAAATCTGCGGAGGCGCGGCCCGTCACTAAAACCAGGCTTCCCGGCTTTCTCACATTGTTCACTTAACATAAAGTTATGAGATGGCCTTTATCTTTTTAAAAGGACAGATGGGTTCAGGAAGGTATAGTTTAGGATTTTTATGCAAATGTCATCTGACTTCATCATGGTGCCTTAAGTTTAGATGGGGAAAATAAATCCTCTAAAAAAAAATTAGTACAGAGAAAGATTCATGTGGAGCAAATGAGGTAGAATTAGCGAGATGGAAATGATCATGTAACGCCTCTCAAAGCTTAATTTTAGTAACCAAGACTGTTCAGATCTTGGGAGTTCATGTAAAAATAGCTGCCTGGTTTATCGTTGTGCATCGTCAGTTTGAAATGTGATCCAAAACACGTGATTCTCACCGCCTACGTCGCCACTTAGTGTCTCAGTCACGGTGTCCACGCCTCTGGCTGCGCCGACCTGTCGAACACCGCTGATGGAGGTTGGTACCTTTCTCCACATCTATTATTTTCCCTCCCACACCGTAATTATTCCAATAATAATTATATTTCCAAAGGTGCTGTGAGAAAATGTTCATACCCTCAGAATACCATTGTACCTCATGAAAAAAAGTCAACAATAATGTTTTTCAGGAACATGTTAATTACCCACACACACACACACACACACACACACACACACACACACACACAAAAGAAGAAAACAACCCCTTAAAAAACAATCTGACAGACTTTATTGATAAAACACGAATGTTTTGAAGGAAGGATTTATGTTGTATGCAGAGTTGCACTGATTGCTGATTTTAGCCCAGGTTCTGTTTTTTATAAAGTTTTTTTTTTTTCTTCTTTTTTTGGATGATAATTAATAGGATATAAAAATAATTGTAATTGTTTTCCTCATTCTTTGACTTTACTGTGTCATTAAAATGAATAAACTAATAAAGAGACATTTGCTCAGGCAGCACCAGAATACAGAACTCTTAGTTTCTACAGCTGCAAAATTCTAAAAAAAAAAAAAAAAATATCCTCCAGGGTTTTTAGACAAAGGTGTTTGTAAAAATGACCCATCTGAAAATTAGCAGCAAAGTATGTGAAGTTTTCTAATTATGCCCATTATTTCACTTTATATTTATTTATTTACTAAATGTTGGTCAAAAATGTCCTGGTAACCAACATTTACCAGGAAAACTATTAATTAATATTAATGAATTTAACCATTGATTATTAAACATCATCTGTTTTTAGTTGTTGATTATTTTGATGAATTATAGCATTTAATAGCATACAGACATTTTCAGGGAAAGAAACGTGTTCTATTTTGCCTGATTGGTCCAGTCGATTATTATGAATAGTATGAACAACCCCCCCCCCCCCCCCCCCCCAACAGTAAATGTTGGGTAAATTTCAGAAAACTTTTTATCTTCTGTCTTTAAAAGCAATGCATGGTCAATACAAGGTCCTGCACAAGGTTGCTACACTTTCTGCCCTGAAAACACTCAATACAAACACATCAAAACTCCAAAAACAGGTTGAGAGGCCGGCCAGCATCATCTTTCACTCAGAAAACCCTCCAGTGTGTTTTTAAGCCGCTTCTGTTCTCCAGTTTGGGACGTTTGAATTTTCTGTTGTGGTGAATCTCAGTTGTTTGTATTTCCTCGCTAACATCCTCTGATCGTGCTACAAATTGAAACGGGCCATCGTCTGGAGCCGTTTCTCCCTGCAGGGTGGCTGTGCGATGGGGTCAGAGCCCATCTCCAGGAGAGATGCACCCTGGACAGGTGGCCAGTCCATTACTGGGGAGATTTTACATGAAAACCTTTAGATTTTAGTTTTCATAGCTACGCTGTCACTATTTGGTGACATTTCCTAAAAATAAAGCAGTTGGATCAGCCAGTAAAAATCGATTAATGGCCTCCCCCCTTCATCCACAGATGTTGCCACTTCAGGCTCCTCTCTCTTTTTTCTTTTTTTTTCTTTTTTTATCAAGCTAATGTGCTGAAAGATGACAAGAGAGCGCCATTTGAGAACAAAAATAGCCGAGGCTGAGTCTAACGGCCATGTCCGTCTGCCTTCCACATCATCATGTTACTGTTGGGGAGGAAGAAATGACAACAGCGGGTCATTTCAGGGCAATAATGGCGAAGCTACCAGACTGTGACAGCAGGTCTGGCAACACGGCTAAACTTTGCAGATCTGATTTCCTATTATCCACTTCAGCACAAAGCAGAACGCCAAGCTTTGCGTGTACCACGTGTTTGGCAGCACTCGTTTGAGGTCGCATGAATAATTAAGACACTGCGAGCGCTCTCCTCCGGTCTGAAAACGCCACATTTTATTTGGCCGTTCACGCACGGAGGAGCGGACGGACGCTCGGCGAGGAGAACGTGTCGTTCCTGTTCGGAGGGACGGCAGGCTGCGTGAATGCACAAATACAGATATTTTTAAAGGCCTCACAGCAAACTCTGTGTGTTTGTGTCTTTATTCCACATCAAAATAGCCAGAGGTAATCAGGAGATACCAGGCGTCCACTATAGCCCTCCCAATGTTAACAGATGAGAATATTCAATAAGAACCTCAGCCATGTTTCCTTGCCTCTAACCAGGTCCTGCTGCAAGAACCTTCATTTCTGCTCCACCTAGATGGTGCTGGTTTTACATATCTGTCCTGTAATGGGTTCACCAGGGTTTTTTTATTATTTTTGCTTCTGACAGCCGTGTTTCTTCTTGCGGTACGTTTTATGATTTCGTGTTGCTGTTGACAGGAAATGAATTCACAGGAGAGCATATTAGCACAGCTGGACCTCGCTTCCAGGGGGGCAGCAGGTGATCTGCACCTCCAGGGTTCCCAAACTAGCATGTTTAGAGTTCTCAGTTGTTTTCAGTGCAAATTTTTTAAAAAAAATGCCAAGCTTTTTATGTGTGATAGAACCTGTAAAAAACATGACTGGATAGAGAGAACGGCTGATGGATCAAAAGATGAAGGGATCCTGGGCAGGATAACTGATGGATGGATGGACTTGATCCCTCTGCGCTTGTCATTCTTAATTTGGTGGGATCTTAGTAATAATTCATCTTTTTGTCCAAATTCAGCTTCTAAAAATGTCGGATTCACTTATTTGTCCTTAAGTCTCGACTTCCTGTCTAATATCCATCCTGGATCTGGAGTTCTTCTTTTCTTCCTGAAGTGACGGGTCCAAGCTTGTTGTGCTGCCCTGGGAAACATGGAGGCTTTTGGGAGCTGATGCGGATTTCTGGTCCTTGTTAAGGCCTGATCCACAGATCTGGAGAAGTCTTTGTCTAAAAACTTTTTTATGCAGAAGAGGAAAAGATCTGCCTCAGGTTCAGTGATGGCAGTGTTCAATAGAACATTAATGAATAAAAAAGGCTTTCCAATGCACTTATTTGAGTTTAAGAAAAATTTGTGGCAGATTAAGGATGCATGCTTTTATGTGGAGAAGTACTCTCCTGTATGAATATTTCTTTGTTTCTCGTATGCAGTGCTAAACGCCGTTGGTTGTTAGAACACGGACGGGTCTTTATCTGCTGCTCCTTCTCCCCAACATCTCAACTTAATTCTTCTCCTATATCTCCCAAACTGCAGGATGTGAGCTGCATAACACATCGGGGAATGTTGATTAATTTATTTTGTCAACCCTCATAAGAGCGCCGTCTCAAACACATGCCAGAAGTCGCTCAGAATGCTGAATTATTCGGGCTGCTTCAGGCACTTCTGCCTTTTAACGAAGGTCTGTCATCCTGACGTGACTTTAGGACTCTGGGAGCAGACTGTATAAAACATCTTAGCTGTTTAGCTTTTGTTTTATGCAGATGAGCTGCTCACACAAGAAGCTCTACTTTGTATTAAGAAAAAAAGGCAAGAAGCCATTTTTTCTGAATTTTTTATTGTACTTTTACTAGATAAATTTACGTTCACCATCCCAAATAAAGAGAAAATACAACAGTTGGACTTTAGGGAAAGTTTTAGTGAAGATCAGAATTATAGAAGTTTCTGAAAGCTTCTTTAATTCCCATAAAAGCTGTAGATGCACCTATTAATTGGTCAACGCTTGGAATTAGGGAAGGGTGATTATGAACTCCTACTTTTAGCATAATAAAACACAAATACTGTTTTAAAAGTAAAGCTTAGTTTATATGTAACTGCTCCACTAAAGCAGTCTTTTTGATAAAGTGGTGGCCATGCACAATAATCGCATTCATTTCTATTTTTAAACGTATTATTTAAATTAATGCTCATGTGATTTCAACTGCAGTAGCAATGGTTTTCTGTTTTTACATAAAACCCATCGGTGTTTGTGTGTGAGTGAAAAGCTCCGTTGATGTGCAGATGTTAAACATCTTTTATTGTCAACTAAATCGTTGCGGGACTCGTTTCCTGCTCCATTCGAGGCATCGATGGGATGTGATGCAACTCGCCGCTGGTGTTGTGTGGAGTCCAGCGGGGGGGGGATCTGGACGTGAGGAGACTGGTGGAAATGTTTACCTCCGTTTAGATTTGGTTCAAACGTTCGGGATCCTTCGCTCCAGCGTTCGCATTCTCGTCTTGAACTGATAGATGTGGGAACTTCAGAGAGAAGGCAAATAAATTGCCCCGGGGCAATTTCTAATTTGATCCAGTGAGGGGAAAAAGGAAAAGGAGACAATTCTTCATCTACAGAGCTCCTTAAAAATCTCTTTTCATCTCACACTTAAAATGGATAGCTCAGGTAATTTAATAGTATAAAACAGAGGAATCTTTTCTTCAGTTTTCTTCCGTTTCTTCGGTCTGTTTTTCCTAAAGGTGATCATTGCTGCACTTTATTGAAACGTGCTCAGAGTAGGAGCTTCTAGTCCTTAGATGTGCGCCTGTATACCCATCTGTATCCTAACTTTAATAGAGCCGGGAGTGCTGTCTGGTGTCTGCCCAACCCAGCGCCGTCCCCCATCGCAGGCTTCCTCTGAAGTTTTGTTTTATTAAACTTCCTGCATGTATGGCAGCACAATGAGAGCCCCTCAGAGATGAGGGGATTATGGTGCACCCATGTGGGCTCGTCTTTGAGCAAAATCAGTCAGGCCTGTGGAGAGGCAGCCTGGTAATTTTCCTCTGCTCGCACCGCCATCGCCGTGGAGTGATGCTGTTCCTGCGTGGAATAAATAGTACAGTTAGACACAGCTCTTCATGCATGTGCATAGGCTGTTGCTTTTAGCAACGGCGAGAGTAGTCATGGTGACTCAGAAGTGTAAATGTTGGCAGTTTTTATGTTGGGGGAAAAATCACCTAAGTGGCACGTTAACTTACACGTCAGGAAGACAGTGCTGCATGTGGGGAACGAAATGCAGCAAAAAAAAAAACAACAACCCTGCAGCGCTTTGATGGACTGAAAGTGTAAATTATCACAGCTTTGAAGGATTAAGAGAAAAAAGTGATCTTATGATAATAGAAATGTATTTTCTGTTAGTGCTGCTGCTACAAGGAGATCATCTGTTACCACCTCTGAAAGAGATGTTTGAAAGCCAATAAAATTCATATTTCTGAACATTTTGGAAATATGCCGTCCTCATTATGCCATATTAAGCACAGGGTTCCCATGACCTTCAGGAGGGGAAACAGTTCCACAGCGTCACAGATCCTCTGCTGTACCTAACAGTGGGCAGGAGGTCCATTTCCAGATATTAGTCTCTGTTTTATCAACCTGTGTCTGAACACCTCAGTCTGGCTCATGGAGCAAAGCCCACAGCTCCTGCTAAGGTCCCTGCAGATGTTTAGGACCCTCAGGACTGAGAGGTTCTTTCTCTGGCGTGAAACCCAAACACCCAGCTAGCCCGCGGTGTCGCATACTGGTTGTTATGTGACCCCAAGATGGCAGTTTTTGCTCCATCAGTAGCTGCTCCTTGATCTTTCAGGGGGTCAACAGTAAGAACTCTTTTTTTTGTGACCGGTCTGGCAATGTAGCATCCAGAATTGTTGTCTTTATGCCAAAAAGAGCCCAACAGATTTACTTTCACAAGTGGAGCTTTACTGCTTTTGCCATAGTGCTCCGCTTGATTTATGTACATGTGAAAAGCTTTATTAGATTTTATTCTTGGACTATTTCATGTTCTATGGGCACTGAAACAGTAGAAGAGGAAAAAAAGGAGAGAAACAGATGAGACAAAATGCTAAAAGGGAGAAAAGTTAAGAGAAAGAGGAGAGGAAAGGGAGAGAGCGATATAACGTCCTCTGAGTCTGCTTCTACACCTGCAAAGAGAGATATAAGAACAGCAGAACCAGCAGATCAAAATATTACAGACATAATTAAGTGACGCCTTGATACATCACTGAAGAATATACAGGATTATTTAATATAGGATGTATAAAGTGACAGCTGAAGATAATAATAGGGGTTTTCTGTACAGAAGTGAATCTGTAAGAACTCTATCGTGGGGAGGAAGGGAGCTTCGGACTGCTGGGCAGATTTCAGAAAGCCTTTAACTCCGATGGTATTATGCGACAGAAACCCACATGGATGGTTCTGGTCAGATCCGGGCCTACAGCCTTCTGAAAATAAACCACAAAGTTCGCGCTCTCTTATCGCCGGACATAAGACAGGTGGCCTGTGCTTATACGTGATATCATGCAAAGGATTGTGGGATTCCTAATAGCTACTTAGAGCCAGTAAGCGACATCACGTGGTTCCTAGGCTGAAGGAGCTGTGATAGGAAGCATACAGGCTCCTTTCCTGCCTCCTTCCTCACTCACTGCTCTATTCAGACAGCACTTATCATGGCGACCGCTGACACACTTCATCTTTGGCTGAAGAGTCCTTACCCAGTAGAGATAATCGGATGGAGCTGGTGTCTCCGTGTCCTCTAACCGTGATTTTGGTGATATTTATCCATTTATTTAATCTTTTTTAATTGTAGCATTTTCCTTACCGTGTTTGGTCCATCTGTCAGCTGTTTGTCTTGTCTCTCACCACGTCCCACTGGCATCAGCTCTTGTCTCAGACAAAAAAGGCAACATACGTTTAAGGTTAATGTAATCTTCCGTCACTGATGCAGAATCACATTCTTAGAAATATTATTTGCAGACTTCCCTTCTGCTGCCTGTGTTCTGGCTGAACACAGCGTGCGCTGAAGGAAAGTCTGACATTGACTTGTTGCTTGTAGTAAAACAGAGAACAGCCTAACGATCGATATTATACTCCGTCCATATGGGTTGACTCTTCTGCTCCCCTGGTTCAATGAATCTATTATTCATATTGTCTGTGGTGTTGCCTCCTGTCTCCATGTTGGATTGTGACACTAAAGCAAAGCAGCTCAAGGCTTTGGATATAAATCCTAATATTTCGTATAAGACAAAGTAGCTTTAGTTTTGCAGCTTCTCTGGATGTCTAACATTGTTAAAAGTGGCTTTATATTTAGCCAGGCTATATTACACATTAGGAAATGTGCAGTAATGTGAAGATTACTTTTAATGGGATTGTTGAACGTGACGTTTTGGTACCGCGGGCGCTCCTGTGCTGCTTCAGCAACCCCCACTCTGCTGCCAAGACTGCCTTCAATATTTTGACTTGGCTGCAGGGAATTGCTCCCATTCAGTCAGAGGAGCATTAAAAAGCTCCATGATTGATGTTGTATGATAAGGTCTGCCTTCCCTGGATTGAACTTCAGACTGAAGGAGATGGACGTGTGGATGTGATTTTAACTCTGGGTGCAAACGCGTTCCAGGCAGGATTACAGGCACCGCTCCCAAAACAATTAAAGAGTACAATTAGTAACTTAATTCAAAGGAGAAGTTTGTGTTTAATATCCTTGCACTACTCACCTTGACTGAATATTGATTTGCACTGCTGACTGTTTATACACAGTACCAATTGTCTACATATACATTTGCAATACCGTACTTTAACTGTAATATGCAATTACCTTCCACTGCACTTTAATTTAAATAGCTTCTGTCCAAAATGTATTTATACATTTTATAGTAATAGCCATCTGTACATATATTCATAGTACATATTCACCTGTAAACTCTGTTATAATAACCATCTGTATATTATGCTATTGTACATATCTGTAAAACTCTATTCATAGTAATATCCACCTGTATATTACATTCAGTACATATCCAGCTGTAAATTTAGTTCACAATACTAGTTATCTATATATTATACTCATAGGACAAATCTATCAGTAAAATTCGGTTTATAATAGTATTCATCTCTATATTTATTCAGTAAAAACCCATGTCTTGTACTTATGGAACCATTGTTTATCCTGCACTTTTGCACTTCTGGTTAGACCTAAACTGCGTTTCGTTGCCTTGTACCTGTACCTGTGTAATCAGAATAAAGTTGAATCTAATCTAATCTAAAATCTGGGCTACAAACACAGGTGGTTGGTACCAATAAACTTTTATTTTTTTGTTCAGTTTGAGATTTTCACAGGCAAACAAAATCTTAAAACAAGAATTGTTTTGCTCTACAGACAGTTTGTCTTATCTTGGCCGTGTTTCTGTAGCAAACAGGATCCCAGTGAACCCCACAATGACTAAACTTGACTAAAATCAGCAACACTGACCCGTGTCCCATTCTTGTTGCTAAGCAACCATTAAAAACCTTCTCGCCAAAAAGCGAAATAACGATCAACTCTAAAAGGGAATGTGGAAATTAAATGCCTATCGTCTAATACGACAATCAAATCAGAGCCTTTTTATGACTTAGATCAACAATGACCAAACTGTTTACTACAGAATTAGAATATTCTGTTTTTTAGGACTTTTATTATGGCCTGCCCCGCCTTTAGCCCAGTGACCGCTGCAGATATAAGGTGGTATAGACAATAGATGGATGCTCATTTTATCAAAAGCTCACATGTTAAGTACATTAAAGCGCAAATATAACACAAAAGAAAATAATCCTGAAATGTGTTATTGTTTTAATTATTATTTTTTTACATTTTGTGGTCATGATCATTTTCAAATTGCCCATTTTGGTCCTTGTAGTAACAGGTTTGTACACCACAGGTCTGTGGGGATACTGACTCGTTCTCTCTGTGGTGATTAAAGCAGCTATTTAGTTTAGGCGTGTGTGTGTAGGAACCAGGTCCTGCACAAAAACATCTCCAAGTCAGCATCTCCAGAAAGATGGAAAAGATTCCTAAATCATCACTGGCTGTGGAAACGTCACGCTGGGAGGAACGTGGATTCTGAGCTTCTCCACTGGAGTTGCACAGCTTAGCGAATCCCAAAATATTTTAGTAATATTACCGTCCCAATGGACTCCAGCTGCAGTCCCTGCCTTGTAAATCTACTCCGAACTCTTAAAGGGGCTTTCTGCAAGTATCCTGGTAGCCTGTGCATCTTTTTCCACCAGCCCTTTTCCTTTCACCTAACTTTCCGTGAAATGAATCTGATCAGCCGAGCTGTAATCTGTGTGGCTCGCTGTCATCGTTGTGTGCAGGACGACGGTTAGCAGTTCATCCCATGGTTAACTGCATCATGTCATAGCATGCCTGTACTAAAAACCTACTTTTTATTGACCTGCTGTCATCTTCAGCTTTTAAAAAACTGACTGTATCGTAACTAAAAGTAGAATTTCTGAGATATATGAACTTTGGAGTGGTACTGTGATTGGCTTAGGGGCCGTATTCCAACGTCCTTATACGAACCTTGTGAGGAATTAGCCAAAGCCCCTCATGCAGGCTTTCAGCAAAACCATTTTAACAGAGACGTTTGAAGCGTGCATAAATAAATGAGCGGGGGAAGAAAACCTCTGTGGTGACCTACACTAATGACAAACAAAGCTGACCTTTTCTTCCTGTCGCATACAATTGCTCACACTTTGCCAAACAGCGAAAGCAAACCTTATGGCTCCCTCCCTGCTCTTAGCCTTCATCAAATATTAATCGCATCCAAGACAGCGTGGCTTTGTTCACACTTTGGTACGCTGATCTCCGCTGACAGAAAGATGGGCTGAGCTGTGATGCTTAGCAACACATTAATTCAGTCATCTTGTTTAATTGAATTAAGGTCTCCATAGGCTCAGACGACAGGTGAAGATGTGACTCATGATCAAACTGGCCAGAAAATAGAAGCAAAGTAGTGGCAACAATATGAAATTGGTCTCAACACATCATAATGATGTCTTGATGACATTTTTGGGTGAAAAATAACACATTTTGGTCAAGATTAAGCAAAATTCTCAGGGAAGAATCTCTACATGTACAAAAGGATTTCACAGGAGCTGTAAGCACTCCTGCATCCCTTCCGCAGGATGGGGTGTACTTGATATTGAACGCATTTCACATTACAGACGGTCAGAGTGACGGCGAATAGATTTCTCAGACACAGATGTATATTTCTGTGCAGCGCGCTGCGCCGGGCCACGGCTCGGGCAGGATACCGGGTTCCCTAGGAACGGCCGGAGCACAACACCGTTTCAAGAGATTAGAGGCTGGTCGGCACGGGGAACCGGATCGATACGTCCTCTCGGGGAAAGGATTGACCGTGCATTGATCTGGACCTAACGGGAGCTGGAGATGCAGAGAGGAGAAGAGGGGGTCTGATGATAACAGCATAGCCAGCTCCAAGCCACATTTCTGAATCACAGAGAGAAAGGGCGGCTTTTATTTCAGTCATCAAAACGGTTCAGCCGCTTTCAAACCGCCGCCTTGTGTGGAACAATAAAAAAATCTTTTCTTTTAGTCGCACAAAAATAGTGCAAGACAAATTTTGAAAAGAACTCAAAGGAAAACACTAGTTTCCAATGTATATTTTTATTGAAACTGCAGGCAAAAAACCATCTTTTGCAGGGATTATGAGGAAACGGTCCGGCCGGTAGACAAAGACACTGAACGCCTGGTCGGCTTCTGTAAGAAACCTGATAGATTCTCTCATGTTTGGATGAAAAAGTCCTTTTAGCACGCCACCAGATTTATCTTAAAGGGAATGTCTCTTGGCTCTGACACGCATTTAGTGTCAGGTTTTTGTGATGTAGACAAAAGAAACCATGATAAATCATTTTAGAACCTTCTTCATCTTCAACTTGACAGAAATCTTGTAAAATGAAACTCAAAACAAATACATTTGTAAAAAGCAAAATGCACCATTTGCAAAAACAGTTCTATGGAGAACCTGGCGAAAAGCCCTAGTTGGATTTTATTGTAATTTGTTATCCTTTAGCCAAAGCCCTGGTTAGCAGAGAGATCTCATTGTACAAAGGTATCAATCAGGACAAGTGTAGAAAAATATTCACATCATCATATACATACTAAGCCACTGTAAAGACAGCCATTAAAGACTGTAAAACATATCCAAAATTGTTAAAAAGACAGAAACTAGTCAGGGAGGCTTTCATGAGCCTCGTGTCATGAAGATGAAGGAGCTGCAGGAGTTTCAGGCTAGTAACAGCAGCAATCTCCCGTATTCTCCACATGGATGAAGCCATTCCTAACCGCCAAAACAAAAGCCCATGGAAGGATGTGTTATGCTACGATTAAACCAAACTTTAACTTTCTAATAGGTAGGTTTGGCCCAAACTGGTGATGGCAGCATCATGCAGCTTTCTGTTGTCTTTTAATTCAAAGTGGATGAAATCATAAATGGTTCTTAAAACCAGTTTTCTCTGACTTCAAAGCTTCAGATGAAGAGTGAATGTTGAGGTTTAATCAAAGGTTCTTAGATAAGGTATTAGTTTTGGGCACATCCAGTTGTCACTGCTTTTAATATTTTAAATTTAATCCTCTAACAGGTTTGTTTTTGGGCGTTACGTACGTATGGAAACCTGAACCCCTTTTGTTTCTGCAGCAGGTGTCTTATCTTCTTTTTTTTTTTTTGTGAAAGACCTTTTCCATTTTCGTGTGGCAGGGGCATAGAGGATGAAGAGGTCGTCCCACATCAGACCCTGAAAAACCACATCTGCAGGTGTCTCCAGGGAACCGCAGCAGTTGTGTAACCGTTGCAGTTACAACAATGTGCAAAAGACTAACAAGTAGTCTTTTTTTTTATGCTTTAACTTAGTTCTATGTATTATGATCTGATCTGATCTTTAAACTAGTAGAGTCAGAATTCATCTTAACTTTGTGTAAATTAGTCATTTTAATGCTTTTTTTAAAAAGATGATGTCATTTTAAAATCTATTTAAACACAGGTGTAATTACAAAGGAAGAGCAACGGCATAAAAAGGCACTTTAGATGCAGCTCACTGGAGGGTTGTGCCATTTTTAGAACATGCTTGAGGGCACCACAGGTGGTCTTTGGGGGCTACCTGGTGCTCGCGGGGCCCCTGTTGGTGGCCCCTGATCTAGGGAATACTCTAATCTCTCAGGCACTTTGTCTGCTGTCTCATGAAAACGGTTAAACGTGTGGAAACAATATGTCCTTTTCATTTGAAACCTAACTTTCTAAATCCTCAGTAGACCCCTAATCATCCCATGCCTGGTTGAAATGTATGTTCGCATTGCCAAATTACATTATAAGCACATATTCATACTGGTTCTGATTCAATGGTTAAATTAAATCTGAAATATTTCACATTAAAAATTGCTTATAGGTTTTAGAAATTGTTCGTCTTTTGAGTCATTAGATTGTTTTTAATGCCACAGACATGTAGCAGTTAAGGAAATGTTATATCTATATATACAGAAATGGAAGGAAATCTGGTTTTGAAAATTTTGGTTTTAACAGTTGGTCTAGATAAAGTTGTGAGTTAAACAAAGTGAAATAAAAGCTGGTGATGTCATTGGGTAAATGTATTCAGTGTCTGCCTAGAAGAAAATAAAATATTTGTTTCGATATGATCTATTTGGTTTAAATTACCTTAGTTTCTGGTAATTACCACAAATTCCCCAAAATTGCCATATTTCAAGGAGAAAGTTTTTAATTTGAAACATTTCCAAAATTCCCCAGCTTTACTACTCATGGAGAGTTTCCGGAAGTTTTACAGCCATTTTTCAGTACTTTGAACTCTAAATAAAACCTTTTTATTACAGAATAGAAATGGAGAAGGTTACCAAGCTCAGCCATGTGTTTGTTTAAGAAGCATTTTTTAAATTAGCCGTTATGGTAAAACTGTATCAAATCTAAATCCAGAGTGGGCGTCATTCAAGCTCGCACAAAAATTATTGTCTACCTAATTATTTTTATCTCTTGCTGTAGCTGTGGCAGGTAGAGTACCTTATCTGAGTAAGAGAAGCAGCCATATTTAGGAAACATGGCTGTAAAGTGAGTGGGAAGTGAAAATCAGTAAAGAACAAACACAAATCTCCAAGGAAACAACAACACCCAACATTATTGAGAACTGTTTCATGCATTTTTTATGAGATATTAATATCTGACATGTTTGTGGTTGAACTGAGGCTTTGGGAGTAAATGATTAACCAGCAGGAGGAGCACAGAGGGGAATCCAAAGGTTTGAGTTTTATCTAAACAGATGGAAACTTCATGATTGCGTAAAAAAAGTGGTTAAAAACTGCCATTTAAAAATGTTTAATTCCTCCCTATGAAATAATTTATTACAGTGGTCCCCAACCAACAAGATGGTGGCTGGTAGCGAGCCAAAGGTCAGTTGATACATAATTGCCATTATTTCCGTTTTTATTTATTATCTCAGTCTGAAGGACGTTTTATTTTGAAATTACGTCTGTCTACGACTCGGTCTTATCACATGGTTCTGTCGCATCATTGAATGCACCCATAGCATCTTACTTGGTGGCTAACCGTATTACTGAGGCTAAGAAGCTGTTCACTATTGGAGAAAACTGGATCCTGCTGCCACTAAAGAAATTTGCCATGAAGAGGCTGCGCAATGACGGCGACCTTAAAAGTTCGTAAACATTGTCGGAATGATAGGGAGTTAAATTACGGAGCAAACTGGACATTAGCAACACCGTTCGGGTGTCATTCTCTCCCATGACCGCTAGCTGGGACCGTCACCAAGCAAACAAACAAGCTCAGGACTCCCACTGATCCAGCTTTTTTACGCCGCGGTGTATTTTTCATGCACTTTCTATTTAGAAAGTACCACAGTCTTCATGTGATGATTTTATTTTGTTGTTTATACGCCGCATCTTAAAACTAGTCCATGAAAATACTGTATGACATTAAACTGGTCCGTGGCGGGTTGAGGGACCGTTGATTTGATACACAGATGTGTTGTTTTTTTATGTAAAGAGTTACTTCATGACTATCAAGTAGCTGGTTGGACTGCGAGCTTCTGGTGTCGTTGCAAAGGCCCAGATTAATCCTGCAGCCAAGTGCTCTTAGGAATTACTGTATGTCTCTGGCATCGATTGGACGATTCAGCAGCTACATTCGTGCTTAAATATTGATCTGTGCATCATCCTATCTCAATGTTATTGTTTAGCCACTGGGATGGATTTCTGCTGCGGCTGCTGCGGCGGAGCACTTAGAGGAGCTATAGCTTTAAGCGCATTAGATTGGTTCTTATCTTTTGTTTGGCCTCCCTGTTGTCAGCATATTCACCACATGAATTAAAACAATGTACTTTTGCAGAGATCGATACTGTAGTTTGGTTGATTTGCATGCAGAAAATGTTTGCTCTCTGATCTAAAATCCCTACAGTGTGCAGAGGTATGCAGATCCAAGTGCTGTCTGGTACATTTCCTGACCATAAAAAGATAGATAAGCTTTATTTATCATTTTAGGAAAGCATCTTAGAATGAAATGTTCCTATTGACCCCAATAAGACAAAATCATTAAAAGTTATTTGTGTATAAAAATGTGCTTTTCCATTAAAATGTGTGCAACAACAGATCTAGATGAACAACTCGCCTGAAACCTTAAGAGCACTTTTAGAGGCTCTAGGAAAAATAAAGTGCACCATCATCCAGTTATGTATTTTTTTCCATCCATCTGTCCATCCATCCGTTGTCTGCAGCCTCGTATCTGTGCCGCGTCTCAAGTTCTCACTGAACAGAACGCAGAACAAATTCCACGTTGTCATTTAATAAAAAAGTCATGAAGGCAAAATGGAAACACGATGTGGAAAAACTAAGTAGACCCCATAACGGAGTAGCTTGTGAAAGCATGTTTAGCAGCAGTAAGTCTCAGCAGGCGTTTCCCGTCTGACTTTCTAAACCGTTTTGGCCAACTCAGTTTTTAAAACTTGCAAACCAGGCTTACTTCATAACTCTTCCACCCCCATGCTTCACAGATGGTGTGATGATGTTGGCGTACCATACCAGCTTTATTTATAGAGCACTGTAAGCACCTCTTAAAGCTATCCTGTCGGTGGTTGGACGTCTCAGTGTCCATCTTCTGCCTCTTTTCCCCACAAGCGATCACACTTTAACTAAAACTCCCTTTGAAGGAACGACTCTCAAATGGAACTTATACTTCAAAACTTTTAATAGAACTAAGAAGTAAGAGAAATGGTTATGAATTGATGCAGGAAAAATACTAAAGAAGAGCCCCGAACGATGGTTACATTAGCTTTTTATAGAACTAGGCGCAGCCCTGCAAGGGTATTTACTGCCCCACATGTCATCAGCAGAAAATGTGTCAGCACTTGGGTGTTATCTGATAGATTATGTAATATCAAGGTGTCTAAGACTAAGTGTGCATGCTGAGATAACTGACCGTTCCTCTATCCGTGTCGATCTATGTCACATACATGGTGTCTGTATGAATAATCTGCTATTTGTCCAGTAGCTCCTTTCAACAGCTCTGACATCCAGTAGGCTCATGTAATATGTAACATAGGGCTGGACAATAATTCAATAACAATATATATCGATCGATAGACGTGTGGCGCGATAGGAAAAAAAGGGTATATATATAGATGTGGCAGCAGGATATAAACAGTTTTCCTTCCTTCCTTTCAGCCTATCATATTATTTGATGCTACAGTCTCTACTTCCTCTTGACCAATCGTAATCGCGGACCCAGGCATGCCGTCACAAAGCGCCGCCCTCTCAAACCACAACACAGAGCATGTGAATATGTCGCAGCAAGGAGCGGCGGAGGAAATTGTTCCAAAAACGGGGTTTTACTAGTTCGCCAGTCTGACAGAAATAAACCACAGTGAACTGTAAAATTTGCAAGGAACCGGTGAAAACAAAGTCTGATAACGCAACCAACTTGTTTCATCACATAAGCCGCTCACATCCACAGCAGCGCGAGTTTTGCAGCCCCGCACGGCTCCGCGTCTTCGTAGGAATCTTCTGGAAGTTTTTTGAAAACAAAGCAGGTATAGCAGCTAAACTGGGCTCCCTTCTTTGTGATAAAATGACAAAGCGTCCAGGCGGCATAAGGACATCACGCATGCAGTAACGTGCTTCATAGTGATGGATATGCTGCTGTTGTCTGCAGCTGAAAAACCTGGCTTCAAACAATTACTCGCCACTTTTGATCCCCGATATAAAGTTCCTAGCTGCATGTTTTTCTCTAACAGCGCTCCATAAATTGTGCAACTAGTGCAGAGAATCAGTGCAAAATGAGCAGTCTTCCTCCTTAAACGCCACAACCTCAGACCTCAGCCCTGCGTCAGCCTCTCAATTAACTAGAAATAAAATGGACCCAGAGGAGTAACTAGTGTACTATTCCCACCTAAATAGGCTATTCTATTTATTTATTTGTTATATTTATTTTGGTCATTTTACTGGTCACATTAGTTAATTCTTTGTCAGTATTTAATAACATAACTCAGGTCTCTTAGGTTGAGTTATTGTTTTTAAAAAAAAATCTGTTATGGGTAAAAATGTGGGTTAAATAAGGATTTAATTGAGATTTAGTGTTTATGTGTTCTTTATTAAAAGTAAGTCATTTAGCAATATCATAAGAGCCAGGTTTTACATTTTTTTGATAATTATCAATATTGATCAATATGCATTTTTTTATTGATATGCTTTTTTTCTATATCGTCCAGCCCTAATGTAACACACCTGAAGGACCAAAGTGCTGTATATAGGAGGTTATGTGCAGATATGGTCATTTTGCTTTTTGTTTTCAAATATGGTTCAGTGCATCTTGATCCAACATGTCTACTTCGCTCTGCTCTAGCTGAAGGACGTTTTTACAGGAGCATGGAGGCTCATCTGGTCATAGCTCTGCAAACCTAAGTCATGTTGTTATAATCTTTTATTTAGAGAGAAGAGGCTTCTTCCCTTCCACACATGCTCTATGGGTTCAGTCTCTGTCGGACTGTCATGTCATGAACTTTGTCATGCTGAGGCCTGTTGAGCCTGAGATGCTGCTCCTACATTCTCAGCAATTCCTCTGGAGAAATGCAGGCGGTGACCTTGGGGGGAATTTGAAATCTCCTCCTCGGAGGATTGGCAGCTATCTTGAATGTGGGAACATTTCTCCTCGCTGTAGAATGACGCACTCCAGATAGTCGGGAAATGGTTTTATTACCCTTCACAGACTGATGGACGGCAACGGTTTCTCCTCTGAGGTTAATGCTGTTGTCTTTCCATCTTGGCATTGTTTCCAGACACCTTTATCCTCCAGAACATAAAGGTGTCTCCCTCCTTTAATCAAGAGGGTTTAATTTTCAGTACCTGGTTGCTGTTTACTCTCTTGAATCCTGTGGATGAAGTAGGGGGGGGGGCGGCTTATTGGCCTTTGACTTCTTTGTTGGAACACGATGAAAGTGTTTTTGTAAACTTGAAATAATTAATAACAATTAAATATTAAGGATGATTTTAAAGCCTGGTAGTGCACTTTTATCCTCTAGAATTTACAGCGGGTGTACTTTCTTTTCACCATAGCAGTATCCTCTGCCTTAAACTTGCATTCAGCTTAATTAGAAGGTTATCAGAAATGGATAATGTTTTTGAACATGGAATGTTCTGTAAAATCAACTACAGATTGATGTTTTTTTTTCTGTTTTTAGCAAAAATTGCTGCCAGTCTTGGTTAGGACTTCTTTACTAAGCAGGAATATAAACCTCTGTGGGATTCTCCTGGAGAAATAACAGGTAAAAAAAAAAAAAAAAAAAAAAAAACTTAAGCGCTCGATTCCAAAAAGTGTGGAAACTGAACATTTGGTCAGTTTTCTGTGAAGCTTTGTTATTTCTATAGTTCTGCTTGTTAATTGGATAAAAAGTGTGGATTGTGGTCATGTGTGTCTTGGACAAACCTGATTCTGCTGTTGCTGCAGCATTTTTTCCCCCCTATTTTCCACCACATCGTGTTTTTGCTCTCTGAGGCGATGAACCTGCTCTTACTTGGCTGTCTTTCTCAGGAGTGTAATCTCACCAAGGTTGAGTTGCATTTAATTGCTATTCGCGTGCTCCTGTTATCTTCCATGGGAAGAAAGAATTTAAATGGCCAACATACAAAATTAAGGTTCTGTAATGCGGAAATGTGTCCTGTAGCGTAGCTGCTGGCCCCGTAATTAGCCCTGCCGCTGACAGCTGCACGCTTATTGCAGGAGAAACCCAAAGGCTGGATCCTGATGTGTCGGGCGGATTGGATTGTTTTGCCGTGACACTTCTCCTCTCTGCAGCCTGCATTGTTACCGAGACCCTGGACTCGGCCGCCAGTTGAAAGACTGAAGACGGTAGTCCGCTGAGCTCAATAGTTCTTATATTGCCTGTCTCAGTGTGTTTAACAGAAGCCATTAAAGTGCTAATTCTTAGTGCTGTTGTGATCCACTGATAATGACTGGAGAAGAATAGAAAGCACGTGTCTAATTTTTTAAACTAAATCGAGGAGTTGAAGGATTTTTTTATTTTTTTTTCTCCCAGCTTTGCGGCGTTTCTCATTCAGCGAGGCAAATCAGGCTGCAGAGCCTTGATGGGACCCTTTCTCATTCCCCCTGGCTTTGTCAGGACTAGTTCATTTCAGTCTATTCAGGTGGACCGCATTGTGCACCGCCTCTCTGCTCATGCATTTCATTTGCCGGGCCTTTGTTTCGTCTCCTGCTGGAGATGAACCGCAGGTACCGAGTCGGATCCAAGGTGGGGATTAGCGGCACACTTTCCATGCCTTCCTGGAGGCGGGCTTACTTGGAAAATGTCAGGCAAGGTGAGATGAAACAGCTCTATTTGAATGCTTATTGTTGACCCCTGCTGTGGGGCTGGAGCACACGCCTTTACTGCTGCATTTAAAGAGGCAAACCACATTATTGACTCTATTATTTCCACCAAGTGTCTCCTCTTGTCTGAAAATCATTCATATATATTCTGCTTTCACAGGTTTAAGGTCGTTATAACAGTAACATCTGTATTTAACTGGGACATCATATAGGTGCCTCTCAGTACATTAGGATGGTAGGAAAGGAGTAAGACCCACAAAGAGCGGACCAAAACTAATCCGTCATTTAATAAAATGTATTACTCTCTTATCAATCTCAAATCTAAAATTTATTTAACTCAATGTTGAGCCTTAATTGAAAATGTTATAAAATAGAAATGAGAGGAATATCTTATATCTCAAATTGTGGATGCAGTTGTAGGTTCGTATTTGTATTACTGATGGCCACACAGTTGGTTACCCAACGTTCGCATCAATCACACTACATATCCCATAATGCAACATGACAGTCAGCGAGAGCCAAGGGTGCAGGATCTGTGTCTGGAAGTCAGCTCCCCTGTGTTGAAACGCTGCACCATGACTTCAGCCTGAACTTTTATTGATTTTGGAGCTTAAAATAAATAAATAATACAGATAAATGGAACGTATTTTATAATCTTTTCTGTTTTTGATGTGGACGTCCTGATAAAGTTTATGAAACCTCAGAACAGCAATCCTCCCTGAGGGTCTGGCTCAACTCCACCTCCATGCTCCGTATGTTGACCTTACCGATGCAAAACTCCAACCATCACATCTTTATCACATAATATGGAGCATTTTGTTGTTACTGGCTGAGATCTTTTTTTATTTTCTTGCATTTTGCCAGCCATAGGATTTTCTTAATATTTGAGCTTTGCACCGGCCTACATTTATTCTTTATACTGCTTTTACCGGTGTGTATGCAGGTGTAAAATATTAAGGCTGTTCAATATATCAAAAGATTATCGCTATTGGAATGTTTCTTTGTGTAGAAGGCAAATTGTGAAGAAGTGGCTGGAATAAATGTTAGCTAATTATTCAAGCAAGATGCACTCCGGCTATTTAGTGATGTCTGTTTGTTGATGCAGCGCAAAAAGGTTCTTTTGATGCTACAATAACAGATTTAGCCAGAAAAAATGTTTTTTTAATAAATAATTTAAAACATTTTCTCATTCTGAAAATCACAATATTGGCACTTCAATTAAAACAAATTAATTGTATCTAATATTTTGAATTAAGAGAAATAATAAAAATAAAAAAAACTCCAAACCATGTAGGGTCGCCTGGAAACACACAGCTCATTAAATAACCCATAAAACTTCCCGATAAACAATGTACTTACCCCTGGTGGAAGCTCAGAAGTACTGAAAACGGATAATCGGTTTGTGTTAAAGAGCCTTTTTTATTGGTCAGATGCAAAATTGTAGTTTTCTGAGAAACCAAATTCTGTGTTTTCATTGGCTGTAAGCCAGAACCATCAAAATTTAACACTTGAATGAAATGATTCTGTGTGATCAATCTCTACTATGACTTTCTGCATTCTCCCTCTAAATAAAATGCTGAAACACTTCATTACATTCTCAATCATGAAGGCGAACCCTGCTTGGCCACAGGTTTACGGCCACTTGTACACCTTTAAATGCAGCTACCATTGGCATACATATGCCTGGTTAACCTTCACAGTCTTCTGGGAGTCTTTGAAGCAGTCTGTGGATTCTGTCGCGTCCAGCCAGAGCATCGATGCTGAGGTGCGTCTCTGATGTTGGGTTATAAGATCAGGCTGGCAGCTCGTATTCCAGCTCATCCCAGAGGAGTTCAGAGCAGCACGCTGTGCCAAGCCTGATTATTTATGGACCTGACTTTGTGCACGGGGGAGCAGTCAGCTTGAAGGTTTGTGGTTTCAAATATCCTTTTGTCTGGCACATTTAAAAAAAGCTCAAATGCTGTTTTTTTTTTTTTTTTTTTTCTGTCCAGAGCATGTTGCATCTTCATTACCCTTTGTTTCCTTATAATCCCATTCTCTCCACCAGGACAAAAATAAACCCAAACATAAGAAATTAAAGCAGAAAACTCTGATTTGCTAATCAAACTTGAGACAAGAGGTAATTAATTCTTTGGAATCAGCCAATTAATTTGCATAATAACAGGCACCGTAATTATGACTTCTGCAACTCCAGCCCAAATTTGTAATTAGAGATTTACTCTGCATTACAGCAGAAAAGCCTATGTTTTTGGGAGCTGGTTCAGGAAGGAGATTGAGCATCCGTAGCTTTGGGATGGAAACACTGGCAGAGCTGCATCGGAATAAAAGCCTTTCCTACACGCTTCTCTCTTCTGCTCAGCCCCGAGGGGAAGTGCTGCTTGGACTGATCTGGAAAACTAATCTGTAAAAACCCGAGACTTCAGCTTTCAGGGACCTCGGTGTCTCTGACGAGTCTGCCAGGCTCCTCATTTCTCATCTTTTCATGTGAGCTTGTATCTACGATTTCAAAGAAATCTTCTGTTGCATTGGTTCTGAATAATGTGGCATGTTAGCGACGCGTCGTTGGCGAGAATGTAACCAGGAAGATGTCAAAACATAAAATAATTTGAGAATCAAATGGTCCCGCCGTGCTGAGCAGACATGTCAGCGTCGACATTCGGTCCTAATTCTGGACTCTAATGGACGGCCTGTGTCGGGTCTCTCTTGGTAAAGGTTCTTTTATCTATTCACAATAAATTCCAGACGTTTCTGGCATAATCTTACCCTTATTGTCTCAGAAGGAATAGAGATTAGAAAGCAGGAAATTAAGCAGAGCTTAAAAAAATGTAGATTTAAATGATTTTCTTCATTAAGGGCAAAGCTATCCATGCCATCCTGGCCCTATGTGAAGGTGTTGTCCCTGAAGCTAAGAAATCATTCTTCCACACTTAGCAGCGACAACAGCGTTAACTGGAAATGAGTCCTTAACATTACTCATTACTCAAAACATTGAATTTTGCCCCACCCTTCTTTACAGAGATATTCAGCCTCTGTGGAGGTTTCAGCATGTTCATGCCTTAAAAGAACAAATTTTACTAAAGAATATCACAGCTCCCAAAGGAAGTGAGTCATCTATGGATCCGTGTCCCAGGCACAGAACCCAAACGCAGTGGACGGACGACCAAAGATTGTCCTTCTGGATCTGCTGGTAGATTGTAGAATTCATGATTAGATCAGTTACAGCCCAGACCATCAAACCATCAGCGTGTTCGATGGACGGTGGTTATTACTCTGGAATAACAGACCAGCCGTAGTTTTACTGCAGATTTAAAGGGACACACGGCTTCCATAAAGGCCAAAAAGGCCAAAGAATGTTTCCCCAAAAGTCTTTGATTTGATCACGATGCTTTTTCTGGGCAAACGTCTGATGAACATTAGTGTTTGTGACCTTTCAGGCTGACTGATGTCAACATCTTTGTTCCTCAGCTTTGTTGGAGTTTCCTTGGATGCTGCTTTTTAAGACCTTTCCTGTTGTAGCGGGTGCAATTTGATTACCAGTTTGGTTTAGATAGCTTTCCTCCCTTCATAAATGAAATCTAGAGCTGCTTATCATCGGTTGCCTTGGACATTTTTGATGGGAGATGTTTAAGGATTTGCAGCCCCCACCATGTCGCGTCATTGAGGTGTCATTGGGTACATGTTGAGTGGTGATGGATCTTCCTTTCAGTCTTGGACTGCCGAGAAACTTGTTGCTCACAGTCTGAGTGTCTCAGTGGAACCTTTATGGAAACAGACTTTTATGCATCTTTCTCAAAGCTTGCAACACTTCCTCCATTTTGCTGTAGTCCTGCAGTACTCTAACCTGACGCCGCCAGATAGATTTGCTTCGCATATCCATCTGGAAACCTTCCGTTGAAGTAATTTTGGGAAGGGGCGAAAATACTGGTTAGCTGATTGGCCTATGTTGGTGATAGACGGGCCAAATAAACCAATCAGATCAACGAAGCATATGACGTACTCGTCAACATGCTTCGTCGTCGCTCTGTTCGACGAAAACACAACCACAAGGCAAGGCAAGGCAAATTTATTTATATAGCACAATTCAGTACAAAGACAATGCAAAGTGCTTTACATGATTAAAACATAGCAAAATAAAACAGAATAAGAGCAAGTAGGAATAAAATATAGATAGAAAATAGAACAAAAAAGTGGTGATTCAGTTAACTAGGACAGTTGAAGGCAATTTTAAACAAATGTGTTTTTAATCTTGATTTAAAAGAACTCAGGCTTTCCGCACTTTTACAGTTTTCTGGAAGTTTGTTCCAGATAATTGGAGCATAGGAACTAAAAGCTGCTTCTCCATGTTTGGTTCTGGTTCTAGGTATGCAGAGCAGGCTGGAGTCAGAAGACCTGAGTGGTCTGGATGGTTTATACGCTGATAACAAGTCTGTGATGTATTTAGGAGCTAAGCCATTTAAGGATTTATAGACTAACAGAAGTATTTTAAAGTCTATTCTCTGAGATACAGGGAGCCAGTGTAAGGACTTTAGAACTGGGGTTATGTGCTCTACTTTCTTAGTCTTAGTGAGGACGCGGGCAGCAGCGTTCTGGATCAGCTGCAGCTGTCTGATCCACTTTTTAGGCAGACCTGTGAAAACACCGTTACAGTAATCTATTCTACTAGCCAAGCTACTCTTGCTGCTGCAGGTAAAGGCTCGTTAGCTCAGCAAATAAATACTCTGTAATTCCAATAAAACTTGCTCGATAGCCACGCTAACGCTAGTTTCATCGGCTGAAGCCGCCATGTTCTTTAGACTGAACTGACACGCTTCTCGTTGCGTCACACCTCAACCCGCCTCAAAGCCAACGCTGATTGGACGTTCGTTTGGTGAACGGCTCCAAATTTTCTTTAACGGAAAGTAGCCAGACTGATCTGCGAGTGAAACCTTGAAAGCTCGCGAGATCAGGATGGTCTCACGAGGCTAGCAGTACTCATTGTCCTGCAGAAATGTCCATGCAGAAGCTCTGCAGCTCAGCCAGTGCCATCATGGGGCCTATGGTCACCACTCTGCTCATGGACTCCTAACTGGACCCTCTGGGTTCTTCTTTCTGCTGCTTTCTGTGTCGGTTTTATCCAGGTTCTCTCCCACACTCCAAAAACAGATCGCAGGTTAGGTTAATTAGACTCTACGCCGCCCTTAATATAACAATAACAATATAAGCCCTTGAAGTCGGTACAAAATAAGAGTGAAAATAATGATCCCCTCCTGCTGGATGTTGTGCTGTTCTTCAGTCATCTCCATTATTTCCATGGGATTGTAATAACCTTAAGCAGAAAGCTGCACCTGAAGCCAAAGTGCTGGGTTCTTTGACCCAACACGGCCACATCACAAACGGGTCAGATTCCCTTCTTCCCGTATAAAAATATCCGCCAAGCTGACATGGTGGTAAATTGACTGAAGGAGTTTGTAAAAGGTGGTGACAGTAGCTGCAGGCTTGTCCCCCCCGCCGGGGTTGGAGGCGTTGAGCCGAGCATGGCGCAGACTTCCTGATAGAACATTAACTGAACCGTGGAAACAGCTGGAGTTACATAACGGTTCCTCTGCATTTAGTCTGCACAGAGGGAGGAAAGCTGTGGGTGACGGCGAATGCAGAGATTCCATCATTTAAGGTCTGCGCCGACGAGCTGGAGGACAAAATTTGTCCATAAAAACAATAGCAGCGTGCAGTTAAGAGATGCTCTGATACTGTGCCAGTTTGTGTGTGTCGGCGGCCTCGCTGTGTGTGTGCGTCTGTGTTTCTGCGTGTGTGTGATTGTTGTTCAGGCTGTGATTGCATGGGAGGTTTTCTTCACTCCTGTTTTCAGGAGCAGATCAAACAGAAAATCTCTGAAAACCACCTTTGCACTCTTTCAACTTCAAGTCTGACTCTTTTCCTGACGTAGGAAACTTCACCAGGTTGGGTTGGTAATGGAGACTTTAAAGTCCATGATTATAGCTGCTCTTCATTTTTTCTGCAGCTTGGTAAAGATGGCTTAAAAGCCTAAAAATAAATTCATCTTTCATTCTAGTAGCAACCAATTTCTGGTACCGAGGTTGTAAAGTTTTGTACTTTATGTAACCAGGATAATTTTTCTATATTAGATTCAGTTTATTTTATTTTAAATTTTTTAGATTTAATTTTATTTATTTTTATCTAAAGGTTTAATTAAAGTCCTCCTTTCCTTAATTTATTCAACACTCACCAAGTGAGAACAATATTGTTCTCCTGCGGTTTTCACGTCATGTGACAGCTGCACGTCAGCGTCCTAAATTGACAGCTGCGGCTTATATAGCTGCTAATTGCACCTTAGGTAGGAAAATGCTGTGGGACCCTGACGTGCAGGTAGGCTTCTGGTCTGTTTCCAAGCGGTTTTCAGATATCTATTGTATATCTTCAATCGTGTGCCTCTGTTAACTTACAGACGGGTGATCAATCAACTGAACGTTGTAAAGATCACGGTTGGTCAAGAGGGAACTGGTGAGTGTTTGCTCGGGAGCTAGCATGCTAGCACTAGCCGCCCCAGCCTGTTTTGGTTATAGTACACTGATCTTAATTGAAATGCTTACCGAAACTACTGTTGTATAGAAATATTGTTTTGCATAAGTTGCATTTAACTATTATGTAAACTCCTGCAATTACAAGAAAATACATGTACATGTAAATTGATTACTTAGGCCTGTTTACACAGGCCAGGTATATTGCAGATCCCCCTGCTCCAAGCGTGGCTAAAGGGTCTAGGATACAGCAAAGATTGTCTGGCTTCATGCTGACCAGACTGGCGAGCTAACCATTCAGCGGATCCGGAAATACATCACCTATTTTCTGAGAAACCTCTTCCGAACTGGTTGGCGATTCAGCCCAACAAGTTTCCACTGAAGAAACTGGATTATTATTATTATTATTTGTGTTTTCCCTTTCGTCATCAACAAAGACTGGTTGACATTCCTTGGTTTAAGGAATCCATTTGGACTTTAAAATTGTGGACTAACTTGTATATATTGTAAATATTAATACAACTCACCAATTTTGCACCATCAAACTGTCTCTGTGTTTTACAATTTGCCACTTCCTCCAGCAGACGAACCTAGTCTTTAAGAAATCACGATCACGTGGGTTGCCCTAGAATGCAACTTGGGTTACATTTAGCATTACTAAAGGTTTTTGTCATGATCAGTGCAGCACAGGCCTTCCCTCAGCTGCTGCTGCGCACTGCCAGCCAGCAGGCTGAAAGAATACTGTAACAGTTTAACCTTAATTCACTATTATTTTTAGATGTAGGATAAAATGTTTGTGCAAATGTGCAGGAATTTGAACGGGTTCAAAAACTTTCTCTAAGTTGACTAAAAATCAATTAAAGGTTAAATTAATCTTCTAACTCTATACTGCCATTGAACTTGCAGCCTTCTTCGTGTTTTGATTCTTAAGAAAGAAAACATGGAACTTTGATGCGGCAACACTTGATCGGTGCAGTTTATGTCTAAACTACAGACAAATTAAACCACTGTGGCTTTTGCAGTTTCGTAGAAATCAACCAGAGCGATTGATCAATACATCGTAAAGTGACATCTGTGCTGACGTGTACCATATTCCAGCGGTTCCAGGTCCAGGTATGGATAGAGGTTCAACGGAGGTGCGCGTGTTGGCAGCGCTTAGCCGTCGGCCGGTTGCATGGACAGAGTGGCTTATCGGTCACCCACTGGCTCACCAACATAAACTGTTTTCCTGCACTTCCATTCAATCTTCCTTCAGAACAGCGTTTAGTGAGGACAGGAGGTCAACATGGGGCAAGGTGCAACACCCGACTGACAGCACAGACAATTTCCTGTTCCTCCCAGCAACCGTGCATTTTCACGGCCCCGTCTTTGTAATGTGATTAAATGGGTTTGGTACCGTGCCGGCCGTCTCCCGGTGCGTTTACAGTCAGAATTTAATGACAGCATTGTCTGTAAACTAGACTAAAGAGCTTCAATTGGGTTTTGCAGATTTACGGTCATTAAAGGAAAAATACAAGATTTGCAGCAGTGACCTGGAAAGAGAGCAGGGAGTGCAGCACACCTGCCGATGAGTCAGAAACGGCACGGGGCAGCACCGGAGACACGGGCACGGTACAGGAAGGGGATGGAACAAGCCGGATAACATCAGAGCGGCTGTCAGCGTGGTTATGAAACTGGAGAGCAACAGCATGACTCTGGATTAATGTCTGTGATGGCAGCCTCAAAAACAGGAACAGATTAATTTGTCTGGCTGGAGTCTTATGCAACGGGCTCCGGTCTCGGCCCAGTGAGGTGGAATGAGAGAACGGCCCAGGGGACTGTTGGTGTTTTTGAGGACTTTATATGCAACCAGACAGGAATGTGGAAAGCTTAAGGAGTTGTTTTTTTTTTTTTCTTTTTCTTTTTTTTCTGCTGTTATCTAACGTTGGAAGCTTTTTGGAAAGTTTATTTGCAGCAAAGACATTTATACAACAAGAAATCCTTAATTTATTATGAGGGGTGGAAATGATTGCTTTCTTTCAGGAGTCACTGTGGCTCATGGATGAAAAACTGTGCAGACCATTGACAACATTAACAAGCCATTATTTTTTTTAATAAAAAAAAAACAAAAAAAAGGACAAACATAATGTTTGTCTCGTTTTATTCCGATATTATTCAATGCGAGCGTTATTGTTGCATTAATAGGGAACATTTTTGTCGATTTAGTGGTAGTGTAATTTTAGGATTAACCCATCAAGCTAATGACCGGTGATCCGCTTATAGCACCCTCTGGCTTCATAAGTTACCTATTCAAGTCTTAATTAGTTCCTGGAGAAACGATCACATTAATAAAAATCAGGTTTTTTAAAGGTTATAGATTTTTACTGAATCTTTAAAATGTTATTTCCTCCAAAATATTTTATATAACTATTGCATTGCATTGTGTATGGTTTGAAACACACCAAATGTTGTTCTAAATGAGTTAAACTAATTTAATCTCATTCCATATCCTTTAAGATGAACTTTGGTTCTTTAACTTGGATCTGCAGTGAACCAGGATTCACTGAATCATCCTGATGATGGTTTACAACTAATTTATTTGTCTTTTGTTTCTTTTGTGTGTACATAGTTCCTTAGCTTCTTTCTATCTTAATTTTGCTTAGTAGTTTAGTTAAGTTTAACTTGCCTAGTAGAGAGGATTTGTGGCCATTTATGATACATTTTGTGGATTGTAATTTCTACCAATTTAGTCTTCTTCTTTGGGTAGTTAGAATATTTTTAAGTTAGTTTAGAACCAAAATTTGTAATTAATTTTTATATTTGGAATTGTTTAGATTACGTTGTTAATTGTTAGACCCTCCCATTAATTTGAGTAATTAAGAACACACCGGGTGCTTGGTGCGGGGCGATTGTTTGGTAAATGTCTGCTGTGTTGACCGGAGGTTTTGTAAATGATTTTTTGACCATTTTTTTAGAGCTTCAAACACCAAATTGAGATTTTTTGTTTTCAACTAAGTTGTATGTCATTTTTTAGTAATTATTTTGTCTCTACTTTTTCAAGAAATAAATCACATATATTTTTACAAGTGCGTGCAAATCAAAGCACCTGTTACCACCCACGGCCTACGTTGGAAATTTTGGTTTATGGAACATAGAATGCCGCGACAAAGGGATTTGTTGATTGAAATATAGTGTTAATTCAGATAAACAGCATTATATAGTGATGTTCTCTGAGTGTTAATTTTATTTCTGTTAATAATTTTGAAGAGAAGTTGTCACTCCTTTATTCTGTATGTCTGCAGAGTTTGCTGTTAAAAAAACGCCAGTGCTCGTATCATTCCTTTCAACTATTGTCCTGATATCAGCTGTTTGGCTGATATTTACCAGACAATACCTAACAGACCCAGTTATTTATTAAACATTAAATAACTTAAACAATGTGTAATGGCACAACAGGGTCCTAATTAAAAGTCACTTCTACTCAGGATTAAATGCTTGTCATAAAGCAGTTAAATCACATTTAGACCATAGTTGTCGTTAAAAGCGTCATTTTGTGTTTGATTCTGAGAAACAATCTATAATCAGTCGTTTTTTAATCAATTAAAACTGTTCTTGCTTGATTTGTTCATTGCAAAAAGCTGCTGATTTGTACTTTTTTTTTGCTTATAATGCTGATTTGTAGCAGGAGTTGAAAGACTGTAGTTGAACTCTGTTCAGGAAAACTGGGTCAGCCATAAACTTTAAACATGAAACGGTCGTCCAAGAAATTGTGGATTTACAGATGCAGCGCTGGAGGTTTTGCTTGAAACCTTCTGGCAAATGGGCTGAAATTGCTGCAAAAGTTGTAATTTTCAATTGTCTAAAGCTGAGCATTGAGAGACATTTAAAAAAATATTCCTTTTTTGTGTTTTTAGTTTTCAAGTTTTGCAAACATCCTTCCAAAATTGACCCGGTTTTAAAAAATGCAATCAGTTGCTCTGTCACTTCTCTCCGACTTCGCTGCTCCACTTTTCTCTAACTTTTGCAGGGGTTGAGGGACTCGCTTGAGAAAAAAATGGTTCCTTTAATTACTCAGTCCTGTACTTGTGGTGTGTTGTGATTTCCAGCCGCTGCTTGGTCGTGTCTGCGATGAAGCAATCTTACGCTTTGCCTGGCAGCATCTTGGCTGTCGAGCAGCTTTTCAGAAGCGTGATTAGGCCAGAAAGTGAAGTTTTCGCTCTCAGATGGTTTAAAGGGATCAAACTGAACTACGTGCTCACCAAATCCATCCTCACATTGCCAGAATATTTTTATTTAATATAAATTTACTTCAGAGAAGATGAATCAGAATCTGGATATCCTGTCTCCACTCTGATCTCTTCTGTGTATTTTATTCTTTTGAAATCCCATCATGTGTAACTGCTTAATCTCATAATCTTTGCAAAGGTTCAGCACACCTGTAAACACAATTAAGACGTATTTACAGGAAACTGGATAATTCATTTGTTGTGATTAGAAGTCATAAATCACCCTGTAATATCCCTATCAACATAAACTCATGGTCTGTAATTGGTGCTTTTATGGCGCGGCGTAATGCTGCTAAAAGTGCAGAAGCAGATTAAATGTTAAAGTATGATTAGGCAACAGTAAGTTGTAATTAGGAGAATGTCATTCTGCATTAGCATATATTCATGGGGCGAATGCTAGCCAGATATGGAGTTTCTATGGGTAGCGGGAAGGAAAACGAGGCTGAGAAGGATGCTGGAGGAGTGGGTAGTAGGCGGAGGAGCCGGGAAAGGTCGGCGGGGTCGGCTCTGGCGCATTGTTTCCCAGCATGCTCCAGTTCCCACAGCCATCCCGGCTCTTTGTTAAAGCCTTAGCACAGAGCATGTCTGGCTCCT
This sequence comes from Fundulus heteroclitus, assembly GCF_011125445.2. NCBI lineage: Eukaryota > Metazoa > Chordata > Actinopteri > Cyprinodontiformes > Fundulidae > Fundulus > Fundulus heteroclitus. The sequence goes on along the minus strand of NC_046371.1, from coordinate 2,388,933 downwards.
GGGCACTATCGCCAGAGGCTGGCCACTCCGGGGTCAGCGCATTTTCCAAACCATTGCTTTTTATTTGGATGGTAATCAGGAAAAAATCGCTCTACTGTACCCGCTCAACAGGCGCCTGGCTGGGCCGGGCCTGTCACGCTCGGGCATTGTTGACAGGCAACATGATGGATGACTGAGCCTCTGGGTGGCTACAGAGGAGCGTTTCACTGATGGATCATTGAAATATGCGCAGCTGTTCTGAGAACTTCGATCTTCCGATGTCTGCCTGTAGATTAACATCCATTAATGTGGCTTGATACAGTTTCTCACCAAATGTTTGACCAGAAGCTGCTTTGCTGGCATTTCACATCTGTAAATGTGGCAGGATGGAAGAAATATCCCTGGGGAGGGCGTGTGACAGGGTCAGATACTCTGAAATATACAGTGGTAGACTTTAAGAAGAAGTGAATGAACCTTTTGATAGCTTGTCATGCATAATAATAATGATAATAATAACCATGTGGGCGTGGCGTCCATCCTACTGCAAATCCATGGTAGGAGAACCTCAGGGCCGTGTTTGGCTCCAAATCTTCCTCTTTTACCAAATACAATGTTGTGGAAAAAAAGTATTTACTCCCTTTCCATTTTTTCCCACCTGAAAAAAATAAAAACCTGAGTAAACTAAAAAAAATCTGTCATCAAATGTTGACTTCATGTATTAAAGGGGACATGCTATCCAAGCATACCTGAGCCAAGGAGCTTGTGGCATCCTTGCTGGCAACAGATGATGTCATGAAGTGACAATGAGCCTTAAACGTCAGAATAGCTTTAACTCAGCCACAGTGGAAGACTTTAAACATGAGTGGCCTACTTCTGGTCATTTTTACCAGATTTGTGGCTCCATCGACCAAGACAAGTCAGCAAATCAGTCCCAGATCATCACACTACCACCGCCATGTTTGACTGCAGGTACAACGTTCTCTTGCTGAAATGTTATTTTAATGGCATATATAATGGGACAGACGACTTCCTTAAAGTTTTGCCTCGTAGGTCCAAAGAATATATTCCAAGATGTTCTTTTTCGCTAAATGTGAGCTCGGCCTTTGTGTTCATCAGTGGTTCTGCCTTCACCGCTCACATATGAAGTCCCTGGGGTGGGGTTGGTTGATTACTGCTTCGGGTTTGTTCTGGTTTGGCTTTTTTCCTTCAACAAATGAAATCATCATTTGAAAACTGCTTTTGTATTTACTGAGGTTATTTAAAAAAAAAAAAAAGAAGGTATTTGATGATTTGAAACATTTTAAATATTACAAAGGATTAAAATCAGGACAAATCTGTAACTGGGGAAAAAAAGTCTAATAAATCTCAGAAGTAGGGCTGGCCGATATGGCTTAAAAATAAAATATCCGATTTTATTTTACCAAATTAGATTAATAAATTTTTATCCCCCTTCCTTTTCGTTTCAGAAAAAAAATTATTTAAAAAAAATTGCTTTTATGTCAAGCATTTCATCTGGGAGTTGACCTGAATTCAAAGTGCCACTAAATAAAAGCTGTGAAACATGCAGGTAAAACAAGATGGCCGCCCTGTCGTTGTAAACAGTGAAACTATAACTAAATGTTCACTGTTAATGGTTTTACACAAAGAGCTGAGAACAGGCTTCACTTCTTATGTAACTGCAAATTAACCTAAAAAAAAGTAAATGAGTAAATTAAAGTGCTTTGTGGTAAAAGGTTTCCTCATTACAATACTGTATGTTGACAACATATTTTCCTAAACATACATTCAGCATTTGATGCTGTTCTCTTCATTGAGGCCCAATGAGTACGCTGGCAAAAATAAAATCCAGATTTTCCAAAAATTACATCTTATAAAATGCTAAATTGTAATTAATCGATTAAATCGATGAATCGCTTAGCCCTGCTCAGAAGACCTCAAAAAGACCGGAAATGGTAACAAAAAATGTCTGATTTATTTATTTTCTTTTTTTCCCCCCTTTGTTTTAACTTGCAGTCTAACTTTTTGTTGTTTATGACCTCAAACTATGAGGCCAAATGTTTTTTACCAAAGGAAGTCCCCTCTTCTCATTCTTAACACAATGGCCGTGTTTCTCAGCCTTTCCTTGCTTCATTTACTGCTTTTGTCTTTCTCAACGAACAGGTTTTTAATGGAAACATGATAATAATAATTTCTGTCCCTTTTTTGCGTCTCCTTCTCAGACGTTAGCTCCTTCCTCTATAGCATGGTAGGAGAAATGTCCAGTGGGAAGCCGTTATGAGCATGCCGTCACCGTTTAAAGGTATTCAGCTCCTAAACAATAGCTCATGCTTTAAGCGATGAGGGTCAGGGCTATTTAACATATTGAAAATTTCTCATGTATGGATTTATTTGTCTTGGGGAGCCTGATCCTTTGTGGCAAACCTCCCTTAATATAAGAAATTCCTCCAAAATGGTTTGGAGTAGTTTCCGTTGAGAAAATGATTTGCTTTTTAGACGAAGCAGTCGGTATCCTTAAGTTTCCTGTTGCCAGTTCTGTTTTGCTACAGCTGCATACTGCTCTTTATTTCATTTATATTCTACAAGTCGTCCTGCAAGTTTTCCCCCCACATCGTCAAATAGTGATGTTAGCAACTTTCAAATGACTTCCCCAAGGCTGAACTGAGCAGATGCTGTGAAGCAGAGCAGCCTTGCTGTATAGCCTTCATTTAGCACTGCACAAACAGCCGTTTTACACACACATAAATATATTCCAGTATTTTATAGAGTAGATAAAAATATGTTAGTTAAAAGAAATGGTTAATTTACTTTTTTTTCAGAAACATTTTCTTAAAAAGGTGGAAAAGTGTGCCGTCCATTCATATATTATGTAGATCAGGATGATTATGGAAAAAGTAATGTTTCATAGTCATCCAGTCATGGATTGAAGCCTTTCATCCATCCGTCCATCCATCCATCATCCATCCATCCATCCATCCATCATCCGTTCATCCATCCGTCCATCCATGCATGCTTTTAATGGTCCATGCAACAGCTGGAGTGGTGGCCTAGTAGTTAGAAGAGGGAACCTTGATCCTGCAGAAGCTGCAGGTTTCTGGGTTTGAGTCCCACAGACTATCACTCTGGGTCCTTTAGCAAGACGCTTAGACCCAGAACAGTCCCTGGGATCTGCATAGTGGCAGCCCACTGCTCCCTAAAGGATAGGTTAAGTGCAGAGGACACATTTCATTGGAATAAATGTTGCAATGATAGCGATAAAGCACATCGGATGAATGCATTTAATGCTCCATGCAACGGTGCATGCATTTACTTACCATCCATCCATGCAGTTTTTTGGTTTTATTGCAGGTTTAAAACCTGACCACTGTAAAAATGTAGGAACCCGTCACATTGTAAGTTCATTGACGGTTTTGGTTTAAGGTTATTCATAATGTTGGGTATTTTCAGTGTATTGATTGCCTTCGCAGACATCATTATAGCTTAGAGAAAATGAATGTTGGGCCGTATTCAGGGGAGAAGAAGCGATATTGAGCTGACGGTGCTCGGAGATTATTGCTGGGAGATTTGCAGGTGTTTCTGCAGTGATTGCATGACAGGAGTGGCTTGGTGGCTTTGGCCCACTGCAGTGAAAGCAGAGGTTATGTGAGGTTCAGGCGCGTCGGCTCTCATCATGGCGCTCTTGAACTGCTCCACTTCACGCCAGAAACATCCTCTGTGCTCCACGCAGACACTCAGTGCCCGTCGCAGCGCTTCACTCTACTATTAACATTCTAATCGCTGTCTTGTTTCATTTGCTTGGCCAAGCACTTTATTTCCAAAAAGGGCCCAGGCTCGGCTGCTGACCTTTCCATTTGCAGAAACAGAGCAATCATTCATAAATCACACTTCTGGGTGTAAAATATCCAAACTGTTTGATATTGCAGGCCTAATGAAAGGGCTCACACTTCCTTACTGCAATTATAGGAAAAGGTCAGTGTCATAACTGATGTTAAGCCTCACCGTGATTGTCCTACTTCACATTATCTAGTGGCTGGGCAATAAATTAGCACTGCAGCCCAAAAGGTAGGACATTTTGTTATTTTTCAGAATGACGGAAAAGATTCATTTAATGTTGCCACTCGCTTTGAAATTTAGTTTAGAAATGGGGCTGTCTGCTAAATGTGAGTTGAAAAATATTAGCTTAACCGGATCCAACCGCGGGAAAAACTGTTTTGTCACCTGAATCTCTCTCTGAATTCAGCCAACTGTTAGATTTACATAATTTTCTTCACCGTCCCAGTAAAACTCGGATTTTGATCCAGAGATTTTAGAGAGTTTGGAGCTGTGGTTTGTGTGCATGATGTTTGCTCCTTATCACCCAGAAAAAGAACATTTTTGCACATTATTGGATTTTAATCATGTTTAATACTGTTTACATGCCCATATTAAAGACATTATTCTCTTGGAATCATTTAAAATAGTTTAGTCTTTAGTTTGCGCTCTGGCTTTGTGCTTTATAATGAGGTCTGCATTTATTCTAATAGGTTGGCGCTCTGTTGAATTATGGAGATAATCGAGTAACTTGTTGTAAATGCTGTGCCTCTTGTTCAGAATCCTTTCTGTGTGCAAGTTAAATATGGTTCAACAGTGGCATTTAACAAAAGACGAGAAGCAAACCGACGAGGGGGGACTGAGAGGCCCACCACCAAATGAAAGCAGCTGCAGGAAAGACTCTGCAGGAGCCTCTTTGTAAAGAAGAGCCTTCAAGCCTGGATAAGTTGAGCAGAAGAACTGTGTCCCAGAGGTTTTCAGGAACACATGTTCTGGTCTGATGGAAGGCTGAACTCTCTGGTCACCGTTCCAGATGCAGAAACAGCCCTGAACATCTCCTGCATGGTGGTGGCAACATCATTATTAGGGTTTGGTGTCCTTCAGCTGAAAATCCCGGATGGAGGAAATTCTGAATCTTTCCGAATGCCAGTTGCTGTCGGCGTGAAACCTTCAGCTTTCTGCTGGAAACCTAAAGGTCCAGTTGGTAGTGGAGGACAACGGCGACCCGAAGCATACATCAAAGAATCAAAGAAAGCTTGGCTTCACCAGGAGAAGATGAAAACCCAGACCTGAAAACATAAATATCTGTGGCTGCGAACGGAAGATGTAGGATTTTCTCTTCCTGCCACATTATGGTCTGTTTTGCATCTCGTAGAGCTGATCTTTGATTGGTGTATGGACACTTTTACATCTCTGTATATTTTAACTTATCATATTTATTTCCCGTTCTGAACTCTTAGTTGGGTCGTTAACTTTAGAAGAAAATGCCGTTTTGTTTTTCTTTATCTGTGCTCATAAAATAGGACCACAAACAGGCTGAAACATCAGCAATCTGTGGTTGCCATGACCCGCATAACTAAACTAAAATTTAAGCTTTTCCATCTGGTGCATAAGTGCACCAGATCATCTGAGGCTAAGGATTTTAGTGGTTTACTTCATATTTCTGCTAATAACACAATAAAAATCAAGTATATCTCTGAGAGAAAGTGTAGTAATACCTTAACTAGCAGTAAACCGTTCTCCTTTGCAGTTGGTACAAAAAGATCACGGCGAGTAAAGAACAAAACGGCCAGTTTACTTCCCTTCTTAACGGCCCAACATCCTCCTTTATTGGGGTCGCGTTAATTAACCAGAGCCTGCGTCCTTTGTGATTAAAGTTTTGATAATGAGTGCTGATGTTGTTGGTCTAACAGCTTCTAAGTAGGTTCTTAGTTGTTTAAACATTTAGCAGGCAGCAGCTCTCCAGCGTCTAACCCGGTTTGATGAATATTAATCCAACCAAGTGTTGCTGTTCAGTGGTGGCTCGGTTTAGGTTTTAGAGTTTCAGTAATGAGAAGAGAGCTTCAAATCTCTGATGTTTTCACTTATAGAATAGCATATTTATATGCAGTAATTAATGCGACTGTTGTCATTAGCGTTAGCTGCACTCTCAGCTTAAAGTTTATTTAATTTAGGAAGAAAAACAACTTGTTACTGCGGTTCACTGTAGATCCCATATGCAGAACTTGTAGATAAATGGGATTTGGTCCTTATTGCTGAAGATATGAACATGTTTGGTACATGGTTAGGTTTTATTCTTCTAGATATGGACTTTCATTATCAATCCCTGACACTAAAGCATCAAAGAAGTTGTTTTCCTAAAAGTCCGACTCATTTATTGACATTTTTCAGGAAAACAAAAGATTAGTTTGTATTGCTGAGTAATTTTTCCATATTTTAGTCATTTTAATCTGCTATCTGTGAATTACACAGTAATTTGCCTCTAGACGATCAAACAAGATCCCACAACAGATTAATATAACGTTTGAAACTTGAATTTGATCATACTTTTCTTCTCCTCTGACCCAATGTATTCCAAAGTCTCAAGTACTTACGATAAATCTAAACTGGGTTATTTTTCACTGGTTCCGCTGTATTTAGAACATAGTTGTTAATTTGCTGAGAATATTCTATCCATGATAACACAATCATTGTTGTACTTAATTTTAGGGCTGGACAATAAGAGGAAAAAAGCGTATTGTTAAAATAATAATCATATTGATCGATATCAATAATTATCAACAAATTCAAAACATATATTAAGTGCAGCCCTGGCCATTTTATGCAGTTGCTTAATGACCTATTTTTAGATATAGACACACAAACACTGAATTCAAACTCAACCTTTTATTCAATCAACTTTTTACCAAAACTACAAGTATTTAATAAAGAAAAATGTGCTCTGTGAACTCTTTGAAGGGGGCGGGGCTTAGTGACGGAGCATTCCTGGGTCTGTGTTTGTGATTGGTTGAGAGGATGTAATGACTTTAATATTAACCTACATGCTAGGCTAGAATGCAAAAGGAAGGAAAACTGTTGTTCTATTGAACTTTTATTGACCCTTTTTTTCTATTCTTTGTCGTTAATGACTTATCATCCAACCCTACTTAATTTCACATGAAGATCATCTTAGACGAACATGGAAGCTGCAGAAAGGCTGCTTAAGGCTAGAGGGTGTAATTTTGTCCTAAACAGACAGTAAGTTTAATGTTTTTTTAAGAATACATTAAAATTGACAGATAATTGAATAATTGACAAGATCTGAGATCCATCTTTTTTTTTAGCTTTTTATTACCTGCATGAAACTAATTTCTATTAAAATTCATTTCAAAAATACCTTATCAGTCCCATAGGGAATTTAATTATAACTTATAATAATCAGGTTTCTGCTAAGAGTTGTTGTCTGTGGCGTAGAAGGACCTTTTGTATCGATCAACGTTTCAGCCGATCTGAAGAGGCTTCTGACTCAAGACGCTCTCAGTCGTTTTTGTACTTTGTTTTAATTTAGTAATTTAGTCAGATGAAGGGTAGTTATCTGCTTTCAGGAACAAAAACAGGCAGTCTTGTACCATCATACTGTTTTTTGATTTAAGTTGTTCTTCTATCAAGAAACCTGCAGCACATTTTTATGCACCTTTTGTTGTGTAGTCATTGGGAGGAAATGCTAATAAGTGCATTGAATCTGTGTTTTACATAACGTCTAATTTTGGAGAATAATGCAGGCCACGTTTGACCAGTCAGTGGATGTTTGCTTTCTGAAACATCACTGAACAACAGATTCCTTTAATCACAGTGAAATGGCTCTTTAATCCAAACGCGGAGTCGGATCCCACATTATTCTATAGTTTTAAACTGCAGGTAAAAATATCTGGAATGATGTTGGTTTAGTTCATTAGGCCCTGTTTAAATGTACATCAAATATAATCAATAACTTTAAAAGTTGTGAAAGCGATGCTGAAATTTAGAACGTGTAAAAAAACTAAAAATGCCTCTGTTGTTTTTAGGATGAACTACTTTTCTGCTTCACAGTACCAGGTCCCTCTCAGTTCTGGTTTGTTTTCCCTCGTAACTACCCACAGTAGTGGAAGTTCCTTTGGAGGAATTGCTCTAACCTGTGGAAATGGTAAAAATGAACCTACCAAGAACTGGCAGCTCCATCAGGCTTGGGAGTCAGTTTATTATGAACTAGTTTATATTTCCCTTTTATATTCCCTCCATTTAGTGCTGGTTGTTGCTCTCGGTTCCTCCTAATACGGGAAGTATTTCCTCAAAAAGTTCAGTTGTTTTTATGAAATTTGGAAGCGGTGCAATACATTCCAATGAGAAATCCAGTAAAAAAAAAAAAATAGCTTATATAGCCCAAAGTCATCCATTTAAATGAATAATAAAAAGTTCCAGAGCTCAGATCTCCAGCTTTTCTCTCTTGGGGACGGACAGAAATGACTTGGATTCATCAGAGCTGGACCCTGTTGCCCAGCAGACGGGTCCATTATCCTCCATGACAGCAGGTTTCTGCATAGGAGCCAAAGCCGGCCGCTCGGTGTGATCTGTCTGCTGGAGTTGGTGCGATCGACCAAAGCGGACCCCCAGCTCTGCCGATCTGCCGCTCGCTGTCACACGGGGCTCGTCTGTAGCTGGAAAGGTTTCCCGGCGGAGCGAGGGGGTAATTATGATGAGATGATTGACGTTTACGTATGCAGAATCCAGGCTGATGGTGTCTTCCGTTCACCCCTGTTCCTGTTTAATTGTCAGCTGGGTGGAGGAACGCTGCGATTTTGACTGTAGTAGATGCTGTAAAGGCAGTAAAGTGATGAATGTGGATGTTTTATAAATCATCTTCCACCTGTCGTCTTTCTGTAGAGGTGTGTAAGAGATACCCCGTCTCTTCTCTTTGAATGAAGACTGTAAAAACACATGACAACGTAAAATTTGGAACATGCCTGTTATTTGTGTAACTTTAAACAAAGAACAATAACGGTCAAGTCCCTACTTTTGATTTTGTCAAAGCTACATGGGAACATAATTCAACATCTTTGTCTGGGCATTTCAAACTCTTCCCTCAACATGAACATCTATGTTGCAGGTTCTAATCCACAGAAAAGCACTTAAAGGTTGATTTGGGCTCAGTTTAAACTTTAGCATCTGTGTATATAGAAATGAATCTTTTCTGTCTCTTCTAAACGTCGACCCCTCCCCTCTTCACTTACAAAGAACGTTTGCTGTGTCTGCTGCAGATGGAGCAGCTCTAACTCTGCTTAACACCCTGAAGACAACCTGAACACAACCAGGTTCCCAGAGAGTCCTTTTTCTATACATATACCCCCAAAATATTTGGACAAATTGTCCTTTCCTGACTGGTTATTTGGCCAATCTTCTTGGTATAGTTCGAGTTCTTAAATACCTCAGAAGAATCCAAATAAACCTTATTCCCCAAGTTTATGGGTACAAACAAGGAATTTGACTTTACAATGCATGAAGAAAAGCATAACTCCAACTACAATCTGTAGCAAAAACAAAAATCAGGGAAAGGGTAAGAACAGGAGCAGTATGTACAGAATATTTTTTTTATCTATATTAACTGTATGTATCTGTACATATATACAGTAAATATAGATAAATATAGACATAAAACGCCTGCAGAGTTGGAGCAAAATGCTTATTTTTTCCTGCTCGGTAGTCGGCTACCCTGGCTGTAACTCTAGTTTCAGAGCAGTTTGGACGTGTTTGGTGTCGTTGTCCAGATGGAAACCCCACTGAGTCCAATTTAATAACCGTCTCAGATGTTGATTCGAGGGGAAGTTGAAGAATTTGAAAGCGCTCCTCGTTCCTCATTACTCCATCCACCCTGTACAGTATAGCAGTACCATTGCCCTCATCATGATGCTGCCACCATTTGGTGCATTGTCTCGTTTGACAATGAAAACTTTCTCCGGTGCTCTGGTCCACGTGCCCGGCGGCAAATTTCAGTCGTCCATGTTGATGTTAAACGAGGTTTACTCATAATGGCGACGCTGACCTGGGTTCTTCATTAACATCCTATGAAAATGGGTCTGTATAGAAAACTATCAGCCTTTGATTGGCTCATAGAGGGCCTGCCAGACTATAAAAGATCCCCCGTGGTTATGTTAACAAGGTTAAACATTTAATTTTCACTGTAGGCTCGCTGTAAAAGAAAATAGATACTACTTTGACCCTTTAATTAGCCTTTACTAGGCCTACTTTAGGGATATCAAGACATCAGTTATAGTACCATAAGGCACATACATTTGGAATCTTATTAAATCCACTCTTTTTATTATTTCTTAAAGGAAAAGTAGTTCTATTGTTCTCTTAAACCCTGATCCTTCTTCTTAAATGTCCGAAGTTGGACATTTTTTTGTTAGCTCAAAATGTAGATATTCAAAGAAAAAGACTGGATCCAGGGTCGTTAAATAACGGCCCATCAGGCGCCTCTTGGGAATGGAAGTCTGAAATAACTGCAAGGGGCAAAAAAACAGTTTCTATTCGTAAGCATGACCTTTTCCAAGACCAAGTTTACTTTAGAAAGAAGTTCCCAGCTGTTCTTTGGGTCTCCTCTCCCTGGGGAACTCCATCCACCGTTGCTTCCATAGAAGGCTCACAATCATTAAGGAAGAAATGGTATTTATTGACAGTTTACCACGGCCACTGTGCTAACAGAGCATCATGTGGAGCTGAACAAAAACTTTCACATTTAAAGAAAGATTTACGGGTTTAAACCCCGCTGAGAATCAGCACTAGGTCTCATCGGTGAGCTTCAATCAAAAATATTTTCTCCAAAAGAACAAGAATGCAATCTTTGATATTGCAAATGCTCACATCCCTGCAGTGTTTTCTGTCAATTAAATGAACGTCGGTTAATGCTCATTAACGCTTCACAGCAGCAGGAAGCATAACGTTTCTATTAACTGGTTCATTTTAAAAATGCAGCAGGTAGACTTTTGTTTTTTCACCTGCAAATGCAGATTTTAAACGATCCAGATTTCTCTTTAAGAACTGGAAGAAGCTACAGAAACAGCATTGAAAACATCTCGTCTAGCTTTCCTGCTGCAAGTGGTCATTAATTATGTATATTATGGTTGTATATAATGTCACTCTGAATGCGTAAATAAAAACAATAAAGTTTTACTAATCTTTTAAATCAAGGTAATTATAGATTTTCCATTTTAAATGGTCTGCAGCGTTCTATATTGGTGATTAGCATGGCTAGCACGGCTAGCATTACATAAACAGAAGACTTGCATTAATTTTGTGATTTCCTAAAGATTTTCAGATCGAACATGTTCCATAACAGAGCGAGGCTGGAAGCTTAAAACGGGTAAAAACCACACATTTGATGTACCGCATTCAGCCTTCCTGTTATCTGCAAAAAGTCTTGCTCTCTCCTTTTTCCAAAGCCTAAATTATCCCCAGACACGTCATAGAAAACAGTTTTCTTTTAAAAACTGCTTAAATTTCTGTCCTTCCTCTAGCTTAATGTGAAGAACTTCACTGATACTGAAAATATCTAACTTTTAGTGTTCTTCCGTCACTAATAATCTCCACACAACAGAGTCTTGTTAGCACCACCTTTAAGTATTTATGTATGGTGCATTCATGGATTGAAAAAAAGATCAGACTTTTGAGCTTCCAACCAGAACGTTGCCTGTAAGAGCTGACCTCTGGTTCGGTACATCTAATTTTAAAGGACAAGTATTTAATTATCAACAAAAGTCCTTTCTTTAATTTACATGTGAATGTCCAGATTCCTAAAGCAGGGTATGGAAATGATCACAAATGGCATTTGAGTCAGATTTAGTTGTTCTTGAGAGGCATGTTTAGGGATTTGACAGATTACTAGAAATTACAGGAATTATACCAGTTGAGAATTTGAGTTTATTGGTTTGCACGTGGAGCTGTCTATGTGTGCAACCCAAACGGTGTCCGTAGCTCCAAAAAGAACTCTCTCCTAAACTGTTGTGGCATTTTTGACAGCAATTATTTTCAAGCAGTGCAGCATAAAATTACAAATTAAAATTCCTTCAGAAAACATGACACTTTTTCTGTTAGATTGTTTTTTTTTCTTCTTCCCGTGAACGTCCTGGATTCCAGTGGTTTTATTTCACTTGAATAAATGCTGAAAGTCTTTCTTCTGCTTGACAAAGAAGACTGCAAATGAACCTCAACACATGGTGACAAGCGAGAGCAGACCAGGCTGAACATCTTCTGCCTGACATCAGACTCATCTTCTTTCTCTGATGGTTTTTTTTTATTCAATCTTTCCCTCCACTTAAAAAGTTTTTACCTTTCTCGCTGTAGTAAAGTGAGCAGATCAGCAGTTTCTGTTTATGTGTTTTTTGTCGCAGATAATAAGATGTTTTATCGGCTAATAAAGGTTTCTCAGCCCCTTGTTGGAAAGCTCTGTTCAGTTTTACCAGCCGCGCCCCATTGCTGACAGACCTGCAGAACCAAGAAGTTATTAAAAGGAGACATAAAGCAAGGGAGGAACAAATCTGTAGGGGAGCAAAAACTTTTTCACGATGCTGTATCACATCAACAGGGCTGCTTTTTATGTGCTGAATTACCATTTTCTCAAAGGCACGTTTTACTCCGAGTATGTATGGATTAGTGGGAACTTAGCAGAGGAATATTATGCCACGAGGGGAAGACAATTTATTGCACTGGGGGATTAGTGCGCTGCCTGCTTCGGTTGCTCAGTATTTGTCAGGATAAATATTCCCGGTGTCTGGAGGACAGGCAGGCGGCTGGCGTCGGTGCTTCACTCTTTGCCATGCTTGAGGAGCCGCTCGCTCTTTCACCAAGTCATTACCGTAACCCTACAGGAGGAGAAGTCACGCACGGAGGCGACTTCCTGAGCAGCCTCCCTCATTGGGGCCGGACAAAGCCACCAGTGTGAGGGTTACTTCAGGTCGTTGGCTTTGCCTGTTTAGCATGGAAATCGTTACTTGAGCTCACTTTAACCAACTTAATTGCCCTGACACCTTCCAGTCCTCCTGAATTTATCATCTTCATCCAAGTCCAGGGAGTGCAACTAAAGCAATATCGTCACTTGGGCCAAACCAATAGTTTATTGATTGGCACCCTATATAGTGAGAGACACATCTCTGCTGTAATAGAGTGGGACAGTGGAGTGTGTCAGAATGGGGGCAGAGCCACCCAGCGCTTTTCTCTTCCTCTCTTATAAATGTCCAAGCCTAAGTTAATGAGAGCCAAAGGTTCTCCTCCACACATTTCTAATTGTCCTCATGTCGGCATGTGAAATGGCGGAGAGCAGCAATTTATTGGGTAAATCAGCTTAAGAAGAATACTGGTCAAGGACTGAAAAGCCACCGAGACTCACCAGCTGCCAGCTTCATCATTAGCCTGCGACTTTTCATGACCCGGTATCTAGAAAATTACAATGGGACTGTGGGGGAAAAACTGTGACGTGACCTGCAGTGATAGCTTGGTCTCCATGCAGTCATTTTCTGCTGCGTCTGCACGTTCTTAAGAGCTGAATGTTTACCTGTGAATTTAGTTGGAAGAAGTTTGAGAAATCTAAGGTTTGCCTGAAAGCAGCAGATGTTTGGCTGATGTTGTTTAAGGCTGCAGGGGAAACACAGCGAAGGGAATTAGATACAATACCTGCAATTATTAATAAAAGCCAGGTTAGCTGTTGAGGAATAATATTTGGAACAAAAAAATGTTATACAAAAGTAAAAGCTGAAAGTAATTTAAGGGCTTTTTACTGTTTTATAGTGGAAATGCTAATTTGTGAAGAGAAAAACTGGTCAGAGTTTTTGGGAAGATGCATGAAACCAAGTCCTGGACTATCCTGGAAGAAACCCTGTTATTTTATCCTCAAATTTTAAAATGTTCTGAGCTATACAGAATAAATATTAAGGCTTATATGGTCTCGGTTGATGTTTTGATGTAAAACATGTAGAAAAATGTTTATCAACAGATTCTGGAAAACAAAGTTTTGCTTAAGCTTAAAGCTAGGTCTTATTTCTTTCCACTGAGGTCTTCCTCTTCCTCTAATAAACATGAACACGGTTCACTGCCAAACATTTTAATAGTTGTTGCAGTTTCCAGGTCTGAGGAAAAAAAAGCTAAAGCAGATCCTTTAAAGGTAGGATTGGCAATTTTTTTGGACGTTTCCCCTACTCCCTTTTTGAATAATCGCGCATACACAAGACCATCTTAGCTGCTCTACCGCTCCTCAGGGGGATTGTGTGAAAAAAATCTCCCAAATCCACTCTGGCCTTATTTCTTTCAACTGAGGCCTTCCTCTACTTTTTATAAACATGAACAGAGTTCGCTTCTTGCAACTTTCAGCCCTGTTTAAAGTCTACAGTGAGAGCAGCGAAGCTACAATGAACGGCTAACGCCAAAGCTAACTGCTAAGCTAACCGCTAAGCTAACCGGATACATAAACACTAGAAGTGCACATGCACAGCCAGCAAGAGGAAACCCAGAAGGAAAGAGCACACTGGCGTTATGTTAGCGCGTCAGAATGATGGGATGTGGGATAACCAGTAAATAAGGTGATTCCCCCCAGAACTGGAGGGACAGAGGAGGGGAGAGCAGGAACAAAACTCTGACCAACCCCTGCTTTTTGGTGCAAAGGGCAGGGATCGTCACAGTTTTTACATGCCTGCAACTCCCTCAGAGAATGAATTTTAACCTTCTTTTTGTGAAAACATAATATATGAACTACTTTCAGGATGGAAGGACGATTTTCCTAGTATAACAAAAATTGTTTCTGAACAGGATTACCAACTATAGCTTTAAGCCTAAAACTAAATGGTCTCCTTATTGAATAAAAACTCTAACGTTCAAAGAATTCAATTTTTTTTTGTTTTACTTTTTTGATAAGAAATGAGTTTCTTCTGTTTTATTGTAGGTGATATTTACTCACGGGTAAAAAACAAATAAACTTAGTCAGGTCAGAGGAAGATGTGTGAACGTTATTATTGCCAGAAAATCACAACAGTCACATTTGTCTTTGTTCTCTTATCAAAATAACTGCTTTTTGTGTAAGATGTGACAAACGCATAACATTTCAGAACTGAAATTGCTGTGGTCTGTGCTTATAAAGAAGATGGTTTGTCATTATTGTCCAGTATTTTACTTTAGTGCCTAACATATGTGCTTATCTGACCATCTTGGTGCAGTTCATGTTTTTTTTTTTTTTTTTAACCCAGCAGTTAATTACATGTCTGTTTAAATTAAAATTTTCCTTTTTGTTTTGCCTACAGTGAAAACATCTTCATGAATGCAAGTTGGTTTAATAATTTTTCTCTGCTGCCTTTTTTTATAGGGATATTGAAAAAGTATTATGAATCTTTTCCTGCCGTAGATTTTTACTGCTCAAGACAAACCGAAGAGAAATCAAACCCAGAGGCATTTGTACAGCGGGTAGAAATGGTGCCAGTAAAGAATGGTGTAAAATAATAAAACCTACTTGACCTTTCCTGTTTTAAAGTGGAATCATGCATAGCAGAACAAAAATGTCTGTTTTTGGGCTTTTCTGTGCTTAAATGAGCCTCTTGGTTGTTTTGCGCTGCAGTTGGTGTGCTTGACCAAATTAAATTATTGCAAACACCTTTTGGACCAATGTACTCTAAGCACTGTATATTAGTTAATTTTTCAGTGTAGTTTTAGTATTTTTATGAATTATGGAGATTGCATCTCAAGTTTAATTAATATAAATTTTACATTACACTCAATTCTAATTTGGTCTGATCCCATTTGGGCTCATTTAGTCCTATGAACTTGACAGATGTTGACCCCCGAATAAAAGAAATCTAATGATCTCCCTAAGTATATATTGGAGTCTATAACTGTATTTGCTTCTGACTGACTGGAAAATTAATATGAAATGTCCCTCTGGCAGGTAATATGCATATGAAACAGATCTGAAAATAATCTGGTATGAAGCAACAAAACTACAAAATAGGGATGGGGCAAAATGACCAGCAACCCCTCTGCCCGTGCATAATTTGATTATACAAACCAACAAACACTTTATTAATAGTATCGTGGGAGAGTTGTGTAAAGTTTCAGACTCATTATTCCTGACGATGCTGTAAGCAGTCATTACTTCTTTTAGAAGCAGAGGAGAGGTCACTCAGTGTGATGGAGAGAGAAATCGCTTTTAGAAAAAAGCTTTACTATTTAAAAAGTGAAGAGAAAATTATTAGAGCTGAGACTTAAAGGTGCATGGCCATGTTATTTGACTTATTTATTTACTAATATGTCAGTAGCTCTATCAAACAACACAGTTTTTATGAAAGATTATCACGTCCTGTTGGCATGTTAGTTGTTGTTTTGGCATTTTCTGCTTTGTTTTTGCACAATTTGTTAATAAACAAAGCCTTTTGTGTTTATTTTTAATAACAGAGGAAGTACAACACTGCGCCTACACAGTAGAGGATAAAACAAGGGAGTGGCTAACGGCTTTTAGCATCTCCCACCAAAACAATGAAAAATGGTCCAAGAGCCAGTGAAAAAAGCACTTATATATGAAAAAATCTTTGATTGCTGGAGGGAAAACCTGGCATGTCACTGGGAATACAGTATGAAATGTTGGTGTTCACTGAAGCAAATATTAAACCTGCCGAGGTACAGATGTGATGCAGAGTTGACTGATGTGAGAAATGTTCTGATATGAGGCTCTTAGAGTTGCTGCAGATCGGTTTATTTAATTAATAACGGTTGATCTTCGATCACAGCGAGCTGCTGCAAACCGACATTATGATAGTTCTGTGATACTGTCACTAGATGGCGCCACGTCTCTTTATCTGCTCATCACGCCCAGTGCTGGATCTAACTTCAAAAAGGAATCAGGATGGAGGCTTGGTGTATATCGCTTTATTTTATCATGATCAAACTGTTGTTGGTCTTTTGTATAAGCATATTATGTGGATACATACCGTTAAAGATAATTCAGCATCATATAAAAGTGACGAGCATTGGTAACGCTAAAACAGGAGTCTGTTTCCTAGAAATTGTAGACTTACTCTACCTTAACATCTTTATCTCTAAAATTTCCCAGAAGGCTGACAGAGTTTCCATATCCAGCTTGTGCTTTGACAGACGGAGGCTGAAAGCTCCAAAGTATAAAACAGGAGCGACTATGTTGTGATACACTAAGCCTTACTGATATCTGTCTGTAGCAGCTAGCAGGTCTCTGCAGAAAATGCCGTTTCCTCTCTAATAACCTTTTATATCCCTGCACAATATTGCAAAAACATACAGTTGCACTATTGTTGTTTAATATTGAAGTTGCGATTAAGTCACATTTTCCAGAAGCGCCTCTTAACTGCTTTCCCATTATTTTCTATGAGCTTTAGCATTTCAGCCTTTTGTATCTGTATCGATGTGGTATTAAAAGCAGAAGTCCACCCAGCTGGCCCAATATGATACGGTACAGTAGGGATGGGCAATATGGACATTACATTTTATCACGATATATCGTAGCTCTATTGTGATGATGATAAAAGTCTATTTACAGCTTATTGCAGTCTATTTTAGTTAACTGTGTGGAGGTGACTGCATGTCAAGTATTTCCCAATAAACACAAATACTATCCTTAAAAACATATTTAATAATGTGACATATAACATTAAACAAAATTTTAAATGCCTTTCATCAGGACACTATCACTGCAAAAAGGGAACTAAAAGTAAATAAGTTTCTTAAAATTGGTGTATTTTTCCTTGATTTGAACAGCTAAATAAGACTATTTGGCAATTTGATGAGTATTTTTACCCCTAAAATAAGATAATTTCATATCTTGCACTTGAAAAAAGGGATGGAGATGAATTGTTCTTATTTTAAGTGAAAAAATCTTATTCCATTGACAGTCTTATTTACCTGCTCAAATCAAGGAAAAATACACACATTTCAAGAACATTTTACTTACTTTGAGTTCCCTTATTGCAGTTACATAAAAAGTGTTATTTTTTTCATCATCAAACTGCAGACAGTAACTGCATTTAATTGTATTTTAGAATGTATTATTATTTATTATAAATTCTTTCAAGAAACCAACAGTCGAGAAAATATCAAAAATAACAGTCTTGGCAGTTTTTGGGGTTTTCAGACGTCACTAATTTGAATTTATCATTGTTAAAATAAACCTAAATTCTTATCATAATAAGATGTTTTTCATAATAACGTTAAAACAATATAAGAAAGGCCCTCCCCTAGCGTACAGTCACTCCTTTAAAATGACAGTATTGCATTCATTGGTATTGCACAATGACTGCTGCATGACAGCATAAACTAAAGTAATTTGTATATATGATTTTAAATAGATTCAACTAGTAAGTGACAAAACTCTGAAACATCAAACTGTACCTGATAAAGCAGTCACTCTGACTTTATTCTGACTCTACATTCACCTTTTTTTTTTAAATCAACAATGAAAACGACTTAATAACTTTTGAAGATCAATAAAACAGCTTTTAAACTTCCAAAGCCACGGTCATAAAAATGATGGAGGAACCTGCTTTAAATATCTTCCTCAGCTTGGCTGCAACTCGGTGGGAAAGTTGCCCAGTTTGTGTCGAGCCGATCTGAAGGATGAAAGAGACGAGTTTCAGCAGCAGCTTGGCGAGTAGACATGTAAATTTGTTTTGAGCATGAAAGAAAAGACTGCTTTTGTCAGAATGGAGATTTGGACCACCTCCTGCATTTGTAGAGAAGGTAGGGAGGCTGATCGAAACAGCCACTGATCTGTGACAGGCTACCACAATGAAACGTATCCCTGCATCGCAAGCCCGCGTGTGAATGGCAAGAGCTGTTATCCTTAAATTGAGAAGACCAAATATGCATAATGCCGTGCATTGTCTGGCGGGCAGATTCATTTAGCGACACAGCACAGCAACAATAGATGAACAAGTCAAATTCAGACATTAGCACATTGGCAAAAAATGAGCTTGTTGAGAAAAGGTAATGGAGCCAGCAGAATTGCACAAAGGATCGAGATAAAGGGACATTGATGTAAAAATATAAAAGCAGGAGAGTCTCCAGTCATGGAAGGGACAGCCAGCAGCAAAGATGAAAAGGCAAATTGTGTAGATAGAAACGCGACTCAAAACAAATGGAATCTGTTCTGAAGAGGAAATGAAGACAAATCATCCAGACATTATCCTTTAAACCAGCGGTGCAATTCAGATCATCATACAGTAGAATTCGGTCTTATGTGCATTCAATGCGACCGATACAACATTTTCTAACAATTATACTATACTCCTTACTTTCTAGTGTAGTGGTGTACCATAAAAGAGAAGTCAAACATCTCTGCCCTCTTTCTGCTGAGATGCTCATTCAAAACGAGGCAGCAGAACAATTTCTGGAAGCTTTACCGGCACAAATGAGTTGGAACGCGGCAGAGAACTGGTCATGAAGTGAATCTTCAACAAGTCATCTCAAAACGTGGAGAGTCCTAGCTAACGTTAGCCTAGCGTTTACGCTAACGTCTGTAAGGAAGTTCTCATCAGGAGAAAACCTGCAGTTCTTTATGGAAATAATGGAAAACTTTAGATAAATGCTGCCTGTGCTGCTTGAGGCTGAGGAGAAGCTAGGATTGACGGGAAGGTTTGCTCCTGCGTGCATTTAATGCTATCTGCTTTGTGAATTCAGTGCAGGAGTGAAGCAGGTTTGAGAACAAAGCCAAATCAGATTGGCTGTGCAGAAAAAACAGATCAGTGATGGAATACAGGCCAAACGAGGCGCCGCTGCTTTGTGGGTTAATCACTTTGACCCGTTTATGTTGAACATTATTTATCTATTTTGCGCATATCTGTAAAGCTGTTGCTTACACGGCAAGAAGGAGCTCCAGCCTACAAAGCCTGCTGTTGCAGATAATAGTAAAGCAAATTAAATAGTTTAAACATAATCCGCCCCAATGAAGCCCAGTTCATTTACATAGGTTGGACTTTCCCGCCCACTCAGAATCTCCATGTGCCGTTAGTCCTGAGGAAATCCCATCACTAGTTTCACTACTTAAAGCTGTTGGTTGTGTCCCAGGTGGACGTTTGGTTAGGAGTGGATGGAACGAAGGTGATGCAGATCATGCAAACGCTGGTCAGTAGGCGTAAAGAGGACCTGATTCTTTAATGTTTTTTATTCCATGTACACACACAGGCAGTTCTTTCCCCTAACTTCCATTCTGCGGAAACCTCCTGCTGGCGCAGTAAGTCGGTCATGCATGTCTGCCCTAACACGTCACTGCAGATCAAAGCGTGCCTGGGTTATGTGGAGCTGAAGGGGCTCTAATAGAGTGACCACATCCAATGCCAGGCTGTTACTCTGCATTTGCTTCTGACTTAAAGGGATTTACTCTACTCTGTTGAATTTGAAAAGGTTTTCTTTGCGTTTAGCCCAATTTAGTCGACATGTATTTATCTGCCCGACAGTTGCAGCTTCCTCTACCGGGCCTAGTGGGGCCTGGAAATGGGACGGAGCCTGAAATGTTCAGTGAGTCCAGAGGGCTTTATTGGACTAAGAGGGAAACAACTCATCTGCTTCTTGTCCAGCTCCAAACACACCTTTTCTTTATATGGTTTCAAACCGTTAAGTGACAAAGATAAAGAAATTAGGTCAGCCAAACTTGCATTTGATTTAGAAATAGCAGGATGAATGATGGTTGAGTTAGACTATCGGTTAGAGTCTGCTTGTGAGGGTGAAGAATGGCTGCTGTGGTGATAAAAAAGTGATCTGCGGTGAGTCTCGGAGTGAGTTTGAGCCCTGGTTGCACGCTGATGCCAGCTGACATTGACTCACTCTGCTGCGGCGACTCTTCACCTTGGCCTGTGCTCGCTGCTGTCATTACGGCGAAACGTTGATGTGTGAATCAGATGTGTCACGGAAACTGCTCATTAGTCACTTACCAGCAGGAGGAGCTGCCAGCTGGATCCTACGGCGCGGTTGAAAGTTAAACAATTAAAAACGATGCGGCACATGTTGCTCCTGGGTTTTGCGCAGCAGGAAGGCTTAGCGCGGTATTCCTTTACATCGCTGCGCCGTTCTACCAAATCTGCTTCAAAATCAGTACATTCTGGTTCTGAGATCTGATTTGTGGTGTGATTCAGGCTATCAGCACATGTAGCCCGGAGTCTAGTCTCAAGTCTTTTGTCCCAATTCAGAGTCAGGCTTCAAGTCTCCAACGGCTGACATAAACATGTTCTCATCAAAGTCACCTTTAAATCTGCATCAATGTTCGTCCTCAGGTTGAAATTGTTTCTTGAACTCTCTTTATTTATTAGTTTCCAATCCTTTAATAATCATAATCAGTTATCAAATCACATGCTAAAAGCTGACTTATATTATTTTGAAAGTTGTTGGTAATATTTTTTTTATAGAGCCACAATCGAAAACATCTTGTATCCTTTTTGACTTGAACATTTAAATCTTATCAGATGCTAGGGACCGTCTGCAGGCTTTTGGCTTCTCAGGAAGTCGGTGCATTCGGCTAGTTGTATCTGAGATTATGTCTCGTTGCATCTGTGTAAATTCTTAGCCGCTGCCGCGTAATGGCATTAAAGATAAAGATACTCTAAGAAAAATAACAGAGGTTAAAACCTGTTAATGTTGAATTTCTGCCTTTTTGTCTTTGAAATGACTACTCTATTTTTAGAATTATAAGGCGCACCGTGAATTTACATGTCTGTGTGTCTTTGTCTACATATAAAGCGCGTACTCCAGGCTGCCTTACATGAATGCACTTCTAGTTTGGACATTACAGTCAGGCGGTCTGGTAGACAGCTCAGGGGTCTTATCAGGTAGTGACACAGTGTACCGTAATGCTCCTAATATCTAGTGAGCAGAGTGGCTTTATTGCTAACAAATAAAGTCGTACTTAAACATTGTAACATATTTTTTAGCACATTGTTCCACATAAAATGAGTCAATAAGCACAACGGTAATCATATATAAGGTGCACCATAAATTTTGAGATGATTTAAGGATTTTAACTGCACCTTATAGTCCGAAAAATACTGTATGTCACCAGTTGGTTCAGTGTGGTTTCCATCAGACTGAAGATAATTATATCCATGCATCCTAAGATAAACTGAAGGAAAATCTATGACTGCTAAGGATGGATTGTGACTACTTGAAGTAATTGTGGATCAGTTTGTGACTCTTTTTATGCTTTTAAATGAAATGGTTCTGCTAAACTCAAACAGTGGGGATGATATTGCCTTTTTATTCTACTTAATTAATATGTAATTGTTTGTGCTAGATCAGATCTGCAGGTATCATCAGCACGATGCGCTGGGACTATTTTTGCCTCTCCTAATTAAACTGTTTCTGGTGGCTACTGTTCAGCAGCTATGAAATGCAACGCGCTGAGATGTTTTCTTTACGTGAAAGCAGTTCAGACGCGCTCGCTCCCAGAAGATGAGCTGGTTTGAAGGGCGGGGTGTTTTCATGCTTCATCTGATACAACCCCAGCTCTCCCATTAGGCTTGTCAGGCCTCACGGGATGTGTTGCATGTTCCACAATAACAACGCTGGTGCCTTTGATAAAATAATGAGGTGTTAAGGTTTTATTAGCAAACCCAACAGCAGATAGGAGATAGATTTGTAGAAACACTGATGTGAAAATTGGTCTGGAAGAATCTCTTTACTGGGAAGAGTGTGGGAGGAAAAACTTTGCATTAAATCTAAAGATAATTAGTTTTGCTCAGTGACAGACAACATACCTTCCTGTTGAAGTAACTGCTGAATGGATGAAGTTAAATACTTCTAAGAGTTGAGGCCAGGCTGGATGTTCATCTTCCCGCAGGACGATACTGGAAAAAGAGTCAGAGCTACGATGGAATGATCCAAGACCAAACCATATCTGTGTGTTAGAATGGTCTAGTCAAAGTCCAGATCCAATTGAGAATCTATAGCAAGACGTAAAAACCGACTTCACAGGTGCTCTCCGTCCACTCTGAGAACAAATGAGCCTGGAAATGAGCCAAGCTGCTAGAAACGACTTCCAATGGACCTGCAGCTGGACCAGCAGTGGTTCTGTACTGACCCAGGGGGCCGGAACACAAACCCTGCAATACTTCTTCAGTTTTAAATAAAAGATCATGAAAGCCAATTAAAGTTTTCCCTCTACAATAACACACTTCATTTTGCCTGATAGAATCCCAGCAACACCTCATGGTTTTAGGTTGTAAGGTCCAAAAGGTTCAAAAGGTGTGAATAGTTTTTAAACAGGGCTGTAACTAAAATGTCCGCTACGTGGAGGACTAAATCCCGCTGATGAGCACAGACGGCTGTTCGGAGAAGTTTCCCGTGAGCTCCGGCTGTCTCTCGGATAAAAACTCAGGTAGGAGATTTATTCCAGATGTCAAAACCAGCCTTGTGCTGTCGGGTTTTATTCCGCTGTGCATGAAAAGCACTTTGCCTTCCAGAAAAGCATCTATTTTATTCCTTGAAAAATAAGCGATGCTTCTGGTTCACAGGCTGAAGCATTGTCACTGCTTGTGGATTACACCATTTCTCAGCATGCCTCCTCTTTTTGTATGGCGAGAGGAGAGAATGGGAGCTGGGGTATAAATACAAAGACTCTGGCTGCGTTGCAAGGAAACTTGCTGATGCTGCCTATTGCAGGTTGTTCAGCAGCTTCCACACTTTGCCGCGTGGGACTGGTGGGAGTAGCGAGGAGGCTGGACTCCCTCATGATCAATTACTCCACTTGTCAAACTTGCAGTATACCGCCACACTTTTTGCCAAGTGACCTTTCAACCTGGAACATCAGTTCTCGAGCAGTTTTTGCTTCGCCAGCACTCCTCTCCTGCTAGCTTCTGCTGCACATTCGTTTTGACTCTTCAGCTTTAATCTATCTAGAAAAAAACTCGCTTTAAATGTTTCCAGTTATTCTTGCTCTAAATACAGCTCTGGTCAGAAGTTTAAATACTCTCATCACGAGCTTTTAATGATGCGTTTGAACTGAGCAGTAATTATCCACAACGCAGCTTGAATGCCATGCAATGAAAAGGAGTTTAATTGTAGTTTGAATTTGTGTTTTTTTTGGTCTAATCTACAAAGTGAATTGACTAGCTACGGGCTCAAATATATACAGACACATCCACTAATATATAATAATGTTCTTCAACCACATGCTTTGTTTTTTGGCATAATTGTGGCTGGGATATCGGACCGCTCTTCTTGGTAGAGTTGGTTCTTTCAGGTTAGTTCGTTTTTGGGAATATATCTGTATTTTAGCCCAAGGTTGAGGTCCAGGCCATACCAGAAGCTTAGTGTTGGCCTGCTTGTTCTGTTCTAATGTGGCACCGGTGTTTGGGTTCCTCTCTTGCATGGAAAATAGACACCTTCAGCCTCTGCTGAAATTTGCAACTGCATACTTGGACAACCCAAATGTCCTCTGGAAGACAGTTTTATGGGACGATGAGACACAGATTCACTGTGGTAACTGTCAGGCATGGAGGTGTCGGTGTCATGCTGTGGGTCTATCTAAAGATTTTTGCATTTTGCCAAATCATCAATGACAGCGCTGAGACCTAGGCAGGAGAGTGATCCCAGACATGCGTCCAAACCACTGAGCTATATTATACCCTAGAGTGCTAATAGCCGCTGTTAGAACGAGTCGCTGTGAAGCCACCAGCCGCCATATTGGTACTCCCTATTTTCCCCCAGTAACTAGGGAATATGTGCGCTACAGCATCGAATAACGAGGATTTTCTCATGTTCAGGGGGGGCTTAAAACTTTTAAAATGTCAAATGCCATATACTTTTATGTTATGTTCTAAAACTATCAAGTACTGAGAAAGTCATGTGCTGAAATATTTTGCTTGTTACATCCACTGACTGGAGAATTACCTGTTAAACGTTTTCACACAGCCAGAAAACTGCTTGTTGTTGCAAGCAAATCCAATGGGATTCTGTGAGAGTAGGGAGTAGCAAGATGGCGGCCAGTGACTTCAGTTTTTTTCGGCAAAATCAGCACTCCAGTGAATAAATAGAGATTAGTGGTCCAAACTGGTTTCAGCATGGATAAAACAAGCTAATATTAAACGTCTGGAAGCCTGATGGAAACGTATGGATCAAGTCTCAAAAGATTCCAGAAAAAGTTAAGCAGGTTAAATGAAATCTACCTATATCTACCTCCAAACAATGTTTTTGCAGGGAATACATAATTTAAACATTGTATTGACTTCTAGGTTCAAGCATCATAGTGTCTCCTACCACAGCAGGTGTGACATTAGCAGGTTTAATCAGATTAAGTTCAGGTTTTCCGTGTGAACCACGCCCAACCATACCGCCATTGAAGACGGCGTCAGAGGCTGCTGTGGTTGTTGCAGCGCCGGACTGTGTGGGACGTTCACGCTGCAGGACCGAACACAGACAGATGAGTTCATTTATCAGGTTTTATGTTTCTGCGAACGCGGCGCTGCCAAATGCCCCGCAGACCTCCGTCTCCAGGTCGCTTTGCCCTTGAGGACAGAGGTGGGTGTAGCTGTACGCTGAGCAGCGCTAACCCTGCCAAGGGGTGCAGAGAGTCTCCCTTTACTGCATCACAATGAGCCATCGCTGCTCGTTATGTAATTGTTCTTAAATGGAAGGGCCCTTAGCTCCAAGCCAAGGGTCAAGTGTTCAATCTGTGAACTGTTTTGCTTCCCTGTACTTTTTCCCCCCCAGTTAGACTTGTTCTGTAAAGTCATGGCTGGAGGATGTGAGAGTGACACAGACATGTTCTACATTTACTTCCTGTAAATACAGAGCAAAAAACAGTGTAAAAGAGATTTGACTAAATTACTGACAGAAAAGGGGCAGATTTATACATCTTTGGACTATAGACTTTACTTCATTAGGTCCCCAGAGGGCAACTCATTTTCAGCAAGTAATAGTAGTAATAATAATAGCAGCCATCACATAATCACACAAACAACACAGACAATAGACAAGACAGAAGGAAATGTAGCGGCTTGTAAAAGTTAAAGGAGATGAATCTGAAACACATTTGCAAAAAGATTGGAACTAAAGTAAAACTTAACGATAAAAGCTGAAGTTAAAGATAAAATTAAACATACGATAATCAGATAGATCCAGATTTATTGGCTCTATAGACTATTTTTTTTCTACCAAAAAAAGGGGGTTATGCTAGGGGTTCAAGCCCCTTCGTTGGGTCCACCCCAGCTAACGACGTCTCTCCCACCTCTTGACTAATTGGGCTGTTGCTCAAAAAATCTCCCAGCTGCTGAAATCAGAAATGCACCATAAAAAAAAAAGTTTGACTCAACATGTTTTATGAAGATTTTACATGACAGTGAAGGCAGATGTAGACCTAAAAATGTTGTTTCTCAGTTCAATATCTCAGCAAGGGTCGCATTCATTTAAAAATGGACTCAGAAATGAACCAAAACCTGAAACATTACTGATATATTATTGATGTAGCGAATATATTCAGCCTGTTGCGCGGATTCTCTGTTTCGGATTCCCACACGTCACACAGATTTGAATCGTATCGAAAAGGCGAAGGAGCAAAATGAACAGCAACCGTCACACACAGGTGAAAGTAAATAAATAAAGACGCACGTTAAAACTTTAATGCCGTCTGCTTTGTGTGCGCGGTGCTGTTGCTGAGGTCCAGTCTGCAGACGGCCGCATCGTCCAGCAACCACAACAACAACAGCAGCCAGCCGCGGTAGAAAGGCCCTCCGGCTGATCCAGGGTTCCAGCAATCTTTTATCTTCTCCTCGTTACTTTCCAACTTTACTCGCTCCGGCTCCATTCAGAAATCCACAACTTTTTTTCCCAGACATGTGCTGCACACCAAAGACTGTGTTTTAGCTGCAGTCAGCACTCCTGTGGCTCTCCACGGAGTTAACGAAGGCAGCGCTGACACTTGTTGAACTCTCATCCTAACCGGGGCGGCCGAACTTTCACACAAAAAAAAGTGTCATTAAAAACAATACATTTAAAGTGGTGGCAAGTTTTTTTCTTTTTTTGTTGTTGTTCATTATAATAAAAGTAAAATATAAATCTTCAACCTGTTATAGAGTAAAGGTCCATTTGGAAGATTTTGCTGAGACGGAGAAATATACCTTTAGCAAGCTATTAATCATGATGCCAGCTAAAGTACAGCAAGAGGAATAAATCAAGGCTGCTTTGGTCCCTGCCCCCGAAGTCTGGCACTAAAACAAGACCTAGTCATCACACAGAGCTGCAACTTATAGCCCACAGGCTCGGTCGTGACATTTCTCCGTTTTTTAAGATCCAGAGAGAAAAATGCTAATGAAGGAGCTGGATGGAAAATGTCAGTTTTTTTCGTTTTTTTTTTAGGAGCAGCTGCAGCTACATGTGTTGTGGGTTTGTGCTTATGCGTGCTCACTTGTCATATCGTCGAGGCGGTAAAGTGACTACAGGCTGACTTTTGACTTTCCTTTCTCTCCGAGCCTCCAGGGGCCGCAGCTGAATCGCAGAGCCGCAACAATGGCTGAGCCTTATTTTGTGCCTGGAAAGAGGAGGAGGCGGGTGGTGGTGGTGGTGGGGGGGGGGAGGAGGGGGCGCTGGAGGGGTTTATCTTAGTCATGGTAATTGGTTTGCTGGTGTGGAAGTGGGATCATTCGAGAAAACCTCAACCGGTCTGACTCCCCCTCCCCCCCCCCCCCATTTATCTGTCTGGAAGTGTGCAGGAAGAGACGGATGGAGAGGAGTGCTGCTGCTGCCGAGGCATTTTCATACAAAGGGGAGAGAAAGTGAGTGTGTCTGAAGGCTCAATCTGATGCCGACTTGAAATGAAGAATACTTTTTTTTTTTTTTTTTTTTTGCATCCTGCCAAATAGCTTTTGCTCTCCATCCGCTGACACCCTCTCTGCGGAGCGTAGCGTCTGCCTGCAAGCATGTGTAAAAGGGGCGAAAGGCAGAGCGTTAATGCAACAGGGCAGAAGTCCCACCATCAAATATTTCTCGGTTTCAGATTAGATTAATGAGGGCCCCTTCTTTCCGGCCCCGTATTCTCTTAAAGCCAAACGACTTGCTCCCAAAGGCTGTGTAATGCATGTTCTCCTCTTATCAGGACAGGTTTTTTTAACAAGAGATCAGAGGGAGGGAAGGGCCCCTGTGAGAACTCTGGGCCCGGCGTGGTGTTTAACATGCCTGTGCTATAGCGCCGTTGCTGAGGCAGCAGGGTCCAGCGCCGCAGATATCTCACACAACCCACCGTCAGCGAGCGTTTGCTGTCTGTACAGTTATGGGAAAGATCAGGTCCAGCCCGTTAGAACTAGATTTAGCAGCAGTAAGTTGGAAAAAGTTGTTTTTTGTCTGACTTTATCAGCCTCTCACATCGCTCTGGAGGTCTGCAGACACGTGTTTGTGCAGAGATCTCTGGACGTCCCGCCACAGTATTCCACTCAGGATGGGGTCTGGGCTTTGCATCGCCTTTATTCCTTCCTATCTCAGCCTTTTCTGTTGTAGATTTGCTGCCCGCGTTTTGGAGTCGCGGTTCTGCTGATGCGCCAGTTTGAGCCAAGCTTGAATTTTCAGACAAATGGCCTCGGATCGGACCGTAGCTCTGCCGAGGAGTTCACGGTTGACTCGATCGCTGCACGTTTCCCTGACCCTGCGGCTGCAGCATGGGTCCAAATCATCGACGCCCCACCGCCGTCCTGACCGGTGGTGGACCGTTTGTCTGGTCCAACAAGCAGCGTTGCATCAGGACCAAACATCTCTTCCATGGTCTCATGTAAAGGATGCTATTGTAACAGTCTAGTCAGCATTCTGGTTTTAGAGAGCAGGAGCATCCTCCTCCGGCCTTTCTGAACTAGCCCTTAAACTAGCGAACTACAGCCTGTAGGGTCTGAGATGGAGCTTCTGTTAGGGTTTAACCTTATAGAGGTTAGCTTTATATCCACAGGTCGATGATGAAAAAGAGGGCCAGGTTGTTATGAAAGGCCAGATTCATACAGAGTTGTGCATTTTTCTGAGCTCGTCTCCCTGATTAATTCACTCAGCAACAGACTGGATGCCAGGGGGCGGGGCCTGGAGCTTCATGCTAATTAAGACGGGATTTTAATTGTTCTGACGTCTTACCTGATTGCAGAATATCATACATTTTACTTTAGTTTTTCTGCAAAAAGCCTTGTTTGTTTTAGCTGGATGTGGATTGTTCATTGACTTTGAGGTAAATTACAGCTTTCTTTGATGCCATGATTGATGGATGGATTCCTCACATCTCAGTTACCCCGTAGCTAATCAGGTTCATTGCTATGACCATCCCTTACATGTGTTGTTTAAACCTTTTTGGGCCTTTAGCTGGTTGGGAGTTACTTGTTTTCATTGCCGTTTTTGTCGTTCTTGATTTTGCTGCTTTAAAACAGAGCAGGGAGTTTCCTCCCCGCTCGGCTGTGGGTCCGCTTCGGATCACTGCACATAGATGAATGATTCTGAAGGGAAGAGGGGAGTCACCGCTGAGTATTTGTCAGGGTAACAACTTGACTCGTACAGAAACACATAAAATGCCAGGATAGGTTCTGAAGCTGTGCTCGGTGTTGGAAAACAGTACAGCTTCATGTCGCTTCATGGCAACAGCTGCAGGGATGCCTTTCTGCGACGGCATTAAAGCAAGCTCACTGCAGAGGTTTAGAAGTTAAGAACTGCTGCTGCCGAACGTCTGTGAAGATGAAGATACACACTCACAGATGTTTGGCTTTCTCACAAGATTGCAGTGAAAACGTTGCGTAGCAGGACAACGTAGCTGAAGACTGTTTAGGTGATCAGCTGGTCCATAAAAAACAGAAGTCTTTGTTTTGGGAAATGATCATTTGGAAATTAAATAAAAGAAAACTAAATCAACTTATTACCATTTTTAAACATATTGGCATGACAAAAGACTTCCTGTCCAAACTGGACATATAAAATAATGTCTTTTTACTTTTCTGCAAGTTATAGAAAATACATTTCTATTTATATAATGATGCTTTTACGGGTCTCTAAAAGAATCAGAGTTATGGCCCACAGCAAAAAACTATGTACACCGGTCCTAAAATCGCGGCACTGGCTCCCTGTTTGTGAAATAAGAGCTTTTAAACTCTCGTAGAAGCTCTGTAATGCACTGAATGGCCCTGGGGCCTAAAGACATTTCAGAATTATGAACCATGTAGACCCCGCAGGTCAGTAGAGACCAACTCACAGTTTTATCTTTGCTTTTTTTACAGTTCTCAATTTTTTGGTTTACTGCAGCTAAGATTAATCTATCAGTATGTTTTTAGCAGTTATTTTTGCTATTTATTAGTGTTTTTGTTTGTATTTTTTTATTTTGCTTTTATGTTATGCTTTTGCCTTTAAAGCAACACTCTTTATTTCTGTTTCTTTATTTCCCTTTAAATCACCTTGAATATTCCTGGAGGTAAATAGATTTGAGCAAATAAATGTACCTTGGCCTTTAGAGGTTCTAATGGTTATATATGAACTATATATTTTACTGAGTCATCTATGAGGACTTCCCTCAGATCTTATGTGTGCTGTATGGTAATAAATAGTATATAAATGGTAATATTTCTGGCTAATTGAAATTGTAAATAGTTTATTTAATTGTCTGAAAGTCCTAACCTTTCTGTGCTTTGATTGGGTCCAATATTAGGTGTTTATCCCTTTATTGCCCATTTAGATTTAAATGTCAAAACGAGTCGACGGGTGGATCTAAAGAGAAATCTGTGGGCTGAAAAAGCTGCTTTAAAGTGATGATCCAGCAGCACATCTGTTCACCAAAGCTCTACATTATGCATCACTGCGAGGTGTGCATGCCCGCTCGGGCCTATAGCCGCTTAAATTCTGATGCATCAGCAGCGCCGCCTCGCCCGTTAACTCGTGTCCGTCACGCCGGCTATTCCTAGAGACCATTAATGATTTATACAATAACAAATTGGAAGTAATTGGACCCTTATCCTTCCTGCTGGGATGTGCTCGGTTTAAATTATCCCCGTTTTTTTATTTCATTTTCAACATTAGAGCCTTGAATGTGATTTAATTTGAACAGTTTTTTAATGGATTAATTAGATTTTACTTCTTAGAAGGGAAACTTTGTCCAGAGGAGTGGGAGGCGGGCCGACCTTTGTCCATTTACTGGTTCCCTTTGCACAATGATAAAAACAACCCGCTTACATCGCGGCACGCCGGTAGGACCAGCTCTATGATTCTCACATGAATTGCCAGCATACAGTCTGGAGCTCCGCACTTGTTTGCAGAAGGAAGTCGTGACGTTTCAGAGCAAAGCAGGAAGGAAGACTTCTTATTGAAATAATGGCTCGCAGATTAAAGCTTTTTAATTTCTTGCATTCTTAGATTAATCCATAAAACCAGATGGCCTGTGAAAAGGCCTCTTGTGTGCAATGGGGTAAAGCAATGCCATTCATATTTTGTTTAATTGGTTTCCCAAGGGCACTGCATGATGTATGAAAGACGAGGTCTCGTATATTACTCAGTCAGAGAAATGTAACAGCTTCTCCTTTATTTCCAGAAAAACGTTGGGTTTCCAGTGCGTCTTTGTAGCAGAGTTAAACTACCTTAACTACTTCTAATCTGCAGGAATCAATGCTCTATCCTAAGAGGTGAACAACACTTTTTCAGGGTTTGATCTTGTCAACCTAGAGATCTCCGTCTGAGCTATCGGATTTTTAGCGTAAATGCGTTCTTTCAATCTCTTCCAGATCGGATCTTTCAGAATATTTTGCTTTTGTGTCCAAGTCCAAAAGTCCGGCTGCCTGCAGGTTTCAAAAGAACTCGGGTGCTTACGGGAGTCTTGCTTTGTGAACTCCCCAGGTAATGGAACATGGTTTTGTGATTAATTAAAAAGCTCCACCAGACTGAAGGTAAGCTGTGGCTTGGAGCCAGACAAAGAACCCCCCCCCCCTCCTCTGCTCAGCGGGTCTGTTCCTGGGAGTCTGGAAAGTGAGCAGAAGGACCAAAAGCTCACAAATAAACCATCAAACTGTGTCACCAGGAATGAATAGAAGCTCTTATTAAGGAATAAATGCTCCAGTTGTGCACAGGGCAGTGGCTCTGAAAATGTGAGCTACATAAAAACAGCGATGCTACTGAGCAGCCGATGCCTTTTGGGTGAAGTGGAAACTTCCCACTCGCTCCTCTGGTGTGAGACAAACTTATTCTGCATTTAATGTGTGATGATGTACGATCAGAGCGGGACCCCTTCTCCCCAGCAGGGTCCCTGAAAGTCCGAACAGCGATTGTACTTTAATGAGTCCATCCATATTTCATCTTTTTTACACTCTGTCTTTGACAGAAATATCTCCTTTGACTTCATGGGGACCTTTTGTATTGATGTTTAACTACAGAAACCATATGTGAGCGTGGACATGGACGAACCTAAACTTAGACTTAGACAACTTTATTTGTCATTCGGTATGCACAAAGTGCGTACAGAACGAAATATCGTTTCGTACAGCTTTTGTAAAAATTACAGTTTTAGGTGCGGCAGAGATTTAGAAGTAAACAGTAGATTTTAAATAATACAGTATACAAACAATTGAAATGTAACAAAAAAGAGACATTATTTATGTACAGATTGGATTGTGCAAGGGCATTTGTGCAAGAATGCATTTATTTGTGCAATTTTAAGACTAGGAGCCCGATAGCATTTGTAATGCTATATGAGCTCCAATGATGCAAAAATTTGCAAAAAAAATGCAAATGTGTGAATATATAAGCTGCAATGATGCAAAAATAAACGAAGGTTTAGTAAAACCGATTTGATAACATTTAATATGGTGGCTCATTTCTGCAGCTCCCCCTCTACAATCACATGTATCAGACCTGAAGCTTTCCTGGTTGGGTCTCCAGTGTTTTGATGAATTACGCGCCTCAAAAGTCATTAACACCAACTCTTTTTATTACCTTTCAGCTTTTTGTGTGCGGAGCAAGAGGGCTATTACTTACGTTTGGCGGTAGACAACTTGCCGTTCCTGGAGTCAAACAGTTCTTAACGGTTTATAATTTGGGACATTTGGAGACAGCAGTTATTTGCAGAGATTTCTCATATCTGCATGGAGACACATGCACTAAAGCATCTTAAATGCACCTTTTAATGTCTTGCCGTCAGCTCTAAACAAACTTGAGTTGCTGCAGGCTTGTTTGCCTCAGAGAAAGTCTTGCATTTACTTGCCAATTTTGAACAATCCAGTGTTAAAATCCCATGCAAATCTCCTTAAAGGCAGCAAAAACACCCAGAAACACGATTTCCTGGAATGCTTCCCCACCGGCTCTCTCTGTTTGCACACTCACTCGCAATTTGCAGACTAAGACTCTTCAAACATTTTGTCTTCAAGAAGACAATCAGAAATCATGATCTGATTGTATTTTTCTGCCCAGTTGCTGCTTACATTGCTGGAGTTTCCTGCTTGAACCACCTCCTCCTAATTCACTCACTGCTGACACACTTTATGCAGCAATCTGCAGCGGAGTCAGGCCAGATTAACTTGACAGTTTAATATAAGTGGAGACATTAACGTCTCTGACATAAAGCGGTTGTCTGAGGAAATTCAACTCTAGGCACTCATGGCAGATCTGAAAAGCTTTTGTTTAAAGACAAACACCTGCTGAGTGTTGATTCTCCTTTCAACAAATACCTGAAACTCCTTCCAGAGTGCGCTGTTTAGAGAAGGAGCGCCTTTCTACTGTTCGGCTTCCTGTATTTTATTCATCTGTGTTTGGCTAGTCCTCAGGTGAGGTGGTGGTGGGGGGTGCTGCATATGTCTGTCACTCTCAGGTAGACAAATGAAGAAAGCAAAAGTCTATAAATTTTAGCACAATTGTTCAACTAATATTATGTTATTGAATGTCTTCAGTTAACGGTACTTCAGCTAAATCTAATACTGAAGCATTTAATAATGTTTCCTCAGGTTCCTTAGTTTTATCTGCTTGTCTGTTTCATATATTTTTTCACTTGTTTCACTTTATCTTTCATATAATTTGTAAAAACATCTCAATGCCCTGCGGTCGATGTGAACTATTGTTGTATTTTTGCAGGCTGCCTTGTTCAGCTGTGGGTCTTCAAGTTGAACCTTTTCCTAAATGGACACTTAAACGTAGAAGATCAGCCACAGACTGAATAATAATAAACAGAAACATTTCCTACAGTTCATTAAACCTTGGAGTGGCATTGTTTTAGGGATTCAGACCTCAAGTCCTTCCTAAATTATACCGTTTCTAAGGGTTTGTGTGATGTACTGGAAAACTGGCATTGTGGTTCTTCCTCTTTGTATCTTAAACTAGTTTTTATCTGTTGCTGAATGCATAAAGGTGCTTTAGATCTAGTTAAAGCCTTCAAAGGGTTGGGTTGTTGGATGGATGGATGGATGGGTGAAAGTTTGGCCTGTTGGGAGAGTGGTTGTTTTTCCTTAAAGGTCATCAACGGGAGAATTGTCCCAAATAAAACAGTAGATCTATAAAAGAACGGCCGAGTCAAGTCTAGACCTCAGTCTGGCTCATATGCTGCGGTGGGACCTTCAGAGATCTCTGCAGAAACGAATGTCTGCTAACCTCAACGGACCGAAGTGTTGTTTAAAGAAGAATTCCTCCAATCATTAATAGAGACCAAAATTTCCTAAGGAAAACAGCTACTTTAAATGTTGCTGGTTCTGGAAGCCTGTAGCTGCTGGACTCTAGCAGTGATCATGTCCTGGTAGAAGGAAAGGACGATGTTTTCTGCTTTGACCAGTGACCGGTCAACTAAACTAAACTTTTTACAAAAATTATTTTAAGATGAAGTTCTGAAAATCAGGTTATGATTCTGTATTTGAGATTCTTTGCTAAATTCAGTTCCTTGAACCTTGTGCAAATGAAGTAGTTTGGAGCAACGGCTCCACGATTAAGGGTTTATATTCTCGTTTTCCTCCACATTTGGCTCATTTTCTGAATGTAAGCAGAACGACTTTAAGCGATTTAAGCGTAAATGTTGAATTTACTGTGAGGTGCCAGGGCAGATTCCCCCAACAACAACGGCCTGTGCGGATAATGACGGCGTAAACACACAGCGAGCTGGAGCCTCCTAATGAAATGATTCGAGGGCGTTTGCAGCGGGCCGTGTTTGTTTGCCAGTAAGTGTTTTGTTTCTGATTATGCTAATACCAGGCATATGGGAGCATTCCGGATATTTTTCCCCTCTTAGCTCGGCTGATGTTGGGAAGCAGGAGCGACATTGCCTCCATTCATGGAGTTAATGAAAGGGGTCCTTGCTTGACTAAGGCTGCAGAGAAGCATGGCATTTGAATTGCTTTGGTTACTTGAACTTTGAGAAGGATTTGGCATGCACGCTCGTTCAATGAATAAAAATGATGTGAAGCGAGCGAGCGGCGCAGAAAGCGCCCCGTGTAGCTGTGTTGCGATGATCAGTGTCATTTTCATCCCTGGCTTTGTGTCAAAGCGAATTTCCACGCAGCCTCTCTTATTCCGGTGACACGGGGTCATTATAAGGACGGATTTGGGTATTGTCGGCTGTAATATCTGTCGGAAATTCTTCCTGAAGGTGTGGAGTAGAGGCTGGTAGGAATAGGCAGTGGGTTAAAGCTGGGAAATCTCCCCCCCCCCCCTCCGTTGTCAGAACCCATTTCAGCCGTGCTCGTCTTGACCTTTGCGAGCACAAACACGGGGATGGGAGCTGTTTTTATTACTGGAGTGATCGGAGGCTTTATGCAGCCAATCACCTCCCATGATTGCTGGTTTTGGGTGAAACTGCCTGTGATTTCTTGTGTATTCAGGGAAGATTGGACTGAATTGCAAACGTTTGGCATGATTGGTTGCATTAGCTTCATTTTCTTTTAAAATTATTTTTTTCCCTCCCCACTCTTCTGATTGCAAGATAGCAGGCCCTCAGAGGTTCCTTTTGATTCTTTTCTTGCAAATTGATGTCCAGGAGGGTCTCGGCACGCTCGCACCCCTCCCTAATTCTGAGAAACCCCGTACACACAGGGAGTAAAAAAAAATAAAATAAATAAAGCTGTCCTCGGAGTCGGATCGAACCTCGGCGAGGCTGTTGCACAAAGATCATCCCTCAGAGCTGCAGAAACACAGAGGCTTTCACTCGGAGCAAGCCCGGCGAATTCACACAGGAACTTTAAAAGCCATGTAGCCTGTCAGGGTGTATTTATAGAAGATCCTCCAGGCAGCCGTGTCCTGATTGTTGGAAAACCAAATCTAATATTTATACTGTGTCAACAGAACAATGTGGGGACTGGGGTTTACATGTGGGCCGATGCTTTAGCGGCCGACTCGCTCGTGATTCAGCTGTTGAATTCTAAGTCGCGAAACATCGATTAATTATTGATCTCAGGGTATGGATTCATCGCCTTGTCCCACAGGAAGACGCCCAACTAAAGTATAATTATCGCTTTTGGTGGCGTGCGTCAAACCGGACGCCGCTGCAGGGACAGAATAGTGGAAATAATAAGTGTCAAGACATTAGGCCTTAATATCCGGACTTTAATTACATCAATCTGCCTGATTTTTAATCTGGTTTCTACGCATTCTGCACCCAGGCCACGAGTTCAGTACTTTCCAGGTCTGGATAAGTGGGGAAAAAGTAAAAAAAAAAGAAAAGAAAAATATTAGTCGTTCCAGGTTTCATTTCCTATCTTAATGGCTAAATAATGCATCCTTCCTTCAGTTTCTCTCCTTCTTTGTGTCCTTACATCTGTCCTTTGTTTCTTACTAGTGTCCTTTCTTCTTTCCTTCCCTCCTCATATATTTCCTTTTTTAGGCCCTTCTTTCTTTCCCTGTCTTTTAATTCTTCCTTGGTTTCTTTCTGTTCCGTTTTATTTTCATCTATATTCTGTCCTTGCTTGTTTCCTTGTCTCCTTCCTTCCTTCCTTGCTACTACCCTATCTTAATCCTTCTTTTCTTGTTTCCTACATGTTCTTCCCTTTCCTTCCCTCTCTGTGTCTTACCTTCCTTCCTTTGCAGCCTATCTTCTTCCTTGTGTCTCTGCTCGGAGCTCATAGGAAAATCTGACACAAGAAGTCAACTTCAGCGTTTTGTGTTTCCAAACAAACAAGCGCAGGACTGACAGTCTGGATTTAAGCAGGAGTGATTCTGGAGCTGCGAAGCTTCTCGTGTTTTCACGCGGAGGTCGTCGGGGAGGTGTTTTTGTAATTTACCTCCACCAGCTGCTGTTACCAAACAGTCTGAAGCCCTGCAGGCTCTCCTTCAATGCAACCTGTGTTTAGCATAATAGGCACTGTAGTGCACTGCCCTGGCGTTTTGCCTCTGTCAGCCCCATTAATCGGAAGTCAAATCACTTCCATTAGATTTCTGGGGTAAAAAGCATTCGGCTGCTGGGATTTGCTGAAGCAGGACAGAGAGGAAGAAGACGAAGAAGAGGAGGAGGAGGAGGAGGATGAGGGGGGGGATATAAAGAAGAGCGTGCAGTGGAGAGAGAATGGCTGGC
This sequence comes from Fundulus heteroclitus, assembly GCF_011125445.2. Taxonomy (NCBI): domain Eukaryota; kingdom Metazoa; phylum Chordata; class Actinopteri; order Cyprinodontiformes; family Fundulidae; genus Fundulus; species Fundulus heteroclitus. Next base: position 2,351,681 of record NC_046371.1, on the reverse strand, counting down.
GCTGATAAGCTGCAGGCAAGGAATACGCAAAGCACCGCAGTATATGAGAATGATGAATCAGGGATAATGGTCACCCTGCGGTGAATCTCGTCATCGTGGGACATTTTCTTCAGAGTCAACATTTACCTGTCACTGCATCTGCATTTAGAGCTGCTATTATGGGCTTTGTTCAGAGGCTCCGGCGAGCAGCTGCGGTGGGAGGGAGATGGAGATGTTTAGAGCCGCTGCTGGAGGAGTAGCTTTCTGAGGTCCGGCGGTGGGAGGGGGGGTAGGGGGGGCTGCAGATGAGTACGCTCACACTGATTTGTGCAGATTGGGTTAAATGGGCCAGGTAATAATTGCTGGCTGAGCTAACAAGGTCACTCCCCTTCTGCATTTAGTACACGTTGTTTTGCTGTAGATTCCTTGGACTGACGAGATCAGATAGTTTAGCTTGGCTCTCCAGTGAGACGAGCCTAAAACCACAGAAAAGTCAACCTGCTCATTCACTTCCTCAATGTCTTGATCAAACATTTGCAGCAGTCTTAAAACTGCTACGAGGACTTTTCTGTAAAGTAGCTTCAGAAATGGTCTTCTAGGAAACATGGCAGGCTTAATTTCCTATTAGCTTTGTCGTTTAAATCATCCTTTAATTCAGAAGAAAACAGTCCCTCCTTAAAGGTGACATCACATCAGGCATGATTTAGGTACGGCCGCTCAAAGTCCGCTTAATTGAAATTAAAATCCTCGTCATAGTCTACACATCTGAGCTGCGTGCAAAAAGACTTCTAGAAACCTTGGTATGAATAAAAGTCATGGAAGCAGGTCCAGGAGGACCAGAACAGATCAGAATGACCTGATTTTATTGTCGTGATCTTTAGCACCTGCAGCACAGCTTATAGCAGAGGCAAGCCGCGCGCTTCACCCGGTTCAGCACGACAAAATGCGGCTCTGTTGTCTAAAGTGGCTGGAACAAAAAATGACGTTTCACTCCTAACAGAAGTTCAGTAGAAACCTAATCCATCGGTCCTCTTAGAATCCTTTAGCATCTTTTTGGGCTTTAGTCATCTCATAAAAGGAAACCATAATAATTAACAGTGATCCTAGCTCTTAATAATTTCATTTTCAAACCCAAATCATCACTAGGCCAGCCTGAACACCTTGGAGCACTAAAGACGACCAGTAGCTGGAAATCCAAACGTGATTGGCTCAGCAACATATCAGCATTTGCAACGGTCTTCTGCTTAAAGCCGAAAATGTTTAGAGAAGGAAGCTGAACATAGTGAACAAACGCTGTGACCACTTAAGGTTGTGCTTAATACGTCCAAAACCCTGAAGGCCTGTAGCATGAACTCCAGAGGAGAAAAGTGAGAAATAAACTCATCTCTTTACAGACAGAAAGAAATGTTCGGGTAAGCTCAGGCGGCCTGAGTTCAGAATGCTTGCAGAGCCACTGTTCTGCAAATATACAAAGCTATTAAAGGTTATAAAGGCTGTGTATGAGTGGTGGGGATGAGCGAAAGCTGCTGGTGCAATACCTGCATATCTGGTCAGTTGGTTGGTCTTTAACCGCATTGGTGCATATTTTTAGTGACCGAAATGCTAAAAGCTCAGCGAAATTGTCAAATGGAAAAAGGAAACATGTCAGGAGATTGTGGCTTAATAATAATCTATGTCATCATCGCAATTGTGTTATCGTAAATATGTTTTCTTGATATCATGCAGCCTCAACAGATCAAGAACTAGAAAGAATTATTCAAAGAAGGACAAAAAAACATATGTATGCTAAAGAAGAGGGCACAAAAAATAGGAATTTAAAGACAAAGAAGGACCCTATCCAGACATGATCAGAACGCAATCCCAAATGAAGCCATAATAATAAACCAGTGGATGATCACCATCATGGCTCACCCTCAGACTCAAACTCTGACTTGTACCTTTTAATTTCTACTCCAATCAGAACATGGAAGTCTGTAAAGAGTTCTCCATGTTTACTGAATCCAGCTGATTAGCTCCATTCTTTGTGAAGATATGAACCCAAGTACACACAAAGCACAATATGCAAGGTTTAATTTATAAAACCTTGCTGTGTAAATGCATACTTAACTTCCCAGCTGGAGAGTTATTATTCCTGTACCTTTTGTTAGCAGAAAAAAAACATACACCACTGGATAGTATCTTTATGCCGATAGCTGTTTAATACCGCCTCTGCACAAATGCAACATATTACGTCCAACTCTACAAATTCAAGTACAATAACTCACTTTGAAGCCGCTCTGCTGCCCGAGCCTGTTCTGACCCGAGCAGATGACTGGACTCTGAGACCCCTCCTGACTAATGGACAAATTAGACAGGAGCCAGCAACCCCTGTTGAGAGATTATTGGCCATACACAATGCCCGGACCCCCGCCTGCCCGCCCTGCCGCTTTAGCCCAGCCAGGCTTGGCCGGTCGGCGTGATTGACGTCGGAGCAATTGGTCATAGTGGTCCATCTGGGAGTGAGAGCTGGGAGGCAGAGCTGTCTGACCTCCGACTGAGAGATTCCAGGAGCCCCTGAGCTGGCATCCGATGTGAAGGGAGCTTAAGAACTTATTAGAGAGAGTATTACATCTAAACACAGACACGGCACTTATTAAGACAACACTATCTGGGGACCAAAGCAGGAGATTAAAGACCCATCCCATTATATCAGGGTCACAGAGGGGCCTCTTTCACCCCTGTGGTCTGGAAACAATCTCCCACTGCTTCCTCACAGACGGTTAGAAAGCATTTTTTTGGGTTATTGTCCTTGCTGTGGTGCTACTAGTGGTGGAGGACCAAAAGGTAATAGAAAAGTCATTTTTTCCCCACTACAAGTTCCCATAAGAGTGCAGTGGAGCAGACCTTTCAGCCCGGGTTCATATAGTGCAGAAACAAAGTTGTTCCGCCTTGCTTTATAGGTCATTACCAAACAGCGAGCCCAACAGATTTCCTTGGCAGTACAATCTTGTATTGCATAGCCAGCCGACGTATCGCTTGCTGTTTTGATTTCTTGCCTTTCTGCCTCCCGACACAGCTGAAGTCTTCCAGCATGGGTAATAAGAGCTGAATGCATTAACCTTGTTTTCATTTACTCCCCGCGGACACGGCAGAGGGCCCGGCGACAGAGGAATTCCTCTTCCTTTTTGGCAGCGCAGTTTATCACTGCTGGCACTTCCTGTTAAATCCAGGGACCTTTCCATGACCTACCTTCGCTGGTCCTGGGTGACTTCTGGCGGGGCTGACTCGGGCCGCTGTTTGTGGGGTTGGGAGCTCCTCAGCCCCTCCATCCATGCCTCGGGCTGCCATGTTCACTGCTTGCAGGCCTCTCAGCCTGTGGCTGCCAATGAAAATCCAGAAGGTTTTTAAATTGGAATGGCATCACCTCAGATGTGCTGGGTTATTGATGCCACAGAGTTCATTTTCTCCGTTAAGGTGGGTTTTCAGCAATGAAAGACAGGTTTGGCCATTTAAATCCTCCTCAACCCTTTTCCTCTAAATGGTTTGAAATTGAACAGATAGCAGGCAGGATGAAGGAACGTCAGAAACTGGAACACAGATACGGCGCTCCGCAGATTGAAGTAGTTGAACCGCGTTGCATCAGCCCTCGGATTCGTTCTCGCCTTGTGTTGGGAATTTAACCGGCACTCCTCGTACTCATTATCTCAGATGACATTTTCCGTGCTGTCTCTGAAAAATAAAGCAAAACTATGAAGAAATGTACACATCCTGATGTCAAGGCAATTCAAGGTTTACCGTCAGAGTTCAGATCAGTCAGTGAAAGATTGTTGGCTTTTTGAATAATTAACTGAAAAGGATTCTTTTTGAAGGCTCTTACGTTTTGTGCATAAGTAACCCACCTTCCTGGCTTTAAGCTCTTAGATTTCACATCTTTGACTCCATTCATGTATAGATTTTCCTATTTCTAGACTACATCTGCCACTTTTCATGATTTCACTCAGGCTCACCTTGATGCTTGACTTCTCCGTTCCATCCGTCAGAGTGAATTGTAGTGTAAAGCGCTTTGGAGTACAAGCCGTTTACCTTTTACTATTTTTACCATCCCGTATTGGGCCACCAAACCAAAACAGCCTCCACCTTGATTGGGCCTTTGGTGTAGAAAAGCTGTAGCTCAGCAGGTTTATTCTGGCTATAGACAGAGGTGGTAGAGGAGCCGAAGATTGTACTCAAGTAAGAGGAGCGCTACTTCAACATATTATTACTCAAGTAAAAGTAAAAAGTAGTCAATAAGAAGGTTATTCAAGTACTGAGTAACTAATCATAACAGCTGATGATTTAATATTTAAACATGATGTAATCGACCAGACAAGAATACAAGGTTATGTGCATACCAAAAGGTTATGGTATTTTAAAGACAAAAGAAACACTTTTCTAAATTATTTTTTCAACATTAAACTTGAAAGCAATACTTCCAGCACTTAATGCATATATAGTATGTTAGAACAGTGTAAAGTACTTCCAATAACAATATCTACTGTTTACTGAACGTTCATCTGACCTCCAAATGGCCCAATGAGCTCAGCAGATAGAAAATAACATTAAAATAACAAAGATTGTGAACAAATAAGAAGTCTCACTTTAACATAAACTCCAGGTTTTGGTCTCTCTGGTGCATTTTTAGTTAAAACTAGTTTCTTTCTTATCCATGAAGTCACTCACAGCAGGTAGAGTAGCCAGAAACTTTACTCAAGTAAGAGTAGCAATACTTGAGTAATAATGTGACTCAAGTAAAAGTAAAAAGTACAGTGCAAAAAAAATACAAGTAAATGTAACTGAGTAAATGTAACTAGTTGTCACACTGTCGTAAGCTGTATGCAACAAAATTTTGTTCTGTATGCACTCTGTACATACAAAATAAATAAAGTTGTCTAAGTCTAGTTACTACCCACCTCTGGCTGCAGGGTTCAATGCTCGGATATTTTTCCTCCAATCAGATTGTAGCGCCTGTTCCATTTCATTGGTGGGTCATTCAGGGAGATTCGGTCCACTTTTTCACCTGTCAGTGCATGCAAAGTGAAATTCCTGGAGAATCACACACATCCACAGGCCTGCAGTTACAAAACAGGGAGATTTCTGCAAGTACCAAAACATTACAGCAAACATAAAACAACAATACAGCGATTTACATCACCGGTTGGCTTAATTTTTATTTGTTCTCCAGTTTCAGGAAATATAAGTTGTCATGTTTGTGTGGTTGTATTTTGTGAAGTGCTGGTTTCCTGTTTCAGTGCAGAGAACTGCGCCGCAGGGCTTCAGCGGCACGCACAGCAGGAATCAGTGAAATGTAAATAGAAGAGCACCTTCACGCTCACAAAGTGTCCTGTTAAATGTATCAGAAGCAGAACCAGGGCTTGTTTGGCCTTTATGCTTCTTACATAAGCTATTTCTAAGGCTACGAATCATACTGATTACAAAAATCAATTGATGTTTTCCTCTTTAGGAGGCGTTCTGTAGGGATTCTTGGCTGTTTTTAAACACTGTGTGTATATTAAATCGAGTTAAGTGTCCATGTTGACCTAATTAGTAATGACTGAAGTATTTTTTCATTTAATGTTTTGCTTTCGTCTTAATAATTTAAAAGCTTTGTGTCTCCTTTAGGTTTGCTTGTGCTGCATTGGAAGTGTTAGACTTTTTTTCAGCTCTCTTTTTAGACAAATGAAGTGCACCGCTGAACCGCTGGTGAAACATTGTTTGCATACAATAAAATAACCTTTTTTTTTTAAAGCAACTGTCATGCACAGCTAATTAGATGTGTGAAAAAAACCAGAGAGAAGTTGGTTCAAGTTGTTAATGAAGTCTGATTTTATAAAATCCAACGTAAGTAGGAAAAAAATGATCTTATCTGAACTATGCTGTTGCAGATGGTTATCCTTTGATTAAAAACCAATAATTAGTTCACCCCCAGGACCCTTTGGTCAGGATGTCCTTCAGGCCCTCTAAGTTCATATTAGTTGGTCGCTAAGAAAAAAAATACAGCTGAAGTTGATCAAATGATTATTTTTTGAAAGATTAGTGCAACGGCACATTATTGTCAGATGGATTTGTACATCAGCTGCATTTTTAAGCAGATATTTTGCAAACCTTTATCTGTGTTAGTCTGATGAGGTTTGACTGGGTCATCTTTAAAATGTCCAAACTATCAGTAAGTACATTATAATACTACCCAGCAGGTTAAGACCTCCCTCCTTTAGTTTACAGTCTTTCTTTTTCATTTATCTCCAATTGTAGAAAAAACATTTTAGTTGCAATACATTGATCCCATTCTCAAACTTCACTCATACAGTAGCTTTTTTTAGATTAGCTTCCTCCTTTTAACCAATATGCTGCTTATTTCTGCTTATAATTCTCCTTTAACCATTTTGTTTTTTTACCAACCTGATATTAATAATTTACCGCCAGCTTTTAAGCAGGTACTGGAGCATTACTAAAGGCTTTATTGGTAATAATAAGTTTTATTAGTTTTGGATAACTTATTAGGCAAATTTATTTATATAGCACAATTCAGTACAGAGACAATGCAAAGTGCTTTACATGATTAAAATATAGGACTAGTAAGAGGACTAGTCCTATGGATTTTCAATGTGATTGATGGATGGATAAATGGATGAAAGGATAATTGTACATACAAAGAGAAGATGAATCCATACAACAGATTTATGTACATCTATAAATTTAAAGCCTGGCTGTTTGTAGCAACTTGTTCATACAAACCCAGAAATATTAGATTTGACAATAGAAGCAGGAATGAAGCCAAAAAATTAGGGGTGGACAATAATTCAATATCAATATATATTGTGCCATAACTTTATTCAATTAAGGTGATATGACATATATTTCAATATATAATACAGTCTATGATTACAGCATTTGTCAGTGACTGACTTTCTGGGTTTTCTAAATATTTCTAAAATGTTATATTGGAGGAGTTTTATAAACTTGGCAAAATAAGTTTGCACAGGCATCTGTTGTGGGTATTCTTGGCGGTCTTTCTCAGGCCTTTATTTTCTATCTATTATACTATCTATCATAATTATATCATATCGACCGAAATTAGGAAATATATTGTGACGTAAGTTTTGACCATATTGTCCAGCCTGACGAAAAATACAACCTGGTTTCTTTTTACATCCTCATCCAAAAAAAAAAACCTTTTGAATTCCAAAGCTTTCCTGAATATGTAGCATCCCTGTATTAAAGCACTGATTTTCTTTATTGAGGCCGTTATTTAATGCTGATGTGTACCATACATGAAACTCAGGAAGCATCTTCCAACATGTGTAAGAGTGAAAATCCTCTAACCTAATCTTGTGATGTTGAATAAATATTGTTGAAACGTACACGGGTGGGAACCATGACTAAAACTGAAGGATTAAGCTGTGTTTTGGATTATCTCAAGCAGCTTTCTAATTCTTGTTGCTTCTATATGTTCATGCTAAACAGGCATTTTTATGAAGCCAAAAAAAAAATCTGTGCACAGTAATAAAAAATTATATAGACCCTCGTTTAATCCTCTAAACTATAACAACCACCGATGCAGTCCTGGAAAAGCCAAAAGCTTATATCTGAAGCTCTCCTTCTCGTCTTAAATATTACTTTATGTTGAGAAAAACCCGGCTACATCCGCCTGTTTTTAACATTATGTTCCTTTTTTAGCGAGTCTGAATTAGATTTCGCCGCACTGCGATCTGGAGGCTGAGTGATCCGCTCCACATGAGCAGTCCAGGCTGCATTATTGCGTCCTGTGTCCATGCAGACTAACCCTGGGTGACCCTTGCAGAGGACCACAGCGGGAGTCAGCAGACGGGCTCCCACATAGGGAGCTCCAAGAGGTTATAGGGGCATGGCTAAAAAAATTGGCAAGAATATCATCCCATCTGCTGAGAAAGTAAGCCAAGTCCAGTGATTGGCCATCCAACTGACAGGGACAACATGGCCATGGGTAGGTGAAGACGGACCGAGAGCTCTCTGCCAACAGCTGCGTCACTTCAGGGACGCCTATTCAGGCTTTCTAGCCATGTTTTTTTTTTTTTTTTTTGCTCTATATGATTTATTTAAGCCTCACCCTCAGCACAGCAGATTGTATTTATTACATATTTGCATATATATGAGTGCTTCTATTTTGACAGCTTTTCAAGCAGCACAGTCTTTGCAGAGATTACACGAGTCGGAAGACAAAGTGAGAGATGTTGTTCCGTCTCAAAATTGCAGGAGGACTGTGGGGAAAGATGCAGATATTTCCAGCGCAATACCCTCACGAGGAATGCAGAGTTTTGAGTCTCCAAAATTAAATAGCCATGTTGTTTGCACTGTTTATGACAGTAAATCAGGGAATTTACATTTATTTTGTTCGGAAGCGTATTCCCACATGTTTATTTTAATTAGTTACAGATTTTTAAGAAGTGGTGGTACATTTAACCAACATTTACCCCCAATGTATTGGGAGTAAATGTTCTAAAATTCAGCTTTCAATACATAATTTATTAAACAGAAATAGTCGAACCAACCCAGTCAATTTTTGTTTGTTTTGCTTGTATTATGCAAAAATATTGAAAATGCTCAGATTTTGTTTTTGCAAATAGAAGAAGGTTCCTCAAATCTCAAACTGTGTTTTAAAGAACCTCTCTCTGTTGTTGAATTAGTTAGACAAGTTTCAGTGTTTCAGAATTTGAAGCAGCCCTTTAGATTAATATTTTTCCACAACTTCAAAGCAGATAACCACGCTAGCATCACTAGCCGTTAGCGAACCGCAGCGAGTCAGTGGCAGCTAGCAGCTTTTTCAGAAATCCGCCAGCTTTGAGCTTAACTCACACACCTTTATGCCTAGGGGCTATAATAATTAAATATGTAACTATAAATCAGCTGGTTAGCAGAAATGGATGGTTTTCCGTGGCGGAGCAGACTCCGGTAAAGCTGTTTATGGTGGAACATGAAGGAAACTACTGTTTCCAGCAGCACAATAGATTGATTGCTTATCATGATACCTACTTTCGTCCAAAATTTCTGTTCATGGTAGGATGGCTAGGAAAAAAAATATTTATTTATATTATATTATAGTCCTGCGGCTAAAATCTATGTTTGCAGGTTCAGATTTTCTAACTCGGCTAATTCTGATCAGTGCATCTTTAGTGCTAATAGCTCATATCGTTCACTAATGTTTGCATCAAGATATTTTCTTTCAAAAGAAACACTTGCCTTTGAAAAGAAATATCAGCAAATTTTAATATCTGAAGATTACCGTATTTATTTGGACAACAAGTCGTATCAGTCACAAAATGTGTCATAAACAGGAAAAAAAACATTAAGGAGCAAAAAGCAACATTTCATTATTTTAGATAGAAAGAACTAAAATTTAGTGATGTGAGGAACTAAAGGTGATGTTTCAGATGGACTATGGGGTGACGTCACACAGCATCTCTCTGTTGTTCTCCAATCTCTTATTTACAATGTCGGGCCGGCCACGTGTGCACGTACGTGCACAGCTGCTACTCAGGGCTTCGCTCCTCCCTGCCCTGAAATACCACCATCAGAGCAGCAAGTGTTGGAGTAACATGGCGGAGAGCAGCCCAGCAGATCAAAATGTTCTCTTGCTAATAGCGTTCTAAAGTTACTTCACTAGAAATGTTCCTTCGAAAGATGAAGCTGTTTTGCTGTGTTTTTATCCTTTGTAAGGATGCGCACAGGAGGCGATGCATGAGAAGGGAACGGAGGGGCCGGTTTGCAGCCGGAGCGGAGGCAAACAGAGGCGCAGCTTGTCTTACATTTTGTTTTGGTCTCCAGGCCGTGTTCAATCACAACCTAGTCGCACCGGACTCTGAATTGCATATATTTAGACATTTATTTAACAAATCCAAGACTTAAAAACTGACATTTAATCAGGCTGAATAACATGAAACATACCTGGGAGGTTGAATGAAGTTAATTAGCATAACAAGCCAGCAAATCCAACTAGCAAGTTACCGGCAAGGTTCCCGCCAGCACCTTTTCAGAATAATGGCTGGTTAGTTGTCAAAATGATGCTGAAATAAGACCATGAACGTATTGGTGCTACGTGCTAAGCTAACTGTACGACGCGGATGTTTCAGAGCAAGATAAAGCTCACGTGCATCGAGTTGTAACCCAACCGGACAACAGACTTTTAAGCTAGCGCTAGCTGTTATTAGCTTCATGAACAGCCTAATCACAGGGTTCTGGGCCCTTCGAGCTGCAACACGCAACGCTCCCCTGTGTGAATGTTACTGAAACAGCGAAACAACATACAAACATGTGTTCAGTCTTTCTTGTCTATAAGTTAATGTTTCAATACATTTTTAAGGGGAGCAGCATATAGTTTTCACAACCTAGAGCGCCCTCTTGCACCTATAGATGGTAATGTTTACTACTTGGCTCATGTTGGTCAGCATAATTTACCATTTAAATCTGGTATATAAGTCAAACCCTACTAAAAGTCGCAAATCAATACCCCAAATAAGAAACAAATATCAAACTATTCAAATTTTCCTGCATCATTTTAGAGGGTTGCTTGCAAGTTTTACCTCCCTGGCAGGAAACGTGGCCTGAAAGAGCCTCATATCAGTCAGATCAGTGCAGCGGTTGACAGGCGTCCTTCAAAAAGGTCATTTGATATGAAATGAGGAAAGAAAAATTCCAGCTGACGAGGGTTGTTAACACAGGAAGCATCAAAGCATCCGAAATCCTACCCAGGATGATCTGCAGAGAACTAGAGATGATGTTGAGATCTTAACTTCAGGTAGAGGTTCAGTGAAATCCTCCACTGCCTGATGTAACCTTCCAGAGTCATTAAGAGCTTGCATGTCAGGTGAAGAACCAGGGAAGACAGTAAAAAGCAACATTTTCTCATCGCATCTGTTCAGTTGACTTGGTTTGATGACGATGGAAGCATTTGTCCGGATGCTAATGAGTCCATTGCATCCATCGCAAAGGGACGGCACATTAAAACCTCCCTGCAGGAAAATAAAAGATACAAATTCAATGATGCGTCCTGCAGTTGGAAAGGATCCAGTTGAATGAATTTTATGGTGGAAGGAAAATGGTCCATGACAATTGTCTCATACCATTTTTTTTTTTTTTTTCAGTTTTTATTTTCAAAAGGAGTTCTAGCTCAGCTTTACCTGCTGATTGGGTTTTGAATATGGTTGGTTATTGTGAGATTTAAGCCAACTTCATAATAAGAGATGAGGACATGTTGGACAGGATCATTTATTTCTGTAGCTGCTGGCATAGATGCACACTGATGATGGCAGATTGAATCTTGTCCACCTGTTGGGGTTTCTATTGAGAGAGGGAAAAATGCCTGAATTTCCTGGGAAAAGCAGATGAAATGGAAGATTGAAAGGTAGATTGGTCCGGCTTCCCACAACAATGCGGGTCTGGTTTTCTCTGCGACGCTGTGGTGAGGAGGGACACGAGCCCGGGAACCAAGCCTGCCAATTTACCCATCAGCCTGTGCTCCAGCTCTTATGCATGTTTCAGAGCTTTCTGGCGGGACTGGAAGAATGAGGCGGAATGAGGCAGGGGTGTATAAATTGGTCTGCTTCTCAGGACAGCCTGGTTTTTAGTGAGACTCAAGCAGAAACTGGGAGCTGATTGGAAAGCTGATATTTAAAACAGCTGGCTCTTTTTCTAAGAGAAGATCCTCAGCTTGTTGTTGTTGTTGTTGTTGTAGATGATTTATTTTATGTTTTACCTTTTATACAACTAGAGTATTGGATTGCATTCTTGCTTTACTGTACAGTGCAGTCTAGTATTTGTAGTTTTAATCTCTTTCTAGAGGGCAATGATTGTACAACATTCACCTGGTGATTTAAAGTCAGATTTAATCCACATCAATTTAAGTAAATGTTTTACCAAAATTATATTTTGCAATGTATTTCCAGCTGGAGCGCCCAATTTTTTCCAAGTGTTAATAATATGAGGCAAAATGTCACCTGCATATATAAAGACATTTAGTGGGTCAAATAAAACAACACGGGACCGCCAAGAGTTGCACCCGCCATGAAGAGCCGGAGCGCCGGTGTCACGGTCTAGGTTGCACCCTGGAAGCATTTTAGTTACGTTCTTAAGTGATGAAGAAGTTGTTTTATTAGTTTCATTTTTTGTCATGTTTGCCGGCACAATTTGATGGACTAAGGCGTCCTATATAGTTATTTTTGTTCAAGCACAGAAGTTCCAAAAATCGGGAGAAAAAGGGAAATTCAAAAACTCGGTAATTGTGTGAGCGCCCATCCCCGGCTGCTGCAGAGAGAACGCGTCTGAAGAAGGCAAGGCAAGGCAAGGCAAATTTATTTATATAGCACAATTCAGTACAGAGACAATGCAAAGTGCTTTACATGATTAAAATGTAAATATGAAGAACATATGCGGCGAGGAGCAAATAAAATGGCCTAACAGAAAAGAGAGACCCGTCCGTCTGTTTCATGAGGGAAATGTTTAATATCCACATGGATCGAGAAGATGCTGGCCTGGAGAGAAGATCCAACACCAAAAGTGACACCTTCACGCTTGTTTGAAGTTTACAGATGCTCACGAGGACAAGCCAAATGTCTTCTGGAGAAAAGGGTTTTGCTCAGACAAAAATAAGATTGAGCTGTTTAACCTTAAGGACAAGAAATATGTAGGATTCAACTTGAGAACTCTTCAACTGTCAAGCATGGCGGTGGGAGCGTCATGCTGATGACATGTTCACACAAAGCAGCTGATGTAATGAAAGGCAACTTCTAAGCTCTTTAACTTGAGCCAAGGTCAGCTGTTAGATGGATTGGATTTTCCTGCTTGATGATCACTCTAAACCACAGGTGTCAAACTCAAGGCCCGCGGGCCAAATCTGGCCCGTCAAGGTAAATTATCCAGCCCTCGAGAGCCAAAAAAAGGCATATATCCTTTTAAAGTGTATAAAGTGGCTAAAACTGTGCCTCCTGTAAGTGTAACTCACCCCAATATCAACTTTTTTTTGCAGATAAACTGTACAAACTGGGCCTAAAGGTGCTACTTTTATGTTACTGTGCATTTTTTATACTACTGTGAGAACTGGAATGAAATTATGAAATGAAAAGTATTGTCTCTACACATGCAAGCGGCCCTTTTAATGACTTCATGACACCAAAGTGGCCCCATATAGAAATTAGTTTGACACCCCTGCTTTAAACCAACATCCAAGCTGGTTTAAAGAACATCTAGATCCATCCCAGGAACCCAACCAATTAAAATGACTTGCTGTGGGATTTTTAGTGTGGTTGTAGTGGAGGAAAACCCAAAATGAATTGAAACTTTTACACATACTACATTTAACCATTTTACCCTAATTGAAAATGATCAATATGAAAGCCATTACCATGAGGAATAAATACAAATTTCTGACCACATCTGTTTAATGTTTGGCATGAACATTTAAGAGTTTAGCTCTCTTAAGGCAGAAGAAGCTAATCCTGTTATCCATCCATTTTCTGACCCGCTTAATCCCTCATGGGGTTGCAGGGGTTGCTGGTGCCCATCTCCAGCGTTCACTGGGCGAGAGGCAGGGTTCACCCTGGACAGGTGACCCTGTTATCTTTCACCTTAAATCGCTGTTAAAGACGTGGCCATCAGAAGCTAAAAATTAAAAATAAGTGCCGTGGATGGCACGCCCTTCAACTAGTCCTGGCAAAGCCCAACCTTCTGCCAGATTAAGTCTCTCTGCTGTCCCAAATCCAAGTCATGTGGCTGGCAGCATGATAGATGGTCACACAACCGATTAACCATGTTTTACGCTTGCTTGCATTAGATGGATTGTATTTCTGTCAAAGCGAGCTGAGACATGAGGCTTAGGTTGTGTTTTTTTTTTTTTCACTACAGCGTTACCTCTGTCATCTGTTTCTCTGTTCCAGTTCAGGGCAATCACAAACACGGCAAACCTTTACAGCATAGAACCACTCAGATTTACGCTGAAGCTCCAGAATGGCTCATCTATTTCTTTTGTTGCTCCAGTTGATATTGCTCTGAGTTTCTCCTCTACTAAATGGCATATCTTGTTTTTATTCCCTCTCGTTTTTTAGGGGCAGATTTAAATATACAGTTAGTAAAAGTAACTAAGAAAGTTTACTGCTGGTAATGACAAAACATCTTTTCCCATTACGATCTGTTCTGGTAATGATTCTGAATTCTTCTGGGGTTTTGGTAAAACATATGCCAATCAAAAACAAGCTCATTATTCCCCGAATGTTCTTTTCCTGCAATGCGATGTCCTTAAAGGACGTTCCATAATGTTTACAACCTTCCCAGTTGTTTGCTTAGGATAGTCAGTTCTGTGACCAAAATAAAGAAGTATGTTGGCCGCCCAGGACTGAAAAAAGTGGTGAAAACAAAGTGTCCAGCTTCCACATGAATTCATATTGTGAGAAGATGTATTGATTTGTCCTGTGAGTAGGAGAAATGAAGCAGGAACTGTCTGAGAGCAGCAGCTTGGAGATCCATCAGGCCTGCACTCTCTGGAGGGATTTTAATGTGATCTGTGATGAGCTCAATCTGCTTATATTTGACTGCAGCAGAAAACGACTGCATGTAAAACAACAAACACAAAACAACAACTTTAATCTAAATTCTGGCCCCATTCAGGTAGATGACAGTCCTGCTCCTGTTCTGACCAGCATTTTTACTGCTGTGCACATGCTTGCATGTTTGTGCAAGTCTCTCTTTTAATATCATAAGCTACCATCAAGGTTGTTAATGGCGTAAAGATTCATGCATCTAACATTAATACTTATTTCATATCTGTCTCTAAAATAATTACCGTGGACCTTTATTCTGATGGCACCTTTATCCCTACAACTCTTCCAGAAAGACAGTACAGCGATTAAGTAGTACTGTATTTTTCGGACTATATGTGACTTATATTCAGGTGCAACTTATGTATGAAATTTAAATGGTAATTCATATTGACCAGTATGAACCAAGTAAGTAGTAAACATTACTGTCTATAGCCGCAAGAGGGCTCGCTAGGTTTGTGAAAACTATCCTGCTCCTACACCACTTAAAAATGTATTGAAACATTAACTTATAGACGAAAAAGACTCAAAACATATTTGTATGTTGTTTCACTTTTTCAGTCTGTATTCATGCAGGGGAGCGTTGTTTGCACTTTTTTACGACAGTAAATCAAGGAATTTACATGTATTTTGTTCGGAAGCGTATTCCCACATGTTTATTTTAGTTAGTTACAATTTAACCAACGTCTGCGACAGAACCCGTTATTGGGCTGTTCGCGAAGCTAACAACAGCTAGCGCTAGCTTACAGGTCTGTTGTCCGGGGTTGGTTACAACTTCACTGATGCACGTCATTGTGCTATGTGCTAAGCTAACATCTGTGTCGTACTGTTAGCTCAGCACGTAGCATCATTACGCTCACGGTCTAATTTAGGCATAATTTTGACAACTTTCAGTGTAAACCTTGCTGGTTGGAACTGCTAATTTCCCCCATTCATCCTCCCAGGTCTGTTCCATGTTATTCAGTTGGTTGTGTATGCAGCTAAGGAATTTATTAAGTTGGTTTTCTAGATTAAATGTTGGTTTTTAATGTTGGATTGTGTGAAATAAATGTCTAAATAAATGCGTATAGTGCGGTGTCACTTATATACTGTATGTTTTTTTTCCTCTTTATGACAATTTTTTTCACTGATGTGATTTATATTCCAGAGTGACTTATAGTCCGAACAATACGGTAGTTGCATAACAGGCAGCCAAGTTGGTAACCAGCAGCAACAACATGTTGGTTGGCCCTTGTCATGTGGTGTTAAAGAAGGGAAGTTAAACTACTGATGAAGTCAGAATGCGACTAATGCGTAAATAACTAACTTGGCTCAGACACCGATGAAAAAAAAAACAAACAACAACTCTGCTGAAGCTAAAGAAATAGGACAATCATTTGGAGAGAGGGGCTATTAAAAGCAGTTGACTCACATCGACTCATGCTTTGTACTGAAAGATGATGCCTGAAAATGAAAAGCTGTAGACGAAACCATTTCCTTAGCGTTTAACTTTATGTTCACAAACAGCAGCCTCAGTGTTCCTCCCACAGATCTCAACAATGTTGCCTGTTTAGTTGCTATTAGTAGCAAAAGCCCTTGTGCCATATTATTTCTGTGACTTATCTCCATTTTGTATTATTACCATTAAAAATAACTTTTTTGTCAAGAAAACAGTCCATGTCGTATATACAAAATCAGTCCTGCTAACGTTATGGATCCAGATATGATCATCGTCCATATATGGTAGTAAGTTCCTGTTGTCAAAGTGAGGTATGGCTCACAAAGCCTTGTGTTGTCAGTGTTATGAAACGGCTGATTTATATCTGTTTACTTTCTATATAGGTTTTATGGATTTAAAATATGGGGATGTTTGTCCTTCCATCAGAGTTTCCTGATTCCTGTTTAAATTGAAGTATCTTTGAAAGTGCAATTGAAAACTATTTAGTTGAGGCTCAAGTCTTGCGTCTTGCTCATGTTTTTGGTGCACTGGTCAGTCGAGTTGTGCCAATCCCTGTAATCGGGAGTTCTGAATGTCAGAAGCCCCTGCGGTGTGCGCAGCCCTGTCAGTGTGGCTGCTGTGGAACAATTACCCGCGCACATTATTTAGTTGTCATTTTTATGTAAAACAGCTTCCCAGCTGACGGCCTTTAAAAAGCGGCGGTGCAGAGAGAGTTCAGTAAATCCTGCCGCGACTGTCAGTGGTACACCTGAATCCCATCAGCGTTTTGGATCAGTGGGAGGCATATAAAACCATGAGAATTAGCTCACACCGTAACACGGCTTCCTTTGAAACACGACGCTGACCTGCGAGTCTCGGTGCAGTTTGCTGGCGGAGCAGAAAGCGCTCGTTCCTGCAGGCCTGTGTTTCCCAGAGCGGCGGGTAAGAGCGATGACATAATCACAGCTCGGGTGCAGAGTCGCTACGATGTGGATGAAAGGCTGCATATAGCTTTTGTTTGCTGTTACTTTTCATCAGAGTTAAAGGTTAATGGCTTTCAGTTTAAATTACTTTTTTGGTGCAGTGCTTTATATCCCACCGTAACACAGTAGCTTTATATAATTGGCTGCAACTCGGACATTTTACATTCAACAAAAACTTTTTTTGTACCTTATTACCTTGATCACCACAAGCGCTCCTGTGTTTTTGGCGAACCGTCGACCAGTTGTTCACCTAAAGAAGCTAATGTAAGTTGTGCTGATATGGAAAGTCTTCTCAGGCAGTGGCTTTATTGCAAATAATCTTTATTACTCATTAAAACAAGTCCTTGCCCACTGAGGAAAAGGACATTTAAAAGGCCTTGCATGGATACATGTAAACATGGGTGCCAACATTGCATTGTTAATGGGTTGATCAAATTGAGTTTTATCACTAAAGAGTGTTTAGGCTAAACAACGGCAGTAACAGAACACTTTTTCACCTGTTCATTAAATGCATCACAGCTGAAAACTCCCACTCTTATTGGTCTGTAAACACATCAGCAAATAGCAAGTCTCCTTTACCCCCTCCAGCATGCTTCTGCAGGTTCTTTCACCACAATGCACCAATACAATCCCACTTTAAATGGGCCTTTAATTTCAAAGCTGTGAGGCTAACTTATTTTTTTTGTACCAGTGAAAATGTTAAAATCTGTAAGCATTTCATCTTTTATAGTCAGGTTTTGAGCTTCAAACTGAAAATATCAGATGAAGTTGCAGAATCTATAAACAGTAATCCTGCTTGTCGTGGATTTTGCTGCAGAACGATAACACTGCTGTGGGCAGGTTGTGGTTGTATACCAGATGGAAAATCCTGCACAGCAACTTGGGATGATTGACTGTCTTGAAGCTAAAACCAATAATGCCATCAGCAGATCCAACCGTAAACAGGTTCATGAAACCTGGAATGAAAGCTGCAGCCTAAACCTGGCGGCACACGTTGCCAGCTGTACACTTCATAACCATTTTTTCTCTACATTATGTTTACATTTTTTAATTGTTTTTGTATTTACATCCAGGAAATGAAAGGTCCAGCATGGGATTAACATCTGCTCCATACAGTTATTTTAATAGCTGCTTATGAGATCTCTGGTAACTAACTGTAGACGTTTTTTCTAAAGAAACTCAGTACAATCCTTCTTTCTTTTGTTGCACATCAACAGCTGAATGCCTGTTTCATTTCAGTTGTTCTGAGTCTAGACGAAGAGGCAGATCCGCTCGTAATATAGCTTTGCCGAGCTCTACACGGTTTTTCTACGTTTAAATGAGGTAGTATGCATGCACAAAGAGGAGAGCCCACCAATGTTTATGCACATTTATGTAAATTACAGCTAGACAAATAGCTTGGCATTCTCAAAGACACAAGATGCTTGCGTAATGCAGAGTTAGCAGAAGATGTATTGTCTTCTGAAGGATTATGGTAATTTCTGCGCGAGAGAAGAACCTGAGGACAAGCAACCTGCTACGCTGCATGCAGGACGGTGGGCCGAGGTGACAGAGCTGGGGAGCACAGGTGTAGACTACGCGTCAAAATGTTGTAACAGCGTACATTTTAAATTTCAATCAAGCTTTTATCTCCAAATGAGTCTGTTAAAAGGAAGCGTCATTCCATCGTCTTTTACCGCCGTCCCGGGCGCTTATTCATTTAGAAATGTGAGTCCTCCAGTGAAATGCTGACACTCGTACAGTTTTTAGCTGAGGTGTTGAAACTTTTCAACATGGAGGCTCAGATCACTGAGTTTAAAGTTCTCTACATGGGAGTTGTGAGGCGCAGCGAGATAAACGTGAAGGGAGAGTTCCCTAAACGGTGTCCAAATTCACTCTATGCATGATTAAAGTTTTAAACAGGATTAAGTTAAAGGTTTATGAGCGGTTACCAAAAAGATGGTACAGGTTTGTTGTTCTTTTACCATGAAATAAGCTCTGAACTAATGAATGTGGTAATTTAAAGATTAAAAATTTTATTAGTCGTTCTAAGAGGATTTCTCTCTCATTTGTTTTCTTATGAACCTCAAAATGCTAAGAAATATCACCCATAAAACATACAAGTCAATGTCAATAAACCACTCTTAAATTGCAGCCGTCGTCCACAAAAAAACAAAAAACAAAATCACAACAGGCCGGCTCAGACACCTCTGGTCTCTGCATCGACTGAAGACTGGAAAGCCGATGCAGAAACGGCTACAGATTCCTCTGTCTGCTAAACCTGGTGGCCTGTTTGCTCCTGCATGGCTTTAGTACAATCTGCTTTGTGAATCCGGGGCAGAAATACAGCAAATAGCCAGGGGGCAAAGCAGATGCAGGAGTTTTGGATTTATTTAACTAAGTGTTCCTGGAGGTGACAGAGAGGAGTGAGACCTGCTGGCAGATGCTCTTTAGTTTCTTTTAGGAGTCTGTAGTGTTTCTGTTGAACTCAGTGGCTCTGTATTTACAGGATATCGTACATTAGTGGGACGTGTTAGCTTGATGCTTTGATTTCGCCTAGCTTTGTACGTTTCTAAACTGCATTTTTTTCTCTCTCTCTCTGTTTTCTCTTTCTCCAGGTAAGTGAGATTTCCCGCGCCTCCATCCTGAAACGTGCACCTCTCACCCCGCCCGTCAGGGAATGCCCCCTGGAGATGCCGGGTGCCGCGGTGATTCATCAGTAGCCGAGCTGGTTAAAAATATTCCTCCTCCTCCTCCTCCTCTTCGTCCTCGTCCCTGCGCTCTGTTTCCCTCTGATTGTCAAAAGCTGCCGCTCGCCCCTGAACCAGACCTGCAGAGCCTGTAAGCTTGTATCGTTTCAGCATCTTCTAACCTTCTTTTGCGAAGCTGGGGTGAAGCTCTGCTGTTGGTGTGACGTGCAGCAAAGAGGCCTAAATGTTAAGGTGACGGCGTCCTTTCAGGCTGATCACTGGGCTGTTGCTTTGTCCTTGCCTTGCATTGATGCACGAAACCCAATTAATCACTGTTCTTTATCAGCGCCTTTATTCATTTGGGTCGTTGACAAGTTTTTGTCTTTGACCTTGCTGCCTTCCCGGTTGTTTTTGCCTCTCTTTGTCTCTTTAGAAGCTACCTTTCTCCGTTCAGATGCTCATTATTGCTGAGGACGCTGTTCTGTTTGACGCTCGCTGAAAGTTTCCCCCAACTTCCCCAGAAGTGCGACCTTGGCAGGGGACGGTAAATAATTATCGTCACATTGTCTCTGATCCACTTCTTGGTCCATGTGATCCCCCGCCCCGCCCTCTGCCTCTTGTTCTTTCCTGCCGACGCTGCCCCCAAGTCCGTTTTATCACCTCCTTCCAGGCGGACCAGATTAATCCAGCCAAATGTCTTTTAGCTAGCGCGCTGCTCTGATGGCGGAGGGAAAGGCAAAAAGGAGAAGCGGTCGGTTCTGTGTTTCCTGAATGACAATTAGCCCGGCCTGTGTTTCAGGAACGGTGTTTACGCCGCGCAGATCAATCGCTTCACGGAGCATTGTTTGGGCTTTAACTTTTGAGGTCCTTTTTCTGGCTTTGGGGATGACGAATTCTCCAGCAATGCTCTCGCGGATCCGGCATCCAACTGATGCAACGCGGCTGCAATTGTCTTCGCTTTTCAGATCAGTCGGGTTGCCTCGCTGTGTTCTCCTCAGCTCCAGAATGCAACTTGGTCGGGAGTTTGTGTGCCCGGGCCGAGGCGTGCGAATGTTAAATGCTGCTGCCGGGGACTCGGCGCCTGAGTCAGACCCCACCGCCGCATTGGCACTTTTCCTTTATTCCTCTTTTGTCCCGTCAGTAATGGCTGTCCGCATCACGGCCAGACCACTCTGATCTGACGCCGTCACATGAAGCAAAAAAAAAAGAAAGAAAGAAATAAAACCCCGGATTTTTCTCTGAAGTCTGTGATTCATCTTGAGATTCTGCGGTTTGAGGTGAATGATTCTTTGTCCTCTCTGCTCCGTCTTCCCATTTGTCCTCTGTACATCGGCTCAATGAGTGGCTGTGTTCACTCCGACACGGCGACAGCGCGGCCCCCCGAAGGCCCAGAGAGACCTCCCAGATGATGGAGTGGATGAGACATCTGCCGTGGAAGTACAGACGGTAGCCTTGGGTCCGCAGCACCCTGTTGAAGCTGAAAAAAGAATGATTTCAGCCTAAGTGAGCTGTATTGACTAAAGCTTCTCCAGCTGCAGACCTCAGGTTGTTGGCGCATGTAGTCAGCGCCGGATTGATTGCTGCACAGTGTTCACTATGAGGGCACAGTGACCTATATTTGTTATATAAAGCAACAATATGTTACTTTAATGGAGATGCTGCAGCCAGAAGAAGCCTGAGCGCTGCAGCCGTTCCCAGCCAGACGGTGAGACGAGAACGTAACGCTGACCGCTTTGTCTTTAAATCCTGACTATTCCCATCAATTTGATCGTTTAGGTTTCATTTCTTAAGGGGAGAAACGACCCAAACCGACCTGACCCTGGTCGGCAGCAGCAGCTATCTTCAGAGGTTTGGGCTGAGTGTTTCTGGTCAGATTTAAGTTCAGACTTTGACTAGGCCACAGTTTGTCTTGAGGCGTTCATAGGCGGGGCTGCTGGTGAGCTCTGGATCTCTGTTCTGAACCGGAATGATCCGGGTTTTCTGCTGGAGATCAGAATTCATGGGTCTGCAACCGTGTGGAGTTACAGAGGTAAACAGGAGTATCCTGGTCTAGTCAAAGTAATGAACACGTGACGTTGGTGATTTAAATGTCCAACGGTGATTATTGCTACCAGCTTTGCTACACATTGCTGGAATGTAAGTATTCCCTCCTTGTGCCTCAGTCTTCCTGAAACCTGCCGGGATTTAAAATCTTCGACGCTCCATGGAAGCCAGATGGTGAATGTGAAACAGAAACCTACCAGATAAAAGCCTCTCTCTCTCTGCGTTCCAGTTGGTTTTCCTGTTGCTGCTGAAGCGCCTTGTTGCTGTTCTTACTGTAGGAATCTGACTCATCACCGCTCTGTGTGCACACATCGCACAAACATGCTGTGTTTTCCACACTGGGTCACCTCTGAAGAAGGTGACGCCGAGCAGCAGACTGTCTGACAGTGGGCCTTTGGAACAAGTCGGTTTTAACTGCTAATAATCGGTCCAATCTCAAATCTGCATCTATATGAAATATTTAGTTGAATTAAAAAAAAAAACTGCCTGGATCAGCCCCGCTGCTGATAAATGCAGCAGATTCTTAATCCTGCGACGCAGCTGCACGTATTGCTGGGCTCAGGCTGTCCTCTCTGGAAGGTGAGCGAGCGCCAGGCCTTCAAACGCTCCTCGTCCGTCCGTCGGTCCGTCCTTTGTGGCACGTCTGGTCCGTGTTCTCCCTCCGCTGCTGCTTTGTGTTTGGAAGCGGCCAGCAGGGCCAGCATGGCGCAGGGAAGGAGGGCCGTCTGTGCCCAGCCTGGCCACCTGGCTGCCCAGAGGGGAAGGGGGCGTGGAGGGTGGCGGATGAGAAGGGGGTCAGAGCGACGGCGAGGCATCCCCCTCCTCTTTCTCCTCCCAGCTTTCTCTCAGGCCTTCTGCTCTTTCAGCCGTCTCTGGGCTTTTTACACTTTGGTCCTTCCACCTCCTTCTTCCACCTCGGTTACTTTATCTGCGCTTTAGGAGTCTAGTTCATGTCATATCTGTTAAAAACAGACTTCAAAGGGCGAGGTAACTTAATTAGCATAAAGATTTTTCCATTCAGTCGACAGCGTTCCTCGGCGAACCGTTTTATTTCGAAGTAAGGAAACGGAACGCTTTGAATGTGGCGCCACTTATTGGCATCTTGGGTTAATGTGTGTAAAAAACCTGAAACTGTGTGATGCTTATACTCAGACTCCAACCTTTATTTAGATTTATTTGGTGACTGAATGCATTTTATTGTTTTTTTATTGAGGATCGGTGCTGCCACATCTATTCACATTCACATCTGTGAACCGTTTCTGTGTGGATTACTTTCCTGCTAGAATTAGGAAGGCGCTTCTCATTTCATATTTATACCCATGGAAACAAGTAGTCAGGGGTATTAATTAGAAGGTTCTGGGAACTCCGGTCGAAAAGAAGGTATTAAATTCTTCAGTTACATTTTTCTGAGAATTGGGAGCGGTGCTCTGTTCATTAGTCAAAAATATAAATTTCTGAACATATCTTTATGTTTAGAATGAATAGACATGCATTAGGGATTGTGGGTGTAAGAGCATTCAGCAGTAAAAAATAATTTATCTTAAGGCTTTCTATACACCTTATTCACTGTTTTCTAGTAAATATGGAGGATGAGGTTGTCTACTTTAAACCCGACACACCTGTTGAGGAGCAGTGATACTACAGTCTCCATTCTAAATCTAACTTCCAGTCAAGGCTTAAGGTACGCACAATAAACCACAAGGTCGGCTTTGTATGGTGCAGAAAACATGAAACCATTTTATTTCCGACTTAATATAATGAAAGCAGAGAAGGTAGTTAGAAAGTACTGGAGCACTACCATCTAAAAATAACAGTATAGGACATCCCGGCTGACTCTTGAATGGATTGTCTCTTGATGTTCTCCATAATGAGAAAAGCAATATGGCCTCCTCTCTAAATAATTCATCCCCTGCGTGATGCTTTGGTGGTGGAGTCCTGTAGTTGGAGGCTAGGGGAGATGGAGCAGAGACGGATTTTCAATATGCTTCATGTTATATTGTAGCAACAGCTGAAAACGTCAAGGAAAATGAAGACATCAGGGATGGAATCCAGAGAATAGAGAGTTAAATCTAGGCACAAGGCTCTCCGAACATGAATAATTCTTCTCAGGTTCTTCTTACCCTCGCTTCGACATTATTTGCTCAGGTTTGGCTCCACTCTGTGAAAATGATCAGGGTTTGACCAAATTTGAAATACTACTGCAGATTTTATTTAACATCAGCAGCAGATGCATATTCAACCAACATAGTTGCATCGGTGGGTTGTTCTATTAGAACCACATCTCTAAGTCACTGGGTCAGCTTTTACGTTTATTTCATAACCCTTTATCGTTTATCGCTCCTATATCGTTTTGCCCTAACTGACTTCCAGGTGGTACCCATGTACTGACCTGTAATGGTAATTAAAAATGAGAAAGTATGAATCTAAACAATAATAAAATGCAGAGGTGGGTAGTAACTAGTTACATTTACTCAGTTACACTTACTTGAGTAACTTTTTGAACAAATTGTACTTTTAAGAGTAGTTTTACTACACTGTACTTTTTACTTTTACTTGAATCGTATTATAACTCAAGTATCGCTGCTCTTACTATAAATCTCTGGCTCCTCTACCTGCTGTGAATAACTTCAGGAATAAAGAACAAACTAGTTTTAACAAATAATCCACCAGAGAGATAAAAACCTGGAGTTTATGTTAAAGTGAGAGTTCTTATTTGTACACAATCTTTCTTATTTTAATGCTATTTTCTACCTGCTGAGCTCATTGAGCCACATGGAGGTCAGATGAACGTTCGGTAAACAGTAGATATTGTCACTGGAAGTACTTTGCACTGTTCTAACATACTGTAAATACTGCTGTAAATAACTGCTGTAAATATTGCTTTCAAGTTTAATGTAGAAACTATGAGGTAGAAAAGTGCATCTTTTGTCTTAACAGAATTTAAAATACCTTACATTTGTCTTTCCAATTACATAATTTTTAAATATTAAATCATCAGCTCTTATGATTAGTTACTCAGTACTTGAATAACCTTCTTACTGAATACTTTTTTACTCTTACTTCAGTAACTTCTTGACTGACAACTTTAAACTTTTACTTGAGTAATAATATATAGAAGTAGTGCTACTCTTACTTCAGTAAAATCTTTGGCTACTCTACCACCTCTTTATAACGTTACCATCATGCATTACATTTAGTTTTTTTTTTAGTTTTTTTTATATTGCAACACATTTTCCTTCACTTTGGTTCTGGCCTTGATTTGGTCAACTATTATGAAATCTGTCAGACTGTGACGGCCAATCAACCCGTTAACCTCGAGCGACCTTCTGCTGGTAGATATTTTTAGTCACATAACTACATTTTTTCACAGTCTTTGAACCGTAATAAGTTTCGCAAAAATATGGTTGAGAACCAACAGTTGTTTTTGAACACGGATCTAATAACAATGCAGGTTTTACAATTGTTCTTTTTTTTTAATCACAATTTTCACAAATCTCAAATGTAGAAAATGTATCCGTCCTATTTCTCCAAAAGTTTTATGTTTTACTTTATTTTAAGACCTAAAAATGGGAATAAAATTGTGGTTATTTAAAAATGACAGATATTTATCAGAATCAGAATCAGAGATACTTTAATAATCCCAGAGGGAAATTACAGATATCAATAGATATTTCTCTCCCAAAAGGTTGTGTAATAATTGTTCCTATAAACAAGTTTTATTTAGCTGGGCTGAGGGCAAAAATGGCCATTTGGGTTGTGAAAGTTGCAGACACCTGCAGCAGACTATGAGTAGAAAAAAAAAGCCAAAATAAAGTTCAAACCTAAAAGATACAAAGTGACACAAAAGTTCAAAACATAGCCAGATATCTTTAGTGCAGACGGCCGGTTGGGAAACAACCAAAACTGCAGGTGTATGAAACGGTGAGGGAGCAAAACGACCAGTACTCAAACCCAACCGGTTTCTTCTGGGAAAATGTTTAATCTCAGCAACTCTGTCTGCTCATATTTTACATCAGTGTTCATGTTATGAAATAATTGTTGAGAGGAAAGATGCATATAAAACCTCTGGTTGCACATTCCTGACGGGAAGCTCTTTCCTACACATGTGGTTCCTGAATCTCCTCCAACCCAGAGTACAGGTCATCATGACCGGATTGGGCTAATTAATGGTCCTGTTGTGATCCATTATAAATGATATAAGACATATAATCAGCCCTTCTGAGACAGGAAAGTAATTCTCTTTTATTTCCTTTCTCTGGTGGGTTTACTGTTCTCTGTGCACGCTGAGATGGTTTTCCACGGTGTTCAGCTTGTTTCTGACTCTCTGCACATTAAGTCTGAATTATGCCGACGTGGCTGCTTACCATGCGTTGCCGCTATGGGAAAGCGCCTCACATTTAGAATACTTTCTGCTCCTTAATTATTTTCCAGCTCTTCTGGAGGAGCTGCCACATAGTCCAGAGGTCAAACTGTGAGGCCAGGTGAAACTAAACTCACCATATTGCGGTCTCCTCTGCCTCTTCCTTCCACCGCCTCTTGCCTCGGGCTGATAATAGGGATTTGGGGCTCCCCTGCCGCTCGAGCCACCTGTGATATTATTTCTGAGCTCTAACAGGCAAGGTGGGACTCTTAGCCCTCGCCACAGGGATGAAAAAATTAGAATTAACTTTACAGCTAAGTGGATCTGGTATTCAGATCTAAAGAATGGTCAGGGTGCTTTAAATTTAAATTACCTGCTTCTTATGCGTGTTGAGATAATACCGGCTCTTTTTGCCCACCAAACAATTCAAATCCTTACAGGTTATGGACGGGCTAAACTGGAAGTCGAGAAGCACCCATCAGGGTTTTTCTTATCGCACCAATTTCCAGTTTTCCTCGTCTGGCCAGTTTTGGCAATCTCACAGTTATCTCTAAGGAATACAACACATAAAACATAAAATAGACTTTGGAGTCTTGATTATATTCTTGGATTAAATAAAAAATTAAGGAAGGTCAAAAGGATCTCACCTTTAATAGATTGCATCAAAGTACAGGCTGTTGGTAAACAGCTTTATATGCTGGAAATGGAGGTTATTGTAATGTATTGATGCATTTTTTTTTTTTTTTGTGAGATGAGTGGCTGCAGGGGGGCTTAGTGTCGCTGCTGCTAGAAGAAGTGCCATAATTTAGGCAAACGTGAATTGGTCAGGTCATATTAATGTGGGCACAAATGAGTATATTTGAAAAATTCCTTTATATCTAATTATATTGAATATTTTGATAACTTGCCTATAAGTACGTCTTAAAGGGTTTGTGAAGTGCAGCATATGGCTAAATTGTAACATTGTCTCACACACACAGTCGTCTGCATTGTTGATGGCTTTGCAGCAAACCCTCATACTGAGCATGCATGAAGCGACAGTGGAGAGGAAAACTCCCCTTTAACAGGGAGGAGAACCTCCAGTAGAACCAGAACCAGGCTCAGTGTGAACGCTCATCTGCCTCCACCCACTGGGGCTTAGAGAAGACAGAGCAGAGACACAGAAAGCACAGAAGCTCACATTGACCCAGGAGTACTTTCTATGTTAGATGGTAATAGTGGATGATCTGCCTCCCCTGATGATGTCACAGCTAACAGAACGCCAGACCAGGTGTACCTTCTATGAAGAGAAAAATGACAGAGAACAAAAAGTTAAAAGCTGGAATAACAACAAACAATGCAGATTGGAGAGCAGTAGGAGAACTCAGCAGAGTGAGAGAAATAGACCCTGATGTCCTCCAGCAGCCTAAGCCTATAGCAGCATAACTATAGAGGTAGCTCAGGGTAACATGAGCCACTCTGACTAGAAGCTTTGTCACAAAGGAAAGTTTTAAGATTAGTCTTAAAAGTAGACGGGGTGTCTGCCTCACGGACCAAAACTGGGAGTTGGTTCCACAGGAGAGGAGCCTGATAGCTAAAGGATCTGCCTCCCATTCTACTTTTAGAGACTCTAGGAACCACCAGCAGACCTGCAGTCTGAGAGCGAAGTGCTCTGTTAGGAACATACGGGGTAATCAGAGCTCTGATATATGATGGAGCTTGATTATTAAGGGCTTTATATGTTAGAAGGAGAATTTTAAATTCTATTTTTCTAGATTGCCTATTTAACATCTGCAGTTACGGATGTTTTTTTTTTCAAATTAACGAAGCATACTTTATTTCAGTAATTTTATTTGAAAAGTGTAACCTATTTGAAGATTTATTGCAAAAAAGTAGCTTTACATTAGCCTATTAATGAAAAAAAAAGATTTTAATCGAGAAATGTGGATCTACTGAGCAGCATATCCATAAATCTGCCATCAGTACTTGGTCTTTGCTCCTTGT
This sequence comes from Fundulus heteroclitus, assembly GCF_011125445.2. Lineage (NCBI taxonomy): Eukaryota > Metazoa > Chordata > Actinopteri > Cyprinodontiformes > Fundulidae > Fundulus > Fundulus heteroclitus. Next base: position 2,323,671 of record NC_046371.1, on the reverse strand, counting down.
GCATGAACTACTGCATCAGTGCGGTGTGGCACGGTTTGCTTTGATAGCTGCCTTCAGGTCAGGTCAATGCAGAGGGAGCTTGTGATCAGAGATCCTGCTGATGCTGGCACATGATGATGAGAGGCTGATTCACCCGTTCACATTGTCCAGGAAAATGATTCTTGAACTGGTCCAGTGATTCTGGTAAACTATGAAGAACACTGCGTCGCCATTGTTGAGCCGCTCCAAGCCTGTCTCCTGGTACAATCTCATCCGTGTCGTTCAGATATAGAAAAGCCTCCTAAACCGAGGCTCTCGTTTGTAGCAAGGAGCCGATTTCCAAATGTAATCAGAGCTGTAACTGCGCTCATATTGCTATAATTCTGCTCAGCTAAGTATTCGGCTGTACTATCATAATAATTATAATTATTCTCATAATAGCTGTGTTGGGGACGGAATAGGAACAGGCTCTGTGTGCGATTGCTGACACGTTTTTATTGTATCATCCTGAATCATTTTAAAGATTCAAATTACCTCCATTTTTTATTTTTTTGTGGGGACAGACTTGCTCATCAGTGTAAGGGAGGCATATTCACCACATTACAATGATCAGCATTAAGCTATAATCAAGCAGCAGCCAGACAGCGCCGTTTTGGAATCTGATAGCGGACCACTTTGGACTGCAGGCTTTCCCCCGCCGTCTTATAGGCGCCGAGCTCACGGTACGCCTTTGAGCTGCATCACGCAACCCAGCGCTGCTGCCAGGGTCATTTCTACATGTGGCAGGTGACTTACAGGTATGCATGTGTAATTAGCCTCGGTAGACGTGCAGGTGCGTCCGATCCAAGGGATTTATCAAGGCAAAGCATTTGGTGACCCATCTACCCGCAATTCTGAATATCTGATTTATTTATTTTTTTTGTGCGTCGCAAGTTTCAGGGTTTCTCCTCAGGTTTGGTAAAATAGCTGCACACTAGTTTTGCACAGAGATCCCACGGTCCCTGAACCTGGTACTGGTAGTTCCTTTGGTCGACGGAAAATGAGATCAGCGTCTCCTCAAAGCTCCTCAGCAGAGGGAAGCATGAAGCTGCGCTAAGCCTGAACTTAGCCTTAGCCCAGGTTAAAAGGTTCTGATGTGTCTGGTTTAAAATGAGGACCGTCACACCTGTGGTGACTGTCCTATAGTGTCAGGTCAGACGTCATGGTCGTGTAATTTTGCCTGCTTAATTGATTCCAGAGTAATTGAATTATTCAGTCGTCATCGCCTATAAGACACGATCGTCAAAATCACCAGAAGTGAACACATGAAACGTGTCACACTTTGTGTAATACTCGTAAAAAAATTAAGTTACATACATAAATGAGTTTTTCACAGCTAATCTCTGATTCATTGATATTAACCCTTATTATTAATCACGACTGAGTTTGAATTTAAAAACGTTTTGATGGCGTAATAGTAGGAAGAGACAGTTTCTAACCGTGATGTAATGAATGTTTATTATCCATCAGAAGAGTAGAAAAAAAAAAACTTCAGCCCTGTTAGTTAGGTGTTGGATGTCAAAGAAAACGTATTTAAGTGAGAAATTAGCAGCGCGTCGTTTCTCAGTGAATGCTGGAAGCTGATGGCCCTCCAGCCGCCGCCGTCTCTCTCAGGCTGCAGCTGCTGGTTCTTCTTCCCATTTGTGAGTTTCCAGACGGCCCGCTCAATAAAGCCCCACCGTTTTTACTTCAGGATTTCCTCTCCTCACTGTTGCTGCACCACAATGTGCCGCTCCAAAGAAATTGGAAATCTATAGGTTCTACGTGAGCATACAGCTCCGGTCTCAGCGGGATCCCTGTTACCTCTGTGTGGGATTGATTCAGGTAATTGATTATGTCACTACATAATATGTGGTTGGACATTGTTAGAGCTTAAAGGATACCTCTGTCTGTTTTCATTACATATTTACTCTGTTATTATTAACACTGTGGTCACCGACTTAAAAGCTATTACGGCTCGCACAGCAGGAAACAGTCAAGCTAAACGGCTGGAATCAAGCCACCGTCATTTAGTGGGAAACATCTTTCATTTAGAGTCATTATTTTATTTTGTTCCATTACAACCACACTCTGTAGTCTGCATTATTTAGATTTCATGTGACAGATCAACACAAAGAGGCGCGACAGTGTGAGACTGAAGGAAAATGAAGGTTTTCAACATGTTGTGCATTTATATGCAGCCGCTGGGAGTCAATGATCTGCAGCTTTCTCTGCAGAAACCAGCTGAAGATCCTGTCTGCTTTGTCTCTACCAACTTCTAAAAACTATCATTCTGGCCATTTTGTAACTCAAGCTCAGTCAGATAGCAAGCAGAACATGTTGCCAACAAAAATCCACCTGTGGTCTCATCTGACCAGAAAGTCTTCGTTGGTGTTTCCCTGTTTGCTCTGTGAGATAATTTCAACATGGCTCGTTATGGCTTTATCTTAGCAATGGTTTTGCGTAGGATGTTGTTGTAGAACCCGATCCTGCTTTAACCAGAACCAGAACTTCCTCCCTGACCCGTCTGCTGGGTTCCTTGGTCTCCATGATGCTGGTTGTTCTCTAATGTTCTCTGTCAGTCCTCTGAGGCCAGAAATAGAACCGCTGCAGCTAAACTGCGGTTAAATTACCCACAGATGGACTATTTTTTGATAATTAGGCAGCTTCTAAAAGGCAATCGGTTGCGCTTCATTTTATTTGGGGCCATTAGAGTAAACGGGACTGAATACAAATGTGTGCTACGTTTCAGTTTCTTATGTGCAAAAACACTTTGAAACCCAAATATATTTTTTCCATTTGATATTTAGAAGCTACTTTGTGTTGGTCCACTATAAAAATGGGTTTTAGGCTTTGTTTAGTGCATGTTTACATTTTAAGGAACTCTGTATAAAAGTACCTCATTACTAGCTATGTTTAAATGTGCACAATCCAGTGATCGGATTGAAATGTATTTGGAAAGGAAATAAAAAGTCCAAATACATCGTTCATATGGGCAGAAAATCAATTAATCTGATTATGATGCATGTTTAAATGTACCAGGCTTTATTCAGAATAAAAGTTCTTTCAGTCTTCATATTTCCAGAAAAAAAACGTAGAAGTTGTGCTTCCATCTATACTGAAAAAAACGTGTAAAGTGTGTCATTTTTTTTTTTTTATTGAACAGTCGGAGTAAACAAGCAGAAAATGATCAACAAATGAGACGAACCCGGATATGTGTGTGTTCTGTGTCGTCTGAGCACCCAGAACGGACCCGTTCCAGGTTCTAGTAATGCTCCCTATTAAAGCTGCAGGTTTAGCAACGCATGCAATTGGTCTCCCTCTGTTACAGGATGGCAGACATAGGACACATTCACAGTCAGGACTGTTTGCCTTAATCCAAACAACATTATTGGAGCAAGTTTGGATTAACGGTCGGCATAAACCACCCCTCATTCGGAACACCACTAATTTCAATTTGAGCTTAATCCATTCACAATCTTCTGATTTGCGTGTTTAGGTGACGCATTTTTATTCCTAGCTGTTTATGGCTCCAGAGTTTATGTTAATATGACACCTTTTACCATCTGAAATCACAAAGTGCTTCACAGGAGCCTCTAAGAACACAGGAGAAATTTTGGTGATGGGGTTTGAGCTTAAAACGCATTCTTCATAGCACTTATTCTTAGACATTTAAAGCTGTTTTACAGCCTTTTTAGCCTACAGCACAGAATCACATCATCTATCTTTATCTGTCTTCTTGAACAGCAACATTTGTTTCACTTTTCTCCCTGGTCTCTCGGTGAGTCACCTCTTGCTGCTACCCTGGAGCCTGAACCCAAATCCTGGGCAGGAATAAAGCTCCTTCCCTGTAATGACACGCAGAGAGCTTGTTTATAGGGACCAGAATGTCCCCTCTGATCCGATGAACCAAATACGTGACCGAACAGGACCGCCCCAACTGGAGACCCAGTGATTGCTTCAGCAGGACTTTGGAAATGAGATGCCGTTGATTGGGTGTACTTGCATGTACTTAAGTCCAGGCTGAGGTGTAGCATGACCTCACCCAGCCTGGCTCCTTTCAAGCAGCAATGAAAATGAATGGTTCCTCTGTCAGCCTGTTAAAGAGCTCAGTGGCCCTCTAACCTGTTGGTTCCTCCTTTGTGCATCATGACGGATAATGTTCTAAACACGAGTGGGTCAAAATTCATCCACGGTGACGTTAAAGGCCCCCAATAGCTGTTACAAGCGCTTTGATAGCAGTCGTTGCTGTCAAGGGTGGCACAGCCAATTATTAGGTTGTGGGGGTAATCACTTTTTTACCCATTATTAAATTAAACCAGATTTTCAAGGCTTATTTTATTTGCTCAGGCTATCTTTGATAGAGCGGTTTTACTGTCTGAAACAGGAGAAATCTTCACAGAGAGACCTGCAGATTTAATTATTACCAAAGTGTGCTCCTTATTACCTGTTAAAATCCTGAACTGTTATTAGATTTGAGATCAAACTCATCAGGAAAATCCAATCATAGGAGGTTCTGAGAACCCAAATGATCACCAGATCATAAAGGTTTTGCTGAGTGAGCATTTCGGCATCAGTAGGTCAGATTGGTGTGATTTTCATGACTGTAAAATATCGGACATATAGAGCAAGACAATAATTCAATAACAATACATATCGACTGATAGACGTGTGGAGCGAAGTTCAATAGAAAACCAGTTTTCCTTCCTTTTGCATTCTGGCCTATCATAGGTTAACATTACAGTGTTTACATCCTCCCAACCAATCACAAACTTTATTTTAAAAAATAGTTTTAGTAAAAACTTGAATAAAGAGTTGAGTTTGAATTTAGCTTGTGTGTTCTGTATCTGAAAGTAAGCTATTAAGCAACAGCATTAAACGGCCAGAGCTGCACTTAAAATAGATGTTTTGAATTATTTGATAATTAGCGATATTGATCAATATTTCTGTTTAATCAATATGCTTTTTCTTTATCGTCCAGCTCTTCTCTACGGATCTTTAAATGCACTTAATAACTTGCTTCCCTGCAGTCTACCGTCTACTCGCAGTTGTCTAACATAACCACATTTAAACTGACATTTTTATTTGTTGCCAGATGGGGAATCTGTTTTTTTTGTACCCAAATGAATTAAAATGAATCCAAACATATAGCCTCGTATATTTCCACCTAACAGGTTTTAAGCTTTCAGTTACATCTGAGGTCACTTTCCAGGGGTCTAATTTCTTCTAAAAGGGCTCTTAGAAAGATTTTCTAGCAGATAAACACACATAATTGCTGGAGTTTTTTTTTTATTTTGCTGCTCTGACCTCATTTCTACCTTCCACATGGTGTGTTTCAACAAAAGCCCTTGCAGAATGCTACGTGGGAGTCCTCCCACACTAAAAGATAGGTTGGATAATTCACTGCCACCAGATTGGCCGTTTGTCTCGACATCCTCTCATTTATAGAGCACTTGTGGCAAATGTAGCAATCTGCACCGTGCGTTGATAACTCCCCGTTGGCAGCGTGATTCACACCAGGGACGAATGGGGCGAACGGCTCAAACCTCCCCAAGATGGCGACTGACCTTCCAGCACGCCGTGTTTATGGGCCGGGCTTCGGTTTTTAAATCACTGCAAAGACGCCGTGCCGCTTGCAGAGCGGTTCGTTGGCTTAAATCGTTTTACTCGGACTTTAGATTAAACACTTTGTCGTGTGCGCTGACACACAAAGGGCCCGCTGGGGCAGCAAAGATGCCTGGGAGGCTGAAAGCTCTCTGCCAATAAATACCAGTCCACCCTGCCTTCTGCTTGATTATCTTTCATTATGAAAGATTTTATTAAAAATGCTTATGGAAATCTGAGCGAGGTCTGGCCCCTCTTTGGCCTCTCCGGTGGGACCCTGGCTGAGGAGGGGCATTTCATTTGCTGCATTCTCACCAGCGCGGTTCCCTGGCATCGCTTGTTATTAGCAACCCTAATGATTACTAAATTTGATATGAGAACCCTTGGCCAACTCTGCCTGGTCGGTGGCTGTGTGCCTCTCTCCTGAGAGACTTTATGAATGCCTCCTGTTCCTTTGATTAAACTTTCATATGGCGGTGAAGTGCAACATCCAGCCGGGAGTGAGTCACCATCTCCATCTCCCCGCCGTTGTTTACCGTGGAGGAGGAGGAGGAGGAGGAGGAGGAGGAGGGGATCTCTATTGTGCACCAAATGAAAGTGCTGAAGGAAGAGCTGGATTCCTCAGCGGAGTCTTAGCGTTGCACGCATCTGAGCAGTGGTTTGTCTTTGGTAAGCAGCTCCGTGTTTGCTCTCGCTTTATAAAGAGGATAGAACCGTGACATGGTGACGGTTTAGCTTTAACTGGACACACCTCCTCGTTTCACTGGCTTACAGCTGAAACCAGATATTTACAGAAAAACTGTATTTGTCGAGGTTGATTTTCCTAAAATGACTTTTTTTCCCCCAAATGTGAGAATGAGACATTTTCAGAAGTACCGTTTATCTTTATTTATAATCCTCAGGTTTCTCATAATAGATCACTGGAGTTTTGGCCCGTTCCTCCTGCCAGAACCAGTAGAACTTGGTCCAGTTTGTAGCTCACACACTTTTTTCTTTTCTTTTATGGGACGTGAGATCAGGACTTTGTTAATGATACAGCAAAACACTGACTTTGTCATCCTTAACATTTCAACCTTTCCCCCCAAAACACCTGAAAACACCTGTACAATGCAGACCCTAATTTAATTTAAACATTTGAAGCAAAAAAGTTCCACTCCCCGACAATATTTTTATTTTCTTATTTCAAAATGGCATTTCTGAGCTAAAAACATATTAACAAGTCATTGTTGTGCCTAAAAGTTTCCACTTACGGGTCAAGGGTAAAATCCTCTGCCTCTATGCAATGAGAGCTCTGTAGGCTCTGGTCCTTCTCTGAAAAGTTTCTCTCCTTTATGCAAACCAACTCTTCCTGCCTCATCGGGGGTCTAGCTACTCTTAACAAAAACGTTTTGCCGTGATTTGTTTGGGAAAAAGCTCTGACAGTTATTCGGTGATGCTGTGTGCACAATCAAGCAGCGAGGGAGCAGAAAACACCCAAACATCTCACGCCTGTCCAGGAGAACCCATCCACAGGACCTACTTGATTCTTTTGCTTTCTATTATTCAGATTATTATTATTCAAATGCACCAGGACACTTTTTACGGTTGTGTGTGTTTTTTTTTTGTTTTTTTTTTCAAACGGGTTTCCAGTCCGACTTAACCTGCCGTAGCTCTTAGTTACAGAAGTTTCATTGGTTACACGGCTGTAGTGTCCGCACCAGCGTCAGAGCTGATAGGCTAGATCTGTGCAATGAAAAATAGATCTCTATGCAATAAAAAATAGATCTCTGTGCTGTAAAGTAGGAGGGACGTGTACCACATGATGTGACACATGGTGGACATGAGTGGGCCTGGAAAGACCATGAGTTGATGCAATGAGCTGAAAGAGCTGTCAATTAAGAGGAGAAACTGGCAACAGTTTTGTCATTCTAGCGTTAGAAAGTGAAGTTTTATGAAGAAAGGACTTTGTGAATGTAGAATGATCTATTTTCATCCTACAGACCGCGGACGCCTGTGACTTTAACACTTTGTAACCGAGCTAATGGTGCGCTTACGGTCACCATCAGCTTTAACCTCCTGGCTGATGTCGCCATGTTGCGTCAATCTTTAAATATCTTTCACAGATATTGAGCTAACAGGCCTGCTGTTCAGAGCTTGTTAAGTGGAGTTTTAAAACAGCGTTACCTTAATAACAGTGACATGAGATGCCTCTTTGGTTTCCATAACGTGCCTGTCTGCATGTTCTCATCACTTCTAAACAGAGAATAAACCATTGCTGTTTTATAAAATTGTACTCAATATTTTTTCTTGTGAGCTGAATGACGTTCAGCCGCTCATAACTTCTTGATTTTTCTCACCGGTATCGGCCAAGAAAAGCCTGATTGGTGCAACTCCAGTCACAAGCATGGTGCAAAGCAGCATTTGAGGCTAATTGATGTTTTCCCTCTGCAGTTTCAGGATGTCTTACATGTATTGATTTTTTTCTAGAGAAAGCAAAGCTTTTATCTCTTGAGTTTGTAGCTTTCTAAAAAATCCTGCAACCTTTTCAAAACACGTCTTGCTGGTGATGGCCTGTCGTGCCATTAGCAGGTTCTGTTACCGGCCGAGGTAGATGGGCTCCCACTTAGTGGCCCTTCACCTGCTGCTGGCTGGAAGGCTCTAACAGTGGGAGATGATGTTTTTTGTTGAACCCCAGGATCCCAAGCAGCCTCTGAACCCGTCGGGTGAAACTGATTAACTCAAGATCAACTGTGGGTTCAGGCTGGTTCCTGTACTGCAGCTATATTAGAACATTTAGGAGTTCAGGTACTTCTTTCACCCCTTCGTCTTAGATTAGCAAAAAGCACATAAAATGAGCACCAAAAATGTTATTGTTATTGTTATAACTTGGTTATTTACATGTACACAGCTTCTAATCAGACCGACGGACAGTATTATACCCATACAGAGGAAGAACAGGGTGGCCAGAGAGAGCAGGAAGCTTTGAAAACCTCTCTTTTATAACCTTAACTGCTCTCACCTTTCAGATGCAGCCAGTTTTAAACCTCCCACCCAGCCAAGTGCTAACAAAGAGGGCTCAGAGGAAATCCCAGATGGTGAGCCATCACAGGGTCCTTATACTGCCTTAAAAAGTGTAGAATTAGCATTTAACGTTTGCCAAGCCTCGCTGAGAAAGTTGGATAAAATCCGAAATACAATAAAAGCAGCTTTTCCTTCTGGGTACATTATCCACAAATGTAAAACGTAAGACTCCCCAGTCATTTTATAAAATATCAGTGTCACAGTTGTTTTTGTTTTTTTAAGTAATCACCTTATTTTAATAAATCGGTTTTGCAGTATGTCCTGATATTTAAACAATCAAACAACTGTTCATATTACAACAGAACAGGATTTGTGATCTGATAAAATGCTAAAAATCCACTGTGGCCCTGCAGGAATATTTTCCTTCAATTCCAGCATTTTTTATAGTGTAGGTTCTGGTCTGCAAGGTTTTCAGCCAGAAACCTCTGCAGACCAGGAGACCAGGAGACCAGAGGTGACCTGGTCTTGCAGAACCTTAGCTAGACCCGATCCAGCCGAGGTGGGAAGAGTTGGCATCATAACAAGCCAAGCTTTCCTTGACAGAGTGCGTTATGCTGCTGAAAGCTGCCACTGCCTCTGTAAAGGTGTCTACATGCTTGGGAACAATGTTTTGGTGACATGTGTCAGAGCTTTCACAGCCCACCCAGAGTTTCCCAGCAAAACATCTCGCTGAGCATCACATTGGCCCTGTCAGCTAACCATCTCCTCAGCTGTCACACTGCCATCTCCTGCTTGTACCTGATGCACACATGCCCTGCCATCTGCATAATGTAAACAGGAGTGACACTCATTAGCCCAGGTCCATTTGGCTGATTGTTGAAGTTGTCAGCGGTGGACAGAGGTCAACATGGGCGACACTGAGAAGCTCCAGTATGCAGCAGGCAGCAGGCTGCAGGCTGCAGGCTGCTGCTCTGACTCCTTCCTGTTATTGTGATGCTGATCGATGGTAGCTGCAGGCCTCACTGAGGCTTTACTGTCTCTGACCCTGCTGACAGCCGACTCGGCATCATTTCTCCCACCGTATTTGCCCTGAATCTTATTTGACCCTTTATTCTGAGATGAGGGGGAGGTTGTCCTCGCTGTTTCTGTGAATATGGGTGATACCGTACACACTTAATGATTCTTTAGATTAAAAAAAAATAATAAGATTGAGGTAATACTTAATCTCTGATTTTCGGTTTTAAATATATATATATATATATATATATATATATATACTGTATATGCTCCAGTATGCAGCAGGCTGCATGACCTCCTCTCTGCAGGCTGACTGATTGTTATCAAAATCAGACCAGCAGCTGTTTTATCAGCAAACTTGAAGCAGCAATAAGTTAGAAATTTACTGCAGAATTACCCTAAATTTATCTCATTTGTCACCTGGGATGGAAAGAATGTTCCCTATAAACAATCGGTCTTCTCCATCAGAAGCAGACCAGAAATAGAACAGAATACGACACCATATACCTGTCCTGTGGAAGTAAGAATTCAGAAGGGTTTCACAGCAGCCACAGACCATTTAGAAGCACCGTATTAAACTGCTGTCAGTGGCAGGCTGTTGTTCCAATTTGAAACACTAGGTATCATAATTTATTGCTCCTTTATTGGTTCCATTGTCTCCTGGTGGTGGAGAGAATGGAAGAGCCGTCTTGAATATGGACTAGAGCATGGGGACTCAGGACACAGCCCTGGGGTGCTCCTGTGTTCAACATAAAGGCTGTTCATACCCACACAGTATGTGGTCTGTTCCTGAGGGAACCCACAATCCACCTGGACAGTGAACGGCCCAGGTTCAGTTTACTAACCAGTTTATTGGGAATAACGGAAGTAGGAACTGAAGTCTACAAGGAGCATCCTGACGTAGGTGTTGTCCTCCTTTAGGTGGATCTGGGCCGCTTGGAGCGATGCTATCATTGCATCCTCTGTTGACCTTTTTGCTCTTCATGCAAACTGATGTTGGTTGTGGTCAGCAGTAAGAGCAGTTGTATTGTGTGGGAGGATGAGTCTTTCAACACGTACAGCTGACGTTCAGCTGCAACACAAATTATACACGCACTGCTGTAAATGAGGTTTAGTGCAAACATGTACAAACTAGCAGCTGTTTGCTGGAAGTCAGACAAGAACAGTTTAAATACTTTTACTCTTTCCTAATGATGTATGAAATCAATGCATGCTAATATCTGCTGCAGCATTTCTGACTCTTCACTCTGCACACAGAAATCTTCAGTTGTGTATGATTATATGGAATATAATATGAAATATGTGGAATATTTTACCCTCCATGTGAAGAAAGGGCCAAAGGACGGCGATAGGTGCAGCTGTTGGGGGACTCGACCAATTTGGAGATGTTTTTAACTACCGCCAGGCTGTTTGGTTCTTGTACATCCCTAATCCTAACCATCTGTTCTTCTATCATGTCAGATTTGTAACGTCTACCTTCATATTCCTGCTCATATTTACCATCCTATCATCGAACATATTTAGTTAACATTTCTTTCGGTTGATCTGACTATTTTTACTCTCTGCTGGCAGCAGTGACCAATAGTAATTTTGGGTCAGACAGAAATGAAAACTGCATCTGGTATGATGGTGGCTACTTCCTGTAAATCACGCAAACGGAACAGATGGATGTCTTGGTCTCATTTTTACTGAAAAGCAATAATGAGCTGAAAGGTTTGGTTTTACTTGCAGCTTTTAACATGAATGGAGAATTCTCCTTCTACACTGATTGAACAAAGTTCATGTTGTAGTTGTAGTAACCAGAACTCTTTTGTCAGTGTGAGGGACTAAACAGTGAAGAACACAAGACAGAATGTCTGCAAAGTGGGTTTTTATTTCACCTCAAAATAAAAAAAATGACAAGAATATTGAAAATGTCATTGAATGGGTCCAGCCTGCAGAGTCCTCCGATCCGTTCACGTCCGACCGACCGATCGACTACATTATTTTAATTAACGAGAACAGTTCCATGTTCTCCATGGTTCTCCATGGTTCACCGTGAAAAAAACGGAACAACTCAGATTTTCTGCTCCGTTCCAGTCAGTCTAGCTCCACAACCGCAATCATAGCAAACAGGAAAAAGAACGGTTTGTCAAAGTTAAATGGTGGAGATAGAAGTCGTTAAATTAAACACACTGTTTTTGATATTCACAATAAAATGAACAGTTTTATTTAAATATCGGTTGGAAAGCACTCTTTTCGCACCACATAGCGAAGCATACACTGCAAAAAAAGAACTTAAAATAAGTAAAGTCTTCTTGAAATGAATGTATTTGCCCTTGATCTGAGCAGGTAAATAAGATTATCTGCCAATGGAATGAGTATTTTTACCCCTAAAATAAGATAATTAGATATACTGCACTTGAAATAAGATGAGAGATGAATTGTTCCTATTTTAAGTGCAAAAATCTTATTCCATTGGCAAATTGTCCTATTTATCTGCTCAAATCAAGGAAAAATAGTTTCATTTCAAGAAAAAAATTATTATTTTTAGGTCTATTTTTGCAGTGTATTTGTCATTTAAACATTTAATTTGAAACGTGGTGATCCTCATTCTCCTTATTCTTGTAATGACGATGAACGCACGCTCTCCTCGGGCTCCAAGAAACTTTGGAGCAGAGCTAGACGCAGTAACTTCGGATGCAGTAGGCGATGCTTTTCAGGGACTCACAGAGGCGTCTGGAACGAAGGATGTGGGATCTGGGCTTAGGTTCTGTCCTGAAGCAGCCAGAGAGACCAAACGGCAGGAGAGGAAGTAGAAAGGAGATGCTCAGCTGAAGGCAGGTCTTTACATACACCGTACAAAGAAACTTTTCTTGTTTTAGGTCAGTGAGGATTACCAAAATACTATTTTTTTTGTTAACAGCACAATAAGAGTTTTTACTACTTATTCCAAAGTCAACTAAGCTCACCGTACATTTAACAATTAGAGTTTTACTGATTTAATGTCAGACGGTGAGAAAATCAGGTCTTCTCTGTCTGACAGTCTGTAAGTAAATAAGCAGGCAGACAGTTTTCTTAAATCTTAATAAAACTGTAACTACTTACATTTAGACGTGCAATATGATCACAATTTATCGATCGCTTTGGCGAAGGCCTGAAACAGCCGTCGGCTTGTTTGTTGTGCGTAAGGAAGGTGGTGCAGACCCGGAGAAGTTTGTCATTTCTTCAGAGTATTGTCGCTTTGTTCTGCTCTCTCCCCACAAAAAAACGCTCATCTTCTCTGAGTTCATCCATCAGTCAGTCTATTAGGGCCTCTCCCAGCTCCATAATGACTCATTGTTGGGGGATTGAAGGTCACTTATAGCGAGGGCTGATGGTGTCTGAACCCCGTCTCCTCAGGGTGAACTGAAAATCTTTTGATTTACATCAGACCCATCCCTGCCTCCGCCTACGTCCCGACAGCGGCGACAAAGGAGCGATGCAGGGTCCGATTCTTTGCCAAAAGAGCCATTGATCTCGTTCGACCCACATACCAGCAGCAGAGACATGATTACTGCTGTTCAGGTGCACAGGGGCACATTTCAAAGAGACACAGCACTGGGAGAGTGCCTGTGTGCTGTTTGATGGAACCTTTTGATGGCTGTTAGCGCACAGTGGCGGCTCAGAAAGGAAAGGTGAACAATGTAGACATAAAACCTGAACAAATCACATACAAATTTCAGGCGGCTGCAGCATAAAAAGTTCATCCTCACACATATTTCCCTCCTTATGAGTTCCCTCCTCCGTCTGTGTTGCTATTGGAGCTCCGGTTGCTCTGAGGAAGCTGACATGTCGCATGGAGCTTTTTACAACCTGCAGAAAGAAACCTCCACCCTCCACCTGTCGCCTCCACGCCCTCAACGCACTGCGAAAACGGATCTAAAAATAAGTAAATGTTCTTAAAGTTAGTGTATGTATCCTTCATTTGAGCAGGTAAATAACATTATCTGCCAATGGAATTAGTATTTTGACCCCTAAAATAAGATATTTAGACATCCTGCACTTGAAATAAGATGATGGAGATGAGTTGTTCCTATTCTAAGTGTAAAAATCTTATTCCATTGGCAAATCATCTTATTTACCTGCTCAAATCAAGGACAAATACACTCATTTTATAGAATATTTTACTTATTTTTAGTTCTGTTTTTGCAGTGCGTGTGCCGTGTCCAGTAAAACTTTGTTTTTTCTCCCTAACTGGTTACCGGCTTGTCAGATTTATGGGACGAGTTCCATTTAGTTTGCTCCTGCTCGCTGTAACTGCATAAATATTCAGAATCCAATCTTATTCTATCAGAGGATAGTTTGGATTGCTTGTATTCTGTCAAAAGCATTGATGCAGGAGATCCACTGACTTTCTTTAAACCTTCACAATAAAAGCCTGAAACATGTGATATTTGGAATGTTCTTCAAATTATTTAGAGGATAGTACGTCTATGTTAATAAAAGCACAAGTGCTTCAGAGCAGGCTGGATGTATTGTTCCTGCTGGCATCCACCCACAGCATTCATTTCATTAACAGAAGTGGGGAAATTAGTTGAAGCTAGGAACAGCGTGATTGCCCATGATGCATCATGGGCGATGTAGTGCAGCCAGTGAGCTGACGGTTATATGTGTCCACTTAACTTCCAGCTGCTGCAGTAAAAAGCTTTCCGTCTGCACAGATGCCGCCATCTTAAATGTATGGAAATGGTGCAAAAATGGAAGTTATTAATGATCTCATTAAAACACGAGACATCAGTCACTAAACACCTGTTTTAGACGCATAACAGATACATAACAGTCATATGTCCTTTTTAGCAGGACATATGACATTTTACAATTATGCTATTGATTTTATTCATAAGTGTTTTAAAGTGATGCTTAGTTTTAAATTTAGATTTTAACCTTCTATGATGATTTTACCTGTAGCACTTTGAGATTTTTCTTGAATCTAAAGTGCATTACAAATAAAATGTATTATTATTATTATTATTATTATTATTATTATTATTATTATTATTATAACAGAGAGGATGCTTAAGATAGGATGAAGCCAAAAACCTCAGAGTGTTTGCTGGGATTTGGTGTCACAGACCAACACAAAGTAGATCAGGGCGATGACACAGAAAGATTTGCATGTTAAGGTTACTTCACGGTTGATGGGTTGATGGTCCAAAGCCTGCCTGGCCCCTGTTCCCCCCAGCAGACGGTTCCTCAAAATGTAGCCAAGGACAAGGGCTGGAAAATCCCTCAGAAACATGACCCTGGGTAAACTTCTTCATTTTACTCGTGACACTAAAACAACGTCCTGACCGGCGAACTGTTGTGTCCCAAGGACAGGTAGAGTTCTCTTCCCGATGTCAAGCTGCTAAAATTAGCGTTTAAGTTAAGTTTTAGATTATTTCAGAGGTAAACTGTGTGGAAACGAGAGGACAGGAAGCTTTAGCCGGCAAATGAGATACGCCCCGAGAGACTCGGCTGCAGCCGCACTCTCAGCAGGAATCCTGAAAGGTCGAAGAGGGGAGAGGTCCGTCATTAAAGAGCAGCTCCAACTACGGATGCTGGCGTGGAACTTTTCCTCACAGGAGGAAGGATTTTACCATCTTTAAGCTGAAAACCTCAGATTTTAGCTGTTTAGAGCTGTTTAAATGATAAAGACTGAATAAGTGAGTGCTCTGACACGCGTTTATGCTGATTCAACCCTTTTTTTTTTTCCTGGAGATGTTGGATTTACATGTTGCTGTTTCCAGTCCGAAAATGTGTTCTTCTGGACTTAATTACTGGAAGGAACATGATTTCTTTCCCTTGAAAGAAAAGAGCAGATGGCGCACAGAGTCTTTTATTTGTGTGAATAATCTTAGGAGGGTTGTGGGGAGTTGGAGGAGCTTGGCAGTGGTGCTGTTGATTGCCAGAATGTGAGCAGGTTGCATAATCTGGGAGCTTTTTCCACTCAACAGAACGGGCTTCCAAACGGCTATTTACATCCAAAAATATATTCATGTTGTTTTATGGCGTAAAATGAACAAACATTATACATCGCATCGTGACGTGACCAGGGGATGAGAACAATAACTTGTCAAGGACTTTGCTTGTATTGCACACTTATAGGAATAAGTAAGTACACCCTCTGACACAAAAGCTGCTTGAACCACCTTCAAAAGCTCCGGTTTGTTCCTTCAGAACAACCTAAAAGCCTGAAATGTTCCTTTAGGTCACTAAACTTTGCTTTCTGCACACCTCTCTAAACCAGGACTTTGACTGGGCCGTTGCAACAGCCTAAATATTTCATTTTTTGGCCATTCAGGAAACAAAAATCTGCTGCTGTGAGCCGGTTTGGACCAAGCTTCGTCTGTCAGACTGTGTCTCGGTTACCACGGCTACCTCGGTGCTGTGGATGTTAAATGAACCCTAATCATCACCTTCCCACCAGCATACCTGACACTGCAGGTCTTAATGCTCAATACAGATGTTTTTGTGAAATCAGATTGTTTTTTAGTGGTCGTTCACATTTGCGACTTGTATGTGGTCTCCTGTGTGGACTGAATTCATACAACTAAGGCGTCCCGCATGTGCAGCTGAGGACGCGATGACGTGCTCATTGTTTGTGGAAGTAAACAATAATTATAGAGCTGCAGCGCATTTTGCGATCTTTAATTTCTTTTCTAACCGGAGCTTTCCCTCCATTGACTGCTCTTCTCATTGTTGTCCACCATGGGTGTCGTTATTCTTCCTGCTTCTGCATAGCAGGACGCTTAATAATGACGTTTGTTGAGTATTGGCGACGTACAGGTCGGATAAATGCGACCTGGCCGTACAGACATCAGATCTGATATGTATCGGATTTAGGACCACATATCCAAGTGGCCTGGGTCGCATTTTAAAAAATCCAATCTGTGTTGTTCAGACTGTCATGAAAAGATCAGGTCCAGGTCACATATGGTCAAAAAAAGTTGGAATTGGGTCACTTCAGGCTGCAGTGTGAGCGTAGCCTTAGTCAGGGACCTTGGTGCTGTCTGGTGCTCCAGAAATGACGCATTGCAACCAAACATTTCAACCCAGATCTCATCGGTCCACTGGCTTCTCTCCCAGAATTCTGAAGCTCTCTTTAGATGCCACTTTGCAAACCTACGTCATGCTCCTTCCTTTGACCTGCTAAGTGCAGCCTGTAGAGTCTGAGATGGATCTCTGACCATGAATCTGCTCAGACGTCCACAATGCGAGGACTGGCAGGAGTCTGAAACGTTCCCTACGTCGGATCAGCCTTCCTCTCTGGACAGACGCACCTGAAATATTCAAAATGACCTTAGAGCTCTTTCCAGTGATGGGCACCAACTGTTCTGGCATCATTGCTGCCATCTTTCCTCCCTGGGATGACTTGACACATAGAGCCAATCTCCAGATAAGCCGTCTGCACAAACCGCCGCTTCTATAGAGGTGGTCACACTTTGTGAGGATCAGTTAGACTTTCCTTTTTAACGTGAAGACGGCTGCTCTGTTCTTCACCCGTTCTTTATGTTCAGAGACGCATAGTTGAACCTTTTGACTTTACGCCTACGTTAGCTTGCAGAATTACACCATTTCTCCTTGTTCTACTGAGGTATAGTTCACAGGATCTGGGTGGCCTCCCTTCAGGGTATAATTAGCTTAATTTTCCTGCTCTAGTCAGTCCATCGATGGTATAAAATTAGCTAGAAATGAGACTTTGGAGGAGTTGGCTGAATAGATGGAAGTGTGGGAGAGATCTAAGGCCGGATAAGAGCGTATTGTTGGTTTTCGCAGTTCAAACGCAGCAGGCAAAGACTTTGAGTTACTCTGCAGGGATTGTTTTTGTGCCTTCTGATACATCACAGTCACTTTCATTTCTGTCAGCGGCTTTTTCGCATTGAAAACCCTCCCACCTACACATCGAATCGTCTCAAATGTTTAAATGAAAGGAAGTCGCAAGATGCTGTCGGACTTTTTTATTTTATTTTTCAGAGAATCTGTGTATCTCCATAAAGGCGTGTTTTCTTATTCCCCCTGTTTGTGTGTTGTTGTTGTTGTCTCTTTTTTTTTTCAATCCCGCAGCAGCTTCCTCTTGGTTCTGACCCGACCGTGAAATTCTGATGGGTCTAACGCATGTAGAGCAGAAAAGGAAATGTGAAGGGGTGAAACTGCACATCAGCCTCAGCCAACTTGCCTTTCTCCCTTGTTAAAGCATAATACGTTTCACTGTCATCTCTAAAAACGGCTGCATGCTTATCGCTCACACTGTGAGAGGATTTAAAAGGAAAGCTTTGTTGGACATATTGAGCTTTCCATGTTTCAGAATGAAATATTGTCAGATTTTTCCCTCCATTCTGTTGCCTGGAGCCATGTCTCAGCGCAGCGCTCATCTCTTTTACTCTCAAACCTGGCTGTCAGAGAGCTCTCTCAAGGCCGACGCATGTGTTCCTCCTCCTCACGTCATGAGATGTTCCCTTTAAAATCACCAGATTCCTCCCCGTGTACGGCATTACCTGTCTAGACGTTTTCCACGCGCGGAAGCGTGATGCAGTCAGCCGGGAGTCGGTGAGACGGAACGAGCCGTGTCAGTCAGTCGGTGCAAGTTCTTTTTTTTTTTTTTTTTTTTTCCCTAGTACCTTTACTAAATCCAGACCAGAAACCTGCTTCATGTTTGGTGTCTTTGGTCAAGATCTCACTGGTATTTTTGGCCGTCTCCCTGCGAACATGTTCAGGTTGCAGCCCCTCACTGCAAATAGGAACTATGAGTAAGTAATTTGAGCAGGTAAATAAGATTATCTGCCAATTAAATAAGATTTTTGCACTTAAAATATGTACAACTCATCATTATAATTTTATTTCAAGTGCAGTATATCTAATTGTCTTATTTTAGGGTAAAATACTAATTCCATTGGTATATAGTCTTATTTAGCTGCTCAAATCAAACACAAATTACGCTCATCTCAGGAAAATTTTACTTACTTTTTGTTCCCTTTTTGCAGTGCATCATCATTCAAACAACCCCAGTTATACATAAATACGTTCAAATTATATATATTTTATCAACAAAACAAGCTTTGAGATTTTTTTTCTTTCTTGGAGTTCAAGGAAATTTAGCATATAATATTCTCCAGGTTAATCTAAAACTTTCTCCTCAAAACAAATGAATCTGTCTGTGTGTGTTTGTACAAATGAGACCTTATAAAATACAAATATTATCTTATTTCTTCATTAAAATAGCTTGGTTGCATTATGCGTTTTGTTATTTTTGATTTATTTGCATATAGGACATTTTATTTGACCCAAACTTGTCATTAAAACAAATTGCAGTTGTCCAAAAACATATTTATTTACTGTTAGATTATTTATTCTCCTTTTATCCCTACACTGCAATTAACTTCAAAATTCACATTATACTCACAGCTCTGATTCACAATAAAACGCTGTTTGCAAAAATACAAATAAAGGCTTTCATTTATATCAATAAAATAAAAAATCGAATGTATCCTAATTCATTTCAATGCAATTAATAATTTTTTCAGCATTTTGATTTAGATTACAGTAAAGTTACCAGAAGCCTTTTTATAATCCGGACATTTAAAAGGGTTAAAGTTGAGTAAACGAGTGAATCTAAGGAGACCAGAACGTTGCATCAAGTCTTCTTCTGGAGATTCTTCATCCATTCAAGCCCAGAGTTTAAGGAGACTTTTGCTATTTTATTACAATGTGGTCACGGTGACTGCAGAGCTGCCTTTAGCCCGGTTACTTTGTTTAGCTTCTCTGTAAAAGTTACTGCAGTCTTTGTGTGAATTCTATAGAAACAGTAAATATATCCTGGCTCAAAGCTCTCCAACTCTCTGCCAGTGTCTCCTGATCCAGAGCGTCCCCCATCAGATGGAGCTGCTGACAAATAAGTTAGAGGTGAGAAACCCCCACCCTGGAAATTAGCCAGTTCTTCCTGTTTTCTGCTGCAACCTCTGCACCTGACACAGTAAGCTGGACTTTACAGTGTTTACCCCTCACCTGACAAAGAGACAAACTTAATCTACCTCTGCAGACCATTTTCCTTTTCCTGCTCTGAACCGTCCAACTGATATGAACATATCTAAAGTTGAGTCTCCCTGCCATAGTAAAAACCACCGTACCAGATGCACACTCAGCGACGGTGCGTTCACTGTCCTCAGTCAGTGAACGCAGCCCCATCGGGCAGGTTTTAATTCAGCAAATATGGCTACAATCACTGCTGCTTTGTTGCCTTCCTGGTGGGACGCTTTTACCCAGCGTGACCAAACGGTTGATCCGACTCTGAAATATTGGGAAATTTTCAACTCTTGGCTCATAAATAAAAAGTATTTGCTTACCTTGCAGGAACTTTAAAAGCTGCTGTTTGAGTTGATTAATCAATAAATGCAAAAGTTCTGTACAACACATTTCACCTGAAGGCTCCTTACAAAGTTAATTTAATCAAATCATCCCGACAGACTGATGAGAAGAAGACGTGAACCAGGTGAACTTTCTATGTGAGAGAAAAGGAAAAATCAGGATTGACAATATTTGGAAACTTGAACCTAACAAGAGAAAGAAATATATACATGCTTGTAGATTAAACTGCATACAGGAGAGCATCCAGAAATAATCAGGCTAATTGATAATTCGTTGTAAGAAATCATGCATTGTTCCTTTAGCATACAGAGTTTGGGAAGCTGTTAGTAAAGCTGTTAGTGAAGTGAAGAGATTTTCTTACACTGTTGTGTTTGACGGAAGGTGGCGTCCCCAGCTGGGTGCAGCGTAGCTCCCGTTGTTGGTTAATTATGAAAATAGAATATAAAACTCTTTTATTGTCCCACAGTGGGGAAATGAAAGTGCACCTGCAGCCAGGTGAAACCGAAAGGCTGATCCACTCAGATGTCTCTGGGAAACTAATACGGAGCTACAGGTTTTCTCCAGAGAACATTCTGAGTATTCTCAGGTTGTAGAAGGCAACAGAAAGAGTCGATGCTGGAAAACGGCTTGGATGAAGGGAAAGACCCGTACCTTAAGCTACTACAGATCTTCAACGAGATCCAAACAAGAGCCAGCAAGCTCCTCCAGGTGGAGGATGTGCAGCAGCAGGAACTCTGCACACAAATGAGCCAAGCGAGGGAAGCTCACAGGTCTAATAAAGACTTTTAAGTCTCCTGAGAGAGGGAGAGCTAAAATCTGCTCATCTGGTCCTGGATTTTTTTTATTTTTTATTTTCTAGACTGTGGCGTGAGGTCTTCAGGTCTACTTCGTGTCGTCAGAGGGGTTCAGTTTGAGTGACTTCTTCATTCTGCAGTTCTACCCGGTGTGTTTCTTTGATAGACCCGACTGCACATTGTTTCCCTGATCGCTGTTTCTGGTTTCGACCAAAACCCAGAGCGTAATTTCTTTTTAATTCCCTCATTATTGGCTGACGGTGTGCAGTCTGTCTTCATAAAGCTCTGCTAGGTGCAGGAGCTTTTACTCCAGCTGCTCAGGTATGCATGAAGAAATCTCCTGCTAAAGGGACAAAGGGTTTAAACTGGTCATTCTTTACTTTCAGCTTCGTAACATTTTCTTCATTATCATCATTTTCAAGTGAACCAAGCGGGATCCTGAGCACAGAGACTCTCTGGAAGCTCATGTTGGGCTTCATGATTCTTCCTCTATCCAGACTGCCTCTTCCAAGGGTTACATGTGCAAATTGAATCTCCTGCATGAATTTCAAAGCTCATTGCATGCTGGGACTTATTTGAGATTTAAGTGAGGCTCAACTTGCTGTAAATACTGATTTACCACAGATCTCCGTGGAATGTGATTTAACTTCACTTAGTGATTTTCATTTCATGTTTTGTTTGAAATGAGCTAATTACAGCAAAGGGGGGAAAGTCAAACTGTGTGTGATGGCGGGGGGTCTCTGATGGTGTGTGATGGAGCAAATGCTTACTTTAAGATTCCCAAACTATGGCATTATTCCTGCAGGATCCGGTGGCCGTGCGGTTGCTGCCTTCCTTTTCTTCCTCTGAGTAACTTTGGATAAATTAGCCAAGCAGGTCAAGCAGATGGCGTTCACTTTGTTTGCAGCTCGGTTTCAATTAGCAGAACTTTTCACCACCGCCTACAAGGCTCCTAATGTTCATCTGCTCATGAAAACTTAAATATAAATGTGAAAACTGCTCTGGTTGTAATTAATCTACAAGTGAAGAGCTAAAGTTAGGAAGACTGGTGAAATCTTTAACTAAAGGCTTTGTCTTCTTTGTTCTATCTTTGTTTTTGTGTGGAGTGAAGAAGGTAGTGAGACATCTGGAGGCACTTTTTCCCTATTTTTGACAACTTTGTAATTGTAGATCAAAAGTTCTCAAAGTTTAGAGAAGAATACAGGTCCAGAACAACTAGTGGTCACCAGAATCATATTATTCTAATTTGTTTGAAGCATATAAGCAGAAGAAATGGCTCTTGATCCCTACAGGGTTTAATTTGTGAGAGTAAGCTGCTCTAGCGTTTGACAGTGAAGTGTAATGAGAATAATTGAGCCTTAAATTGATTACTGTTTACAGGTGAACAAATTAAGAGCCTTTCTTTATGCAGAACAAAGTAAAATAAGTGAGCTGACCCTGAAAGTGTAACCAGACCCTGTAACATGAAGCTGTGTGAGGTAAGATGTACCCAGAGACAGCTGGAATAGCTTAGAGATCGGTGAGGACACACAGAGTCGTCTGTCTGCCAACAAATACCGTTTCAGCTTCTTTCCCTAAAAACAGCATTTTTTAAGCATTCCACTGGATCAGATCCTGGATCGTCTTGTTTTCTGGTCGTTCAGACTAGGCTTGTCAAAGATATCAATACTCTGAAAAGTATCGATACTGAAACATTGGATCCAGATGCAGTACTAACTTGTCATGGTATTGATACTAAACATTTTAGCATATGAGGCAAACGAAGAAGAAAACCCAAAGATCTTGGGTGCACCATCACCTGTGTGCAAACAGCGCTTTAAAGTTGTGGCAATGAAGTCAAGCTGCACAACAAACTTGACCAAAGATGAGAAGGACCGACACCCTGGCCTCCATGGTGAATTCTGACAGCTTAATAAATTAAAGTTATCTTCAGAATTTGCCTAAATAAACGTATTACTGATGTCAGGGCGTCCGGTGGTCTGCATTGATGATGTGTGATTAGCAGCAGCTAGCATGCTACTAGGCGTGTGTTATATTTGGGTTATTTAATTAGCACTGATTGGCACACTTATTTAAGTAGCATCTGTGATTCTGTTGAGAAAGCTTGCTCCATGTTGAGATTGGGTTTCATATCAGTAAAATGTCTTTAATTATTTGTCGTTTTTATCCCCATGGTTTCGAACATTGTATCGAGTATCGAATATTTTCCGGGGTATCAACATCGAGTTTGAGATTTTAGTAACATGACAACCGTGGTTCAAACTCCAGCTTCTCTCCATGTCTTGTGAATCTCCTCCAAACTCTTGATGGGCTTTTTTATGTGATCCTCTCAAACTATGGTTACTCCTGTGGCCTTATTTTACCACACTTCTTCCATTAAGCTTTCCAGAATGACTCTTAAATACAGCACTCTATAAACGACCATTGGTGGTTTGCCCTCTGTATTATTCATGTGTAATATTCACTGAGTAAATATTGAGTTTTAAAAGGCGGTAAGCTAAAATCATTAAAATTAACAGAAGGATACGTCACCTGGGGGAGTTTGTCGGGTCAGATAATGTAAGAGCTGATGCTTCAAGTGATCCTTGAAAGAATACATTAACCATCTTCACAGCCGCATCCGTGATTTTTTAAAGGTGCTTCAGTAACTCCAGGTTATTTTTAGCAGTTTGAACTTTCAGTAAAGTCCTCCCCCACTGCAGATTGGTCACATCCTGATGTCACTGATGGCCAATAAAACGGATCCCCGGAGAAGCCTCCGTTTCCCAGCAGGCTTCCTTCATAGCTCAAGTGGGAGCATTAGTCTTTAATGCCTGCATGGAGTAACAGTGGACCGGCTCATTTAGAGAGGCTTCTTAAAGGTCAAACAATAGGCCAAGAATACATGGAACTGATTAGCAAAAGGTCCTTCTCTCTATTTTTACCTAAATGTTCCAAAAAACACCAAGATATTTTTTTTCCTTCATCCTTTATTTCACATCTTTGCATCTGATAGTCATTTTTTGGACAAAGTTATTGGGATTCACTGGATTCTCGTCAATCTATGCAAAGGAATGTTCCAGGAATGAGCTTCCTCCAATAAAATAGCTTGAATTAGCTACAGGTAACTGTAGTTTAATGCAGCTGCAGGTAAAAAGCATGTTTGGATATATTAACCCCAGATTTGATGCAGCAGCACAAAAAGTTTAGGTTAGATTAGATGCTCAGGTATTTGTCTTGTTCTTTCAACAACCTGTGAAGGGAAATTGCACTTTGAATTAACATATCTTAGAAACTGCAAATATCTAATCTCCTTGAGCAAACGTACAGGATAAGACATGAACACCTGAAATCTAACATTTCACCCACATTTAACTGCCTTCCAAACTTCCCAGAAACATCTGATCCCACATCTTTAGCGTCCTGAAACTCGTAAATACGAATGTTTTTTTTTTATGAGTCTGAACTGTTACATTGTCAAAAGACATCTTCTCTGAATGTCATTTAGTATCTGTCAACATTTCCATAATTATTCATTATATTTAGCTAATCTATAAAATCTTTTAAAAGCAATGTATGATTGGTTAACTTGAAGTATTGTTAAATCGTTCGTCTGAGTTTGACTGAGATGTGAAAGAGCTTCAGCTTTGAGATACTTTTATCTGCACAGAGAGTTTGATTACATTCCCCTTCTTTCCCTCAGTTTACACAATATGGCAGAAAATTAGGTAGAAACCATTTTTATTTAAAAAATAAACTGTCGGGTACCTCTAATCTAGTTTCCCAGACTTGTGTTGCAGCTTTTGGCCTTAGAGGCCGTCGTCTCCTAAGGAGTTCTGAGACTCACAGACAGAAAGCGAAACAACCAACAATAAGCCTCGTGAATCCGAGCCAGAACCACGCAGGGTCACCTTAGTAGATCCGTTGCCTTGGACACTTTGGAAAGTTCAACAAATTTGTTTGAAATTCCTGCTGTATTTCTGTCTTTTATCACATTTCACTCTATTCTGGATCCAAAATGATCAACCCTCAATGAGATCAACCAAACTGCAGTAGAACCAGCAGCCCTCCAGTCGCTGCAGCTGTTCTGGCCCAACCTTCCCCAGCAGCCTAGCTGAAAAGCAGGATTAAAGTTAAAGTCTGGTTCCGGACCACAGCGAAGGAGTTCTCCTCTCTGTTCTGTCATGGCGGTTCTGCTGTGAGAAGTTCACGGATCCAATGATGGGTCCAAAACTTTCAAGTCCACCATTTATTTTATTTTTAATTTTTTTTTAGGTTTTATTTTTTTGCTCCCCAACACAAACAGAATTCTGGGACAGAAAACTGTCCTCAGACTCCATCAGAAGTAAAAAAAATTAATAAATGATTCTAAAAGTTCAACTTCTCAATTGTAAAATGTCTCTTTGTAGCTGTTGTAGTAGTAGTAAAAAAAAATACAAGTTTTTTTTTTTTCTTTTTTAACTAGAGTTAAGTTATTAGAACAAAGACCAATATTAAAATATCTAAGATTACATAACATATTAGTTCACCATGTTTGTTTTAATCCACGATGGGAGCATAATTGTTTTATTAATGATTATTAATCTTAATCAGAGGAATAAAAAGGAATCTTTTGATGGGATTTGTTAAATTCAAAGGCAAAGATTTCTTCATCCACACACAATTTTGATAGCTTTTTGATGAATATTGAGACTGAATATTTACATCTATTTTAAACTTACTTTTCATTATAGAAGGAAGTTAATGTCTGTAACAGTATAAATTCAATGCCATATCAATGCATGTTGCCAGATCTGTGTATCTGTGTTCATTAGACACCCTGAAAAGAAAACCATGAAAGCAGTTTTCTCTGGAAGCATCCATTTTGGATTCCTCTGATCTGCCGTAAAGAAGCTAAACCGTGGCACCAATGCCAGGGCCTTTTTTTTTTTTTTTTTTTTTTTTTTTTTTTTTTTTAAAGAGATTCATGGTTCCAGAATAATGCGGCCAGCTGGAAATGACCCACGGATCTTTTCTTCTGCATGCACTTAAACATTTTGATTTGATCAGACGGGTTTCCGGATTAGCAGCATGGCCCGTTTAGCCTGCCAGTTGAGGCGGATTGGCTCGGCTACCTGTTGGTAATCTGCTAATCCAATCAATAACCAGCCAGTGCTCACATGCAGATACGGCATTGTAATAGTCTGAGCTCTCGATCCTGATCTATTAAATTTCAGTAAAACTAAAATAGTTCTAGATAAAGCAATCTAACAGCCATGTAAACGTGGACTGTTGAAGAACTGTTACTTTTCTATGAGGAACAAGATGAGCAGGTAAAGATTTAGAAAAGCAAATGACGGTTATTAGTCACCTGGACAGTATCCCAGTGATACTTAAAAACCTTTAAATTCTGCCTTATTTTTTTTTAACCAAACCCTTAAGGCAGCCAATCAAGTACCAATGCTGTTACGTTCTTTACAACTAAACACATTTCTATTTAGGTTTGAGCTCCTAGCATAAAAACACCTTTCTGGAATTTACAATGTTTGGGGAGTGAAAACTAAAGATTGTTTAGGGTCAGAACAGAAGATACTGGTGTAAGAAAGCTAAAAATCATTTGTAGTTTAAACATCTACGAATACGTAAAAATTAATAAAAAAGTAAAATGAAAGAAACTCTCCTGTAGACTCCATGCAGCACCTCCCACAATGTCCGCACACCTTTTGTCTGTTTTCCAAAAGATGAACTTTATAAGTTTGTCTCATGATGAAACATCCTCAGAAACACATTTATAACCTTTTTCTACTTTTTTCTAGCTGATTATTTCCAAAAGTGCTTTTTAATTTCCCAAATGTTTCAATATAACATTGATTTTAAACATTTTAAACCAACATAGCTTATTCTACTGCATTGCTTTAGAAGCATTAGTAAAGCTGTCTTGTTGAACTGCTTGCATGCATGAAGGAGTCTTTCCATGAAGCTCAGGAAAGGAAAACACACACAGTCCCTGGTTTGAGGAAACTGAAAGTGCTTCCTATTCCCCAGAGGGCAAATTTAAAGATTTTTTTTTCATGCTGAATGTTTCTTTAGGCTAAATTGAGGGACTGATACCAAGATCTATGGCTGGATTCATTAGCACCGTGATCATAACGGAAAAAAGATGAGACGGAAGAGATGAAAGGGCCTAGATTTCACTCCCTGCCTTCATTTGGCACAAATGAGGCATCCTGCAGAAACAATACATGCATGCGTGACGTGTGTGAAACACCACGGAGGGATGGCCTGTTTCTTATTGTTGCTCAGAACGGAAAGGCCTAAAAAAGAGAAATAAAAGTTGGAGAGCTGACCTTTGGTTGAAGCGCGCGCCGTCTCCTTACGCGTACGCGCAGTTTGGATTTGGCATGACTCGGATGCCTTCTGTTACCCTGCTGAGAGCAAATGAAGCTTCTTCAGGACTCGCGCTGTGCTTCTTCCACTGACTGGAACATTCTGAAGAGCTGGAACTGGCCCCGCTCCATTCATACTGACTGCACGCTGGAAAAGTGCTGCTCCACACGTCCAAGTCCGCTTCCTCAGAGCAGGATCTGCATAAATGACCCGGCAGAACTGTGACGGGGAGTATTAGCTGATTCCTGGACGTGACGTTAACAAATCCTTCTACAATCTGTTTAAAACGACGGCTAGATTCAAACAGAGAAATAAAAAGCATTAATTCTTCTACGTACGACGTGTGCCGGAGCGATGGTCAGTATAACATCTGTTTAACATTGCAGTGTGGATTTTCACATCCTTGACAAAATGTTCTGTTTGTTGCATTTGTGGGAAAAACATCTTCTGACTCTCCTGCAGCTTTTTTTGCTGTAATCTCCAGCATCACCACCAGGGTGCTGTGGATTTCTGGGGTATTAGGGTGTATTGCTGCATTAATGCCGCTGCAGTGACCCAGCAGTACTCTGCTGTTGCACAGCGCTCTGGCTGTGGCTTTCTGGTGTTCCTCCATGTGAACGCTCAAACTGTCTGACAGCGGGGAACTTGGCCCGTCCTCTGCTGCTTCCATTACCTCCATTGTTTAACGGCGCTGCTTCTGACTGTGTTTATTACTACGACGGCGGCGTTCGTGCTGGGTCTGCTGGCTCGGAAGTTTCCCCCCTTTTGGATGTAGATTTGGTTGTCATGTTTTTTGGAGCTATTTTTGTTTTTACGTCACACAAAGAGTGGAACCTCCCCTTTACGCCGACCTGGCAACGCTTCAGGTAGTCGGTACCAACGTCCCGGGTGAGAAAATGTTCCAGAGCTCCACAGCCTCAGTTCTCCCTTTAACCAGAGGCACAACGTACCGAGCTGAGCAGCATTTAAGGTACAGATGAGAGGAACCATCATCGTTGCTAATATACCAGGATCTGATCTCTCATCTAAAGGGGGAAAAATAGACAAACTTTGTCCAGTTTTAGATTTGCTCGTGTATCAGATGTTTGTGTCTGATAGAAAATGACCTGACTGGTGGGATATTTAGGTTATTATTTTCAGGTAAATCTCTGTCTGACCCAAACTGGTTTGTGGTGACCACAAGGAGGCCCAGAGATAACTAATTTTATCCTGGGTCATGTTAGAAGTGGGAATTCTCTAAATGGCAACACAACGTGGTGTAAAAAACGTGTCACGTTTAATGATGGTAACAGATTTAGGTTCAGTTCCTGTTTCTAATATTCTACCCAAAAACTCTGAATTAGTCACCCAAACAGACAATCTACTTCCAACTGAGCTTATTTTGGGGCATCTCAGGGCATTGCCCAGCCAGAAAGACTTGTAGTCCCTCTAGGCTTTCTGGGCCGGCCTGGGGGTCTTGGGACTGCCTAAAAACATCCTAATGGTGGCCCGCAGGAGGCCTGCTGAGCAGACGGCTGGAACAACTCAGCAGTGGTTCTACTGCAGGCTCCGTCCTGTTGAAGCTCCTGGGCCCTCCTGAAGAGGAAGCTCCTTTGTGCACAGCTATCTGGGACTGTGTTCTTTTAGTCATGACCTGTAAATCAAGATCTTTGTTTTTGGCTCAGCTCTTTCTTTGCCAGGACAGACAATGGTTGCAATATTACAGACAACATGGCGTCCGTCTGTCTTTTCCATCTTCTGCTCCATCCTACCATCACCCAGCAGCAACGTACCGAGAAACAGCTCTGCATGCAGTGACCCCAACCCTGGAAGGCAGCAATCTTTAATTTACTGTCACTATTTACTACTGATAGTAACGGTCAAACTATTAAACACTAATGAAGGTTATTTGGATAACATTTTTGCATCAGAAATATATATACTGTGGCACAGAAGCTGCTACCCTAGCGACCCGACCCCGGATAAGCGGAATAAAACGGACGGACAGTGTCTGAGCCTTTTAGGCAAGGCAGATTTACTTATTATAGCACATTTCAGTGCAAGGACAATGCAAAGTGCTTTACATGATTAAAACATTGGAAAATAAAAACTGAATAAAAGCAAGTTAGAAAACAGTTGGAATAAAATATAGGAAAATAAACAGGACAATGGAAACTAAAAGCAAATATTAATCTAGTGTTGGTTGTCCTTGGTGGTTTACTGAAGGGTTGATCTATTCTGTTCAATAAATGAACGTTATGATTGAGCCTTTATTTATAATTGTATGTATAAAAACCAAATTACAATTAGCTTGTATAAAATGAATTTTCTGGTGTGTTGGTTTATGCTAGTTTATCTGTTTAATTTAATCAAAGTCAGGTTGAATGCATCACAAAGTTTTTAATCCCCACTTCACATGTATATATATAGATATATATATAGATATAACATTTTCTGTTAGTTTAAGACTCTAAACTCTTCCCAGTCTTGCCGGATTGTTGATGCCGACCCCCCCCCTCCTGTGTTGATGTTGCTTTTCAGGAGTTTTTCTGTCACAGGCTGACATTGTTGCTCTGCTAAAAACCAACGAGTTCAGTCTCTGGTCTTCAAAGGTTAGAGTTGCTCGCTCTCGATTCATGCAGTTTGTGGATTAGCGCGCCGGACCTGACAGCTCGGCCCGTTGGCGTGCCTTCTGGCCTGGGCGCTGATGACTGGGCGACGCTTCCTGTCAACACGTGTCCATCACTCTCAGCCCTGTTGTCCTGTTTTCCAGCTCTCATTCCGCCGTGTTGCCGACTCGCTGGCGCTCTGACAGCTGGGACGTTGGTCACCCGTGCCGTGAACCTGTTCTCGGCACGCCGGTCACACGGCCGGCCCGACGGAGCATCCGATTGGGTGACGCGTTGTTTTCCTGTCGTGTAATCCGTTTTCCTGTTAAGCCAAATGCTTTTGAAGAATCATCAAATTAGCAGGATACCGCCTAGCTCCTTAACTATGTCTATAAATTGGTCTTTAAATTGTGATCATTACCAAACACATCAGGGTTTTAATTAAGACACCCAACAGGGTTGTAGCAGCCGTATTAAACGGGGTATTTACCTCCATTCAGACCTGCTCCTGGTTGCTGGATTGTGAGCAGATAAAGTAAGCACTGATTGATAGTGCTCAGCGCAGGGAAGCTGTTTTGTAGATCTTTTACAAGCTGCTGTGATGAAGTGGAGCATTGTATTTAGGAACTGAATGCATCCTTCAAAGCAAAATACAGTGAGCTGAATGGAGGAACGGGGCATTTCAGTGGCTCAGATACAGACATTTAGTGAAGTGGAGCCGCCGATAATTAGAAACTGTTCTTTTGGAGTGCTACTTGGGAATCTAGATGTTAGAGGAAGAACAGTTTTAGGCTTTTATCTCAAATTGTCTTTTATTGAGTGCATGGTTTTGATGGGAACTGTTAAAGTCTGCAATTGAGGAAAGTCGTTTATAACCCAAGTCGAGCAGCATCATCCCTCTGTGGTTTTAAAACAACGCAGAATAAAGGTTTGTTGTTGAGTCTCTGCTTTAAGCGTGTTGACCGTCCAGTTGTCAGCTTTCATATTATATTTCATTAAACGGCAGCCGTGAGTTAACAGCTGCTGGGGTCGTGTGTGCAGAAACGTCCGGACGCACCGGGGAGAAGATGACGTTTAGATCAGTTGACAGAAAACCTTAAAGGCAGCCGGCCTTCGGTTTCACCGATGCGCAGAAATTCAAGCTGATGTGTCATTTAGGAAGAGGGGGGACAACCAAAGCTTCTTATGAAAGTAGCCGTGATTATAGAAAGAAACGGGGGAGATTTCAAGAAGATGAACTCGTGTTTGGAGAGCAACAGTCAGGTGTTGTTGACTGTAAGCAGGTGGAAGGCTGTTTGAAGGAGCTGCTGAGTTCTAATGTGAAGAACAGGAGATAGTTGGGCTTGGAGCTCTGCGATGGTTTCATGTGTCTTTGTCTTTAACATCACCTGGTTACTGATGTCTGGGAACCCGACAGCGACGCCAACGTCTAGTTTTAAATCTGAACCGTAATGGAGCAGAAAATAAGCAAGCATCCATACAATCTCGTGTTTTATGGTTAAAGAGGTGAAGAAATACGTCAGGAAGGAATAACGAACCTCAAAGAGCTTAGAGTGGGCCTTTTGTTTTGGTCTGTAAAGTGAAACTTTAATTGTCTTTGACTGGATGGAGAATACCTGAGCATTAACTCATATCTTCATCTAAAAGATGATTTACCTGTAGGACATTTTGGAAAAAGGAACCAGTTCTGCTTCTGCTACATTTAGTCCCGCTTGTTCAGATTCTAAATCAGTGTCCTCAAACCCAAACCCTTGGTTCTGATAAACGCTACACCTGTCCTCTGCTCTACACACCTGGATCCAGCGGCTAACCTACCTCACCGGCATGCAGTTGAGCTCCACACGGCTCTGCTACTGAAGTTTGAGACCACTGATTGACATATATATTTAATCTATCTCACTTTACTATTCCTTTAAAAGGGACGTATGCACAATCCACTTTTTTATCCCTTAAATTCATGTTGCTGTGGGCTTGGAGTCTTTAGGAATCTCCAGGAGCTGCATAGAGATCTTTATGTTGTGTTTGGATCATGCTTTTCAAGCCCTTCAGTTTGTTCTGTTTTTAGTTACACGTCAAGCAATGGCAAATCTGCCATTTTTATTCATTGGCGCGGTTTTGTAGTCCAGACTGAAGGATGCTGAAGCTACAGGTGGATCAGCATGCTCCAAAAATAGCCGACCAGGGTGGATTACAACGATATGTGACCTGGAGGGAGGGGAGTCTCCTTTAGATTTAAAAAACGGCACCAACACGAGTCTCTCTGATGAACCTGAGAACGAGGTTAAAATTTACTCTTAGCTGTCCAGTCAAGTGTTTCTCTTTGATGAACCCATGTCTCTAAGAAATCGCTTCAAACAACTGATCTGAGACTGTTTTCTATTAGAGGAATATTCCTAAACTGAAAAGGTTTGTGTCAGAACAGGAAAATGATCAGTTTTACTTGTCTCTGTTGATTTTACATTACTGCAATGGGACTTTTTACCAATCGTCTCCAGGTGGTGCAAACTGGAACCAAGAGTAATGGATGCAAGGCGCCTGTAATAATGTTTTTACATCGTTTACCAGTTATCTCCTGAGCTCACTTCCAAACCTGCGTGTTAACCTTCAGGGCTTTGCATGGCCAAGCACTCAATTACATCTCTGACCTGTGAGCGCCTTACAGCAGGACCCGACCCTACAGGTTAGCCGACCAGGGACTTCTCAGGCTTTCTCCTGTCTGGACAACTGACAGTGTTTTTATTCCTTTACAAAGCTGTTAAATACTTTCTCATTCAAAAAAGAGAATTATTTTCTATATTTATATTACACTTTAAGGCATATATTTTTAATTTAGTATGAATTTAACTTATTGTATAATTTAAAATGAGACATATGAATAAACTATTGAATTTTGGAGAAGGCGTGGGATTAAATATTAACTACTTTATCCCACTCCTTTTCAAATATGTAAATTATAATAGTACAATGTTGATTTTGTTTGATGAATTAATTTTGTTTATTTTCAATGCTTTGTTTAAAATATGCTTAACCCAAACATACTTTTATCTGTGGTTTTATTTATTTTATTAGCTTAGCGCTGGACGATATAGAAAAAAGCATATCAATAAAATAGAAATCATATTGATCGATATCGATAATTATCAAAAAATTTAAAACATATATTTCAAGTGCAGCTCAGCCCATTTTGTGCTGCTGCTTATTTTTCAGATGAAGGACACTTAATTCAAACACAACCCTTTATTCAACAAACTTTTTAAGTCTAAAAAAAAAGAAAGTCTTTAAAGGGGCGGAGCTTGATTCCTGAGTCTGCGTTTCTGATTGGCTGGGAGGATGTAATGACAGTAGTATTAACCTACATGATAGGCTAGAATGCAAAAGGAAGGAAAACTGTTTTTCTATGGAACTTTTTATTGATCTTTTTTTTTCTATTGAACCACTCGCCTGTCGATCGATTTGTATTGTCATTAAATTATCGTTCAGCTCTACGTTAGCTTATGTTGTCC
Organism: Fundulus heteroclitus; assembly: GCF_011125445.2. Classification (NCBI taxonomy): domain Eukaryota; kingdom Metazoa; phylum Chordata; class Actinopteri; order Cyprinodontiformes; family Fundulidae; genus Fundulus; species Fundulus heteroclitus. The sequence goes on along the minus strand of NC_046371.1, from coordinate 2,290,458 downwards.
TCTCAGTTTACAACTGCGCTGATGCATGTTCAAGAGCAATTAAATAAGTTGCTTAACCAGATTAAATGTCAGTTTTCAGTCTTGGATTTTGTGAAATAAATTTCTAAATAGTTGTGACTAGTCCGGTGCGACTTATGTCTTTTTTTCCTCTTTATGACTTCATGACTATGAGCCACTTATAGTCCGAAAATACAATACATTTCCATACAGTAGACTGAATAGTTTATATTAAGTTATTGAAATCTACCTGATTATGGACCATCGGAGCAGAAAAAACGGGACGAAATGTTCCACACATAAAGCATCTAAACCTCTTTAGTTATGAACGTGTAGATGAGCGTATGATGGAGTAATCTGCTGTGTGGCCTCAGAGATTGACTTAAAAGTGAACGTGGACCCGCCTCAGCGTTGTCTTTGACAGATGCCTTAACGGTGAACACTTGAAGGCAGCTAAGCAGCACCAAAATCCTTCAAATCAAAGTGTCCCTCAGAGAAGCCATCAGTGTGAGTCAGTGAAGCGTATACAGTACCTTGGCTTATGTTTACGCTGGCAGCTGTCAGTACAGCAACTCAACTCTGCATCTCTGCTTCTATCACTCACTTTTAAATGTCGACACCACTGCTTTCTGCTCTTATCTGCTTATCAGGTGGCTCTTTTTTCCCTCAGTCACTCTGCCTCCTCTTATCTTTGGTGTGTGTCCCTCGAGTCTTCTCTATTTGCAGACTTTCTTCCTCCTACCTCTCTTTTGTTTGCAGTTTTCAAACTGACTTAACTGCACTTAACTTGAGGATGTATTAGGAACTGTTTTTTTTATCAGTTAGGGTTGTGATTGTCGTTTTATTTTATTTTCCCAGTTTTTCTACACATTCTGGATTAGAAGGGATTGTGATCTAAGCATTGTCTACGTCTTAAGTGTGCAAAAAGAAAATAAAGTATTTCTGGGCTTGATTCGCTGATGTGAAGATAGTGGACTTTTTTAGGTACCTGGCTGTTCACCTGAACATTTAACGGGACTAATGCTGGCAGCAGACTCTACCTGCTGAGGAGGCGGAGGTCTTTTGGACTGTAGGGGGCGCTCCTTTGACTCTGTGTTGGCCTCAGCTGTATGCTGTGGTGTGGTTTGTTGGAGCAGCAGCTTATAGCGGTTAGATTTAGCTCAACACACTGCAAAAATGGATCTAAAAATAAGTAAAATGTTCTTAAAGTTAGTGTATTTATCCTTGATTTGAGTAGGTAAAATGGATTATCTGCCAATGGAAAGAGTATTTTGACCCGTAAAATAAGATAATTAGACATCTTGCACTTGAAATAAGATGATGGAGATGAATTGTTCCTATTTTAAGTGCAAAAATCTTATTCCATTGGCAGACCATCTTATTTACCTGCCCAAATCAAGGAAAAATACACCCATTTTAGGAACATTTTACTTATTTCTAGTTCTGTTTTTACAGTGCAGCAGGGTCAGCTCTATCCCAGGCCTCTACCCAGATGCCTCGGTCAAACATGCTGTAAAATCAGTGTTTGACGGCGACAAATCAGCTTTTTGCTGCTGGCAAACCTGAACTCTACATAATATTCTATTCTCTACATAATATATTTGTGAAAATATAGCTCCAAAAGAGCTTTTTACACTGGTTTTATTCAAAGATGAACATAGTTATCTCAGTTTAATCGATGTCCTCCATCTTCCACATCAGGACTGGAAGTTCTTATTAAAGTCAAACTTTGGTGTTTTTTTTTTTTTGTTTTTTTTATTATCTACTGACATGAAAACAGGAAAACAGGCAGTCTTCAGCCTTTCTGCTAACATCATGTTTGATGTCCAAGGTCACACAGCATGTTGGCATGTGTTTGTGTCGGTGGTCCTGCTTCAGAGGAGAAAGACCTCTGAGATGCTTCTCTCTCTCATTGATGGCGTCTATGAATCTTTCTCCACTGCGGCTCTGCGTCTCCAAACTGATGACTTCTCCTTTTATCAGAGGCCTTAACAAATGACAGTAAACAAGCATTTCTTTGAAATAATAGGCGCTCATGTGAAATCCTCTTTCTGCTTTAAAGTTTTTTAAAATTGAAGGCGTTAAGGGATGCAAGAAACATGAAATCCCTCACTTAGATTTCCACGTAAGTGTATTGATGAAAAGTGTTTCCTTCAAAGCAAGACTTTGAGTCTTGTTTTTATTGCAACAGGATTTCATCAGTGGCGTGATGAAATCTCAATTTAAATTGTCCTGCGGTGATGTTTCAGTGATGGTGCACCTGACGAGCTGTGGCTGAAGGGGCAAAGGAAAACAAAAACTTCTCTTATCAGCCTCTCTTTGATTTCTTTTTCTTGTGCTGCAAGGCTAGGCTGGGATGGAAAGGCCTCTGTGAAGTCATGGTTCATGAAAAAGTCAATGCGGAGCAGTTTTTGGTGCCGGCTTTTTCCTGAAAGACGTGGAAGCTGAAGTGATGCAACAAACTCTCAAAAATAAATAAAAGAGGTGTGCTTCTCCTTCGATACATGACCTGTTTTGTAAAATGCTTGAAGATGGTAGAAAAATCCTATTTCTCTGTAGATGGAGGATGTAGACGTTTCTTCCAAAAGAGCAGATGGCCCTACATGACCTAACACAGCCACAGTAAATGTAGTAAAACCAGCTTTACCTCCATGACTGGTTTATAGAGGCCCGTATTTATCGACTGATGCAGATTTCTTTCGGTTGCCACTTCCAGCTTGAAAAGAAATCAGGATTTGAAGCGGGAGTTTTGTCCAAGATGAAGGTTTTAAGTGAAAAGATTGAAAAATCTTCCATGGACTAGAAAAATCAGCAATATTGAGCAAAGCAACATGGTCGGTGTGTCCTGACCTCCGCCAGCGGCTGATGCTTCAGCCTGGAATTGATTCAAGACTTTCTGGGCGATCCGAGCAAAATCAAAGTGCAGCGGACAATTCCCTCATGTGACAATGGGGTCATCGCTGTCATTTGGATTAGAAAACCATTTTTCTCTACGTGCTTCCAGCTCCCTCTGTCCTTTATCTCGGAACCATTACCATCAACCTTAACGCCCCACTCGAGGAAATGCTACCATTTTTATCTTTCTTCATCCCTTCCCTCATTTATTAGGTCAAATACCACCATAAGCGGATGAAGGTCCGCACCCCCAGCCAGCCGAGGGGGCCATTAGCTTAACTTTTGGCAGCTTTGACCATCAAGCACACGGCCGGGTAGCAACGGAGGACACCCAATCAAACTTTGGGGCAATAGAGACAGAAAAGGACAAAAGCAAATATTGTACCACAGAAATGTAACGTGTGTGGGCGAATTGAAGCCAGAATCAGCGAGGTCTGATGGGAATCGGTCTGTGAACGGGAAGAGGAGGCGGCAGCTGCTGGTCAAGCTCATGTTGTTGCCCACCTTCATTCGTTCTGCAGCACCAAGATTACTGCGCCATTCCTTTTAAGATGAAAACTAAGGATTCACGGATTTGTTGTGAACTAGAGATAACCAGCATGATGGACGGTATGCAGCTGGGTACGCATTAGTCAGGAAAAGTGTAGTTCCTCATCTAAAATATTTGATAAAAAGAAGTGGGAAATTATACAACATGGAGCTCTCTGCGGGTCTGAAAGTGGGGACTAAGTGGTGCAGAGCCGTAAACTGAGAGGGTTTTTGTTGCTTATGTGGATTCATTTCTGGGTAATTAGCTAATTCTAATGTAAATATCAGCCAGGTGCTAAAGTGCCCGGCTGCAGGGTGACTCCTGGTACAGTACATTGCTGTTGCCTCATGTCTTTCTGCAGGTACGTACAGGTATGAACGCTTTATGGAAAAACAGAATCCGTTTTTATTCAGAATAGAAGCTGGTTCTGCTGGAGGTTCTCCTCCCTGTTAAAGGGGAGTTTTCCTCTCCACTGTCGCTTCATGCATGCTCAGTATGAGGGATTGCTGCAAAGCCATCAACAATGCAGACGACTGTCCACTGTGGCTCTACGCTCTTTCAGGAGGAGTGAATGCTGCTTGGAGAGACTTGATGCAACCTGCTGGGTTTCCTTAGAGAGGAAACTTTCTGACCAACCTGGAGGATCTGATGGAGTCTGACTTTGGAAAGAGCCTTGAGATGACGTGATGTTAATTGGTGCTATATAACTAAAAATGAAGTGAAATTAATTAAAAGTAGGAACTCACATTTCAAGCATAAACACCAGCAACTGCAGAGAGAGAATTTAAGCACAGAAGCTACTTCTGCTTTTATTTCCCTTTCCTCATTAAAAATATCTAACATAGCTCAAAACTTAATTTGTGAAATAGGTTTGAGCCGTTCCTTATAAACACTCACAGACCCCTTCATTAGGTACGCCTTCTGCTGGTGACTTATTTCAGCGAGGCATCTTGAGGTAAAGGAGAGCAGCTGCTGGAGTTCAGACTCAGCATCAGAACCGGGATGAAACTGGATTTAAGCGTCTGGATGTGGCGCCGTTGTTGGTGGTGGATGGGCTGGGCGGAGATTTTTACCATTTTCACCATTCTCACCGTCTTCCAGGGTTGCAGAGCACACACAAAACCAGAAAACTGGTTTTGTGGTGATAGAACGGAAACAGCTGAAATAACAGCTCAACAAAGTGTTTAAAAGGTAAATGGACTGGACTCGTAGCTTTGTTAACATACCAAACTCAGGATGCTTTCACACTACAGCTTCATTTGTTTCAGCAGATAAATCACATTTTAAACCTGAGCTATGCGTCACATGTTGCTTTAAAGTGTCTTACACGAGTAAGATCAGCAGGTTTGGCTCTGGTTATAATACATATAGTCTAAATAGAATAAAATCTATTGATGTGTATATATGTAGAAAAAAACGCTGTAAAATCAGTGATTATTATATAAATACGCCATCTCCTGGAGGCCAACATTTATCTGTTTTTATTGGTTCCTGTACATTTTTGTTCACTTACATAAATATTTAATATTTTTAGTAATAATGACAGAATATTGTTGTAAATTATCTTTTTATGCTTTATGTGAAGTCTGATGGTGAGATGTTTCGGACCGTCCCAAATACCAGTGAGAGTGTGATGTGAGGCCATCATGCAGCTAACTGAGCCGCCCATTATCTTTTATTCTGCTTATAAATAAACGTAACCTAAATGCTGATATTATCTCTGTGTTTGCTACGTGTGACGGGGAAAGACTTTACTGCTGATGCTGATCAGCTGCGAGGTTTGTCCAAAGCTGTCTGCAGCTTTATTTAATGTTTTTGACTCTTAAAGACTTTTCTTTCATCAACCGTAATTATTTAAAACCCCTCGTGTTTATAAAATAAACTCTGTACTGAAGTGGATCAAGATTTTTTTTTTTTTTTTTTTCTTTAACAATCCAAAGGGGCATAATTTATTTCTATGTACCGTCAGATTTTCTTCTTCTACTCTTTGAGATCAGCAAATCCATATTTATGATTCAATTTTAGATGCTTCAGGCTGTTAGTGATTGCAGTGATATTTTTACACTGTGTTTACCAATTACCCAAATTTATTAAGTAGCCTATAACAAAATGAACAAAATACCAAAGTGTGAGTCACTGGATGATTTGAGAATAATGTTTTACTTATTGATGGGTAGTTTATGAATGTGTAATCCTTAAGTAGCGTAACTATGTATGTTAATTATTTTTTATTAGCAAAACATTCTTTTACTTTTCTATGTTGTGTTTGAATTTTGTTCCAGTTTTTTTCATTCTGATCTGAAAACTTCTTGTTATTTCAATCCTTAAAAACAGCACTTTCCCTTATTTACTGCCTGCTTTTGAGTAAATAAAATAAAATAATAAAAAATAAGTGATTAGTGATGCATAAAAAAATTATTTTTATACATCACTAATAATTAATACTTTTATTTGACTGTTGAAATATTTTGTATTTAACTGGTGAGTTCAAAGAAAGCCTAGACGTTTTGCATCTTTATAATTTGTAAATTTAATTAGGAAATGTGTAAGTATGTAACTTATTTAATATGTTAACATGGTGAAAAGTTTTATACTATGTGTGGCGCCGACTAAGTTCTGTGTTAACGTGTACCAGCAGAGGTTCAGCTTCACAGATTTCAGACCAGACTGTCAGCAGGAGAGCAAATGGATCAAAAATCTGCATATTTAATACACATCCTGTTCTTTTATTTTTCTTTGGGACAAATTCATATTAAATGTGACCAAAGTTGCTGCAGATACCGTGCAGGTTAAAGGCATCTGCAGCAGATACGTTTGTTTTTTTCAGTAACTCAGTCACAGTTACTTAAAGATAATCTGTCCATGTATGCTTAAACAACAGAGACAAAAGAGAAATCTATTCTCCTCAGTTATATTGTCTACATGCTAATAAGAGGACTCTCCACAGTTCTAAGTGGGCCATATTATAGGCAAACCGTTTGCTTCATCCTTAGGGAGAACTCTTCTCCTGTTTGTGTCCATTGCGAATAATTTTCTTGAGCCAATTCATGTTTTTCTTTGAAGGAGGAAGTCTGGGTGGTTGGTGGAAAGCTTTCAAGCCCCTTTGCTTTGAACATCAAACCGCTTGTCTTAAGATTTGCTCTCAGTGAGAGAAGTGAAGAGTGAACAGAGAGAGAGAGAGAGAGAGAGAGGGGGAGGGAGGGAGAGATAGTGACACGAGGAGTACCAGGCAAGGTGTCAGGTGAGTGATTTTAAAGTTCCCCTGAAGGGCTGCACTGCCGGCGCAGATAAGGACAAATTCCAAATGTCACGACGGCTTCGAAAAGAAATTAAATTTGACTCAGAAAAGGACATTTCTGACACGCTGAATGAATGATTCATATTCTGCTTTAATGAGCCTTTCAGTTAACAAGTTGTCCCTTAGAAATACTGTTTTTGGTGTTATCATTTAGTCCCGTTCCCTGTGTGCCTGCCCTTTGGCCGACACCACTAGCTGGACTCGTCCTCCGCCCAGTTCAAGGACGTAATTAACTTTGTGCCCAAAAAACACCGTCAGGAAAGGTCCTTCACTCCCCGCAGTATTAGCGGTGCAATGCAAAGCTGTGGATCACATTAGGAATTACCCAAAAGATCAAGATGAAGGGTTCAGGGTGCAGAGCTGGTTAACAAAGCCGAAGTCATGGATCATCAGACAAAAATAATCACCCGTACAAGAAAGAGGCGTGGCATCTGATCCAAAAACGGCTCGCAGACCCTTTATTGTGTTTAAAGGGGAACTGGTTCATTATGTTGTATTCAGCAAAGAACAAGCACTGTACGTTCATTAGATCAGAGAAAGTAACCCTTCCCATAATTCACTCAGTTCATTAAATGCATCAAAACCAAGAACTACACCTCCATGTTCGGCCTGTAGACACATTAACCTACGGCGCAGTTTTTGACTATTAGCAGCCAGATTTATGCCTAATTATGGCTAAACCTGTTCATGTGCATACTAAAAACTAAATCTGTTTTTTTTTCTGTACTATATTTAAATGAACTATTTCATTTAGAATCTGATTCCAAACAAAAAAGCAAATCATTTTGTTCAAATATTCATAAATAGATTAACAACCCTTTAAACCTCAATATTCAGCATAGAATCAAAATTATTTGAAATATGCATCTTGTGTCATAAATGGCTGATATGCAGTAGCTTGATTTGTGTGTGGCGGAAGAATCGACCTAAAGCTCATCAAGCCTTCTTTGTCTCAATTTCAGTTGTTTTTATTTTTTACAGGGGTTGTGAATATATATATATATAGGCAATTTTAAGCAAGATCGTTATGAAAATCGACATACATCTGCTTTACTTGAATGGCATGTTCATTTTTCTTTCCCATTTTGAACAGTGGTTGAGAGAAATCAGTGTAACCTGACATTTCTAACCCAGGAAACAGGAAGTAACAGATTCAATCTTCCTCGTCAGTCTGATCAAACTTGAAAACAGTGAAGCATGTATTAAACAAACAATTATTTCTTAACTCCAGATTTTTCCCCACACTAAAAACATGGTTAAATGTGAAATTAAAGCTTGGATTTTAATTTAATATTGTTTAGTGGCCATTGCCATCTCAGAGTAGCTCGTGCCTACGCTCATGCATGTAACATGTCAGTTATTTGGCTTTTGATAGGAAATAACTGTATAATTGTCCAGACCCTTCAGCTGTATTTCTGTGGTGTTCATCTGTGTTGGCGTTGGTCTGAAGCCTTTCCCGCAGAGCGGTGGCTGCGGTTTTATAGCTAGAACGATTACACCAGCTCATGCGTTCACAGGGAGAAGACCCGGCTCTCTTGTGTGTCATATTGTCAGATTAAATATTAATTTGTGTTCTGGCTTCTGTGAGACGTTTTTGCAAATGTTTACAGTGGGTGTTGTTTCCAAGACCTGTCAGTCCTCCTCACCGTCCAAAGTGGAATTTCACTCTTGCGACGGCGGCCATCTGGTGAGGCTCAATGTCGGGAATGTGCTCGGTGCAGCAAATCAATGTCACTGTGCCGGACCCTCCGGAGGCACCGCCGCCGCAGCTTTGACTTCTTTTGCTCACAATGTTTTATTGTCATTGTTACTCATGCAAGAAGAAACCAGGATTCAGTTCAGTTTATTTATTTATTTGGCGCCAATTCACAACACATGTCATCTCAAGGCACTTTGCTAAGTCATATGGTAGCTGCCTCGTAGCCTTTTGGCAGTGAGATTAATCAAAAGGGGGCTTCATTCAGTTTGGTACAGCTAAAAGCAGTTCCCATGGATGGATCCTCAAAAATGGGTCACACTGAGCAGCACAGAAAATTTTAATTTAATGTTCCTTGTGTGACTAGCACCTTTGAACCTGTATAGTTTAAGAGTAATGTTAGTTTTCAGCTTTTATTATACACATTGAAGGACATGTATCTTTTTTTTTTTACAACATGTCCTCTTGCTCACAAAAGGTGTTTTCATTTCCATCCCCAAAACTCAAGAATTGTTTATAAGTGTAAAAGAAAAATGCACACAAGCACAAGGAGCTAAGACTAATTTAAAATGCAATCATCAGTGCATACCTGGATGGCCATCAGAGACAAAAGGAGTGATAGCAAGGACTCTTTCTCAAAAGTGAGTCAACAAAATAAGGATTAACTTGCTAGTGGATCCAACACTGCAAAAACTAAAACTAAAAATAAATAAACTTTTCTTGAAATTAGTGAATTTGTCTTTGATCTGAGTAGATAAAAAAGATGAGTTGCCAATGGAATGAGATTTTTGCACTTAATATTGGAACAACTCATCTCTACCATCTTATTTCAAGTGCAGTATATCTAATTATCTTATTTTAGGGGTCAAAATACTCATTCCATTGGCAGATAATCTTATTTACCTGCTCAAATCAAGGTCAAATGCACTAATTTTGAGAATATTTTACTTTAGTTCAGTTTTTGCAGTGAATGAGACAGAAGTCAGGAGAATTATGGTGAGACCAGTAGCTGGGAGACTTCAGAGACCGGCAAACTATGAAGGGGCTTGGAAGCGTTCAGTTTGAGCCCAATGTGTCTTCATTTCTCCACAGCGATGATTATTGGCAAAAACATTAAAATTCTGGCAGCGTTCAGATTGGCGTAGCATCTTCTGCGGTTCTGAGCGGCATCGGTAGTCATGACCACGTTCCACACAGCTCACTAGAATACCTTCCTTTATTAACGAGCCATTCAGTGATTCACTCATGAAGAATTAACTTCAATGCAATTTCGTTCTTCTGCAGTTAGCAAGATCTTGTTTTGCCCTGAAAAGTCACTTCGAGCTAAGGCTACGCATGTGGTGGAAGCATAGCTAACATATACAAAAGCAGTCAGACTGCAGCGATTATCCTATTATCATATTATTGGTGTAACATAGTCTGTCGACATCAGCAGGTGTGTTTTGCTTACAGAACACACATAAAACATATAGTGCTAAAAATAAGCCCTACCTGATTGATAAAAGCTGTGATCACCTCGATGGTCTGGCTGTTAACTCTGCTTGAACTATCTGTCCTATAGCCTTAGCATAAACACTACATTGTGTTCTCATCACGTAGCTGTGGGCTGTTGCTGCCCTTAAATACAACATTCAAATTATCTTATGTCGTTAAATGTGTTTAGAGCAGTTTTTGCTGGGAATGAGGAGAAAACTATCCTCTTTCTCTGTTTATTCCATGACACTCATCCACCTTTCCTTCATTGATGATCTTTGCAGCAATCGTGCTAAATGGCGACCCCTCCGTTCAACATAAAGTGTTTTCTGTCAAAAAGCCACGCCTTCTGTAATTGCGTTGAGATATTTCTAGACTATGCCATTAGAGATGCTGTCATCATTACGCATATATGGAAGTGCCTTCCTGTTTTACACGCCAGGAATCAAAAGGTTGTCGTTTCAGAATCTTGTGGTTTAAAATGACTTATCCTTTAATACAACAATGAAAAGGATTGATGTTGAATTTTTTCTTCTAAATTTTAGACATCTTTTCTGGCTCTGGCGTGATCTTAATGTGTTCTGTGATACTTGGTGGTTGAGTTTGCTAAATTAAACTCCATTGTTGCGTTTTCTTGCCGATTTTCTTTGTCACCAACATTCTTAAGGACTGTAAGCATTTTGTGTGCATCTTGTGTTCACCTCTCTTTGTCAACCAACATGAAGGCTTCCGATGTAAAAAAAGACGCGTGCAGGCTCGTATCTATTCAGGACATTTCACGCCAACGTCACTGGCGTTGTAAGCGTTACGGCACAGTTGGTGTGGATTCACTGGCTCGCGTTGATGTGTGAAAGTGGCACCACTTTATGAGCTCGGTCCATGAAAGTGGCATTGCCTCACCAGTCAATGGCATGAATTATGTATGGCAGGAGAAGGTGAAAGCTGTGTTCTGCATCATCTGCAGGCTGTTGAGCAAATTAACATTTGGACAGCCATTTGCTGGATTTAGGAAGGGTTCGGGCCTTATTTAATGGCTTGCTTACAGCTCAGAAATAAATCTCCCAGTCATTTCTCCTAACAGGTTTCTCCTCCTCGAAATCATCTTTGACTGACTGAGGCAGCCCCCACTCTCCAGGAGCAGACTGTAAGGCGTGGGCAGTGGAAAGGGCAGATAGATGTGATCTTTAATTGGCTCGCTTCCTGTCAGCTCTAATCAGAACCTGTGTTCTGTCATCTGCACCCTTTGCAGGTTGTTTCTCTGAAAGACAAGCCTTCAATCTGACATGTTCATTTTTCCCCCAGAAAGCGGTAAAGGTAGAGGATTTCCATAAACCCTGAATTTTCTATTCTTATTTTTTTGACATGTTCTGCCTGAGCTCAGCCTGTCATTTTGCTCACTTTGCAGGAGTTAGCTGTGTTACTGACGTGGAATGGGTCAACTTGGTCTTTTATAATAGTAAATAAACAAACAAAAATCTTTTATTAATTGTAGTGCTACCCTGCCCTTAAAACTTTTACGTACACCTTAGTTAGGCATACATGTCAATTATAAGCTTTTAGGGATTTAGGAATCTGGTACAAATAAGAATTCACAGGTTTTAACTATTTTGTAAATTTTCCCTCAGCCATGTCATTTGATCACTAATGGAGTTCATTTAGATTGGTTGGGTTTCTGGTACAAACTGGACTTTTAAGCATAATTTAAAAAAAAAAAAGAAATAGGAAGTAGGTGTGAGGTTTTGGCCACACCTACACACAGTCAAGAGCCTAATATTAACCTGCATCATCTGTGTCTTTGGGATAATTCTCCTGTTAGAAAAAAGCTATCAAAGGAAGGTTTCAAAAGAAAGTGAAATTTTAATAACTTAAGCAATCATAGTCCTATTATGAGTCTATAGGCACATTTTGTACATGTATATACGGAACTACTTGGTGCTATCACTGAATCCCATATTTACAGTCAAGTGGGTAAGAAATGTGTCAATGGTCTACACACAGGAAACACAGATGTTATTACCAGGAAGTAACTTTTTGGCAAATGCTAGTAGCCGCTAGCTTTATATTTGAAAACTTTTAACTCATCTGTGAGCTTTGCTGCAGTAAATGGTCGAGTCTCTCCAAGCAGCATTCACTCCTCCTGAAAGAGCGTAGAGCCACAGTGGACAGTCGTCTGCATTGTTGATGGCTTTGCAGCAATCCCTCATACTGAGCATGCATGAAGCGACAGTGGAGAGGAAAACTCCCCTTTAACAGGGAGGAGAACCTCCAGCAGAACCAGAACCAGGCTCAGTGTGAACGCTCATCTGCCTCCACCCACTGGGGCTTAGAGAAGACAGAGCAGAGACACAGAAAGCTCAGAAGCTCACATTGACCCAGGAGTACTTTCTATGTTAGATGGTAATAGTGGATAATCTGCCTCCCCTGATGATGTCACAGCTAACAGAACACCAGACCAGGTGTACCTTCTATGAAGAGAAAAATGACAGAGAACAAAAAGTTAAAAGTTGAAATAACAACAAACAATGCAGATTGGAGAACAGTAGGAGAACTCAGTAGAGTGAGAGAAATAGACCCTGATGTCCTCCAGCAGCCTAAGCCTATAGCAGCATAACTATAGAGATAGCTCAGGGTAACATGAGCCACTCTGACTAGAAGCTTTGCCACAAAGGAAAGTTTTAAGATTAGTCTTAAAAGTAGACGGGGTGTCAGCCTCACGGACCAAAACTGGGAGTTGGTTCCACAGGAGAGGAGCCTGATAGCTAAAGGATCTGCCTCCCATTCTACTTTTAGAGACTCTAGGAACCACCAGCAGACCTGCAGTCTGAGAGCGAAGTGCTCTGTTAGGAACATACGGGGTAATCAGAGCTCTGATATATGATGGAGCTTGATTATTAAGGGCTTTATACGGTAGAAGGAGAATTTTACTCAGCAAACCAGCCATGTTCAGCAAAAGTCAGAAAACGTTAAGTTTTTTTCCCCCAAACAAACCAAATAAGTTGAGTAATGCTGTTGCATGTAGATGTTAGCTAGTCTGTGCAGAACTTTCCACATATTTACAAGACATTTTATTGCCACAATAGAACAGAGTCAGGGACGAGATGTTTCATGTTCAGTGCTGTCATTTGGCACGTAACGATCCGGGTGCTCTCTGTGTAGAGTTTCGAGGGTCATTGTGATAACTCGACTAGAGTTTGGCATGTGCAACTTTAGGTTTTGTTAGTAATAGTTTAAAGAATTAAAGTCGGTCTTTCGGTGCTGTACTGTGGCTGTTAATGATGATGGGGTTCCATAACTGCTATGGAGAGGGGGAATTGAATCTGAGAGGATAATAAATCCCTCAAAATACCTTTTGAAAAATGTGTCCTCTCACTTGTGAGATGATGGTTAAGCCCTTGACTGTGCTTGAAATCTGGATGCTTTCCGACCAGTTTGAATTAGCTCTACTTGTTCTATCAAGATGAGCGGTCGGAATGTCCAGTCAGGATTATGCCAGCTGCTTGTTGACGGCTTCAAAAATCTCGTCAGTTGAAACAAACTTGCTGAAGGGCATTTAACCGACTCTGGATTTGACCCTTTGGGTGCATACTTCTAAATGTGTGTACCCACTCTTGTTTTTCAACTCCATTGCAGTGAAAGGATTTCATTCTGGGAAAGAAAATGGTTCAAACAGATCTTTTAAGGCCCAGAAACACTAGGACATTCATGCCTACAGTGGGGGTAAGTGACCTTTAACCCGCTGCTGTAGGCGGGAAAAAGCAGCAGCCTAAATACAGTTGAAAGCATCTAAGGTGGAAAATTTAACGTGAAAGAGCAAACAGTACAGCAGGGTATGATGTTATGGAGCCGCTGGGGTTTTCTCTCTGTATCACAGCCCATCGCTCTGACTTTAAATCAGACAAATACTGCCAACATTGTTTGAGCTCAGAGCTCCTTTGTGGAGCTCTGAGCCTGTCCAGTAAATTAGCTCCTTCATTCACATTTTCTTCCATGTTTCTCATAGATTTCCCAGAGAAAGGTTTTACAATGAAGTTCTGGCCAAAATAAAGCCTCTTCAGTAATATGACCTGCGACTCATTTTAAAGCTAGCTGGAGTGACATGCTTGACCTTTTTTCCTGCAGGAAAATAAAAATACATTTGGGATCATTGCATCGACACAGTTACCCTCATGAATTCCTCCCTCTGGTCTTTAGTCTTGCTTGGATTTTATTCTTGCCTCCGCCCCAAGTGTTACATGATTTCCCCTCAATCTTCATTCAGGAGAAATGTCTGAACCCTTTAGCATAAACGAAGCCCAGTCATAAAGGCTATGCATCCACTGATTGACTAAAATATCTTAACTCCATTCCCATCGCTTTCTACATTAGTGACCCACTTGGGCAATTTGAGCTGCCTCTCTTTATTACTCCCATGTTAGCTGGAGGAACTTAATATTCCAACAATACCTTTTGGAGCATACATTGACAGTTTTTAACCACTAAACCAATTAAACATGGACAAAGCAATGTCTCTTTATTTCTGTTTAGTAAGTGAAAAGTTTATGAAGGTAAGTTTTTATTTTATACTAACTATGTCCATAAATAAAGCTTCTTAAAGGCTGAAATGCAGTTTGAATAATGCTGGACCAATTCCAACAAATGCTTAGTTTTGTGATTTTGGACTAATATGAGCTACATTTAAAGCAAAGCTCATTAAGGGTGGTTGCTTAAAATATTAGAAAAGACTTGGACCTGTAGTTCTGCAGTTAATGCTGTGGTCACGGTAAAAGAAATTGCACCTCATATCAAACCGGGGTCTTTTGTATTAGAAATAGAGATCGACCGATACAGGTTTTTCAAGGCTGATGCCGATTATTCTGACATCAGTGTAACCCGATATGTGCTTTTTTATTTTTGGGTCGATTCTTGAGGCCGATATTGTTTTTCTATCTCCATTTATATGATAAAAACGGCACAATGATAACAAATGTTACACTAGTCTCAAAATTTGCATCTGAAACAGCTTATATTAACAATCAGCCTCAGACCAGAGCTTGAAAGGTACAAACTGAGGCTGTGTCACGAAACAAACGTGTCACAACTCTTATGGCAGCGCTTTGCTAGTATTTGATGAACATTTCACAGCGAGAAAAGAAGCTTTTTAGTTCAGTGAGGAGGAGGAGAAAAAACACTAACCACCGCTGTAATGTATGGACATTATTGTATTAAGTTAGATCCTATACATGAAGTGATTGGTTATTTTTGTGTGTGGGTACATCGTTCTTCATGGGAACGAACACATGCACAGCAATGGCAGATCAGACTAGCTAATGGATTGGCCGATACCGATACAGGAAAAAAAATGCAAATATCGGTCGGCCTTTAATCAGAACACAATATGTGGTCTTTTGTAGTTTTGGTTGATGCACACAATTGTCTTAACACAAATCAAAAATGGAAAGACAATAGCTCTGACCTTAGAAAAGTAATTGTTGCTTAATGAGAGAATAAGGACATTTCATCGTTCTGCAGAGTCAGGTTGTTCACAAGTGAGGAGTGTCTCTGTAAAGTCAGACTGTGCAATGCTCAGAGAAATGGCAAGAGGCTCAAGAGCTCCATCTCAGACTCTGTAGGCCTCCGCAGGTAAAATGTTAAAGTTTGTGATTGGACAACTAGAAAAAAGACTGAACCGTTTGGAGCAAGATTATGCTGACATGGCGGGTTTGCAACGCTGGAGCTGAATGAACCAGAAGATTTCATTTGGACGAGGAGAGAAGGAGAGAAGTAAACCCAGCATCCCACACAAACAGCTTCTACCAGCCGTAAAGCACGGTGGTGGAGGACTGATGGCTTGTTTTGGAGCCACATAGCTCCTCTGTATACAAAAGTATTTAGCAGTCATCAGTGAGGTCATCATTTAAAAAAAAAAACAGACTTCCTGCTTCTACAAACTGAAGAGCTTCAGTTAAACAGTTACTGTTAATTCATCAACTTTAGAGTCAATTTATGGAGTGTTGGGACGACAGTGAGGCAGGAGCTAGGGAGTTCATCGTCTGACTGGGGGTTGCCGGTTTGAACCCTCAGTCTGACCTTCTCTGTCCTTGTGTCCTTGGGCAAGACACTCCAGCCGCTGTGCCTTCTGGCCGTGGCAACGATTGTATGGCGGCCTCGCTTCTGTCCGACTGACCCAGGGCAGCTGTGGCGCCAACACAGCTCACCACCGTCAGCATTTGAAGTGCTTTGGGATCGTCTGGACTTGACAAAGCATACAAGTTCAGATCATTTAACATTTCTTGTGGAATATTATGGAAATAAAAGAAATACCTGAGCTTTACCAAGTGACCAGAAATGAAAACCTCTGAAAAAATCTTTGGATCAATGGCATGTAAACTACATTTAGTCTGCCTCGGGTTTCAAGAATCTTTAGTATCATCATGCAGCCATAATTACATTTTGGTGAGATGCCGGCTCTGAATATACACAAGACATACAAATCAAAAAAACATCTATGGAAAAACAAAATATGCGCGTTAGAAGAGCCTCAAAAGTGCAAAAGCGTGAAAAAGGTGTAGCTGTACAGGAAGGAGAAAGACTTATCAGAATGGGAAACATACTGTGCAATTATTAATAGATAAGGCATATTCAGATGATAATGTTAAATAAAAAAGAAGAGAGGCAGCAGTTCATTCACAGAGCGATGTGAAAAACTGTGTGAATGCACCAGATAAACATTTCCTGAGAAGCTAAAATGTGTTTCAGCGTGTTATAAAAATGACAGCAGTGTATTAACAGAACGATGTAAAAATTTTACAATTTTCATGAACGCACAAACAAACAGTTCCTGAGCAGCTAAAAGTGTGATTCAGCTTCTCAGGGAGTCTGGAGGTTACGAGGACGATTACTCTTCAGGGGTCTAGTTAAAGTCCAGGAAACAAGGAAATCAGGCAACGTCTGGAAAAGCCTCAAATTTGCTTTTATAATTTTCAGGTCCAGATATGTTTGGAGAGAAGAAAATCAAGTATGGAAAAATGTTAGATTTTCAATTCAGTTTGATTTATATAGCGCCAATTCACAGCACGTCATCTGAAGACTCTTTACCAGACTTTGTTTGCTCCTGCTTAATTAATGCACTTCTGTTCCACTTATTAGTCACACATTACAAACTGATTTTACACTTCACTTACGTAGTGAATGCACATATGTTCAGAAATAAAAAGCAACATTTGTACCATCAGTTTGGTCCCTAGTCAACTTTAAATTCTGGTTGAACTCTTAACAAAATAACACATTTTACAAACTGGGCTTTGAAGAATCTGCATTTAATCAAGGTTGCTTTGGTCCAGGAGTTCTAGATTATGATAATCTGAAGCCTGTTTGATGATCCTTCCTTGTTGAACCTGTAGATAATGAGACTCACCCACCAATCAAGTATGTTCAAAGTTATCCTTTTGTATTAAAATGTGCAGTTTTTGAACAAATCTGGCACAAAAATTGGGTCCAGATTTTAATAAAATGTGTAGGAACCCTGAGAAAAAGGCAAGGCAAGTTTATTTATATAGCACAATTCAGTACAGAGACAATGCAAAGTGCTTTACATGATTAAAATATAGGAAAATAAAACAGAATAAAAGCAAGTAGGAATAAAATATAGAAACAAAATCAAACGTTAGTTCTAAAAGAGATTAGTTTTCTGCAACCCTGAAAAGCCTCAACTAGGTTTAAGCTAACTAGTATTTAAAGTGTCTGTTCGCTTATCATCTACAAGTTTTTTTTTTTTTACATAATCATAGCTATAAAGAAAAAAATGAATGAATAAAAAATCTAGAAAACTGTTCTTGACGACAAACAATTTTAACTAAAGTTGGACTGCAATATGTAACAGTTTTGAAAGAACGGCACCAAATTTCTCTGCATATGAAGATAATTTTGCTCCACTCCTAAAAACAAAAGTATTTCTTGGCAGAAGCGTTTTGCTGCTGGTGTGACTTTGTCACAGTTTGGTGACTCATCGCTTTATTCCCCTTTGAGACTTTATTTCCTGCCTCTTTCTTAAACCAAAAAAAAAAAAAAAAAGTCTGGCTTACATGAGCTGAAATTATTTAAAGTTTCTCTTTTTTGACTCTTTGCTTTGAGCTGTCAGACAGGAGAGACGACTGTGTGTGTTTCTCACCCTTCCCCGGCTCTTTAGCAGCAAGCTAGCTGTGGCTCTTCTTCTCTTTTCATCTCTATCTGCTCCGGCATCGCCGTGGGTTCCCGACGCTCAGACGCACTGCTGCATACGTCATTATTACTCAGACAGGTCTGGTACCGGGGGTTAGGGGAGGATTTTTATCTCCAACACTGTGGAGTAAACGTCTTCCTCGCTGCTGATCGCACACCGGCGCAGGTGGAGGACAGAGTCGTCTCATTGTCATGCATACCTTCATGCATTTCTAAAGTCATAAACATGTTTGATCCTTATTAAATGAACATGTTTAAAGTATTTGATTTACATCTTACAGTAGTTTCGAGGCTCCGCTGTATTTTTCTTCCATTACCAGACATGCTGGGTTCTGGGGAGTACTTTTCATTTGCGGGAGCTTGATGTGTTTCTCAGCCGGCTGTGCGTGAAGGATGGGTTCGCCTTACCCAACATTTACTTGAACTGTTGCACTTAAAAGCAAACAAAAAGCCAACAGCAGCATCTGCAGAGTGAAACACTCAGTAATGCTATTTGACTAACCCTGATTACCTCTGTCCTTCTCTCTCTCTCTCTTTTCCTCCAGGTAAGCACTTTCTCTGATCTCCGCCGGGAATGATAATGGAAGTCGGGGCGGGGGGGAGAGTGTCGGCCAGGCGCGCATCCTGTTGCCGTCGGCCCTGAGGATGGTTTCATGCTGCTGAAATGTGAGGCCGGAGCGATTAAGGCGATGCATCGAGCCACTGCGTCCATAACAGAGATGCTCCCAGGTTTGGTTGTGGCTATGTCAGCAGTACGAGCACAATGGGGTCAATTCCCTCCCATCACACCCTGGAAACACTATCCAGGGAGGCCTTCAGCAGACAAAGAGCCCAGGCTTGAATGTGAGGGTGTGTGCAGCCTGAGAAGTCTGCGGGGCTGTTTTGTTGGATTGCTGAAGCATTGTGTGCTCTGGAGTGTGTACAAGAGAGTGAATGAGTTCTGTTTTACCGTTTGGTGGTTAAGAAGCACTTTGTGGTACCGAGGCTCTGCCAGCTACTCTATCACTTTGTTAGATTTGTTGTCAAGAAAAAGGAAAACCCAAACTGTCGTGGACCATTTTTACCCATAAGCCGGGTGCTTATAAGGTATAATAGAAGAATTTTCTCTGAATTTAGAGGGATAGAAAATACTTTTGGTAACAGGGTTCTGTGAAGTAGTTGATGTTTTACCTGTTGTAGTAAAGGTTTTATCGCAGCCAAGCTAATGTCCAACTAACGGGACAGAGTGCATTTCAAGTATAACAATGTAAAATCAAATGTATCTCACTGGTTGTAAGTCTGCTGCATGACAGCCATCTGGGTTTTATCAGGTTAACATCGTCTGCGTTGTTACCTGCAGCTACGTGTGCTGAGAACGTTAGCTTTACCGTTCAACCCGATCAGAGACTCTGCTGGTTTTATTTTAGTATAAACCTGAAACACTAAGAATGAGTGAAAATCATCAAAAATGAAGTAAACACCAGTTTTAGTTGTAGTTTTCTCAAAAAAAATACCTCACTACACACATTTATACATTTTAATACATTTATTTGTTTTGCCATTTGCATCGTTATGGAGCAAAACTGGGTGTATAGCAAGTTGTGAGCTGGTTATTGATTCACTGTTTCTGTTGTGGTAGCTAGCCTGCAGCCAGCTGCTTCACACGCTGCACCTGGCTCCACGGTTGTTTTTAAAAATCATAATGTTAATGAGACCGATGGATGGCGCTCCTTTCGGGTTCCAAGACAAGACTTTGTGTTTTTGCAAATGGAGATATGTTCCATCTGCTAAATGTGACTTTGTTGTAGAAAGTAGTAAAGAACCACCATTCAGCTGGTAGCTAAGTGTACATGGGAGCCTCAGTTAAATACTAGTTTTCTGCTGTCACATAAAAAATGCAGGTAAGCTACTGATTACTGTTAACTACTTTGTAGAAGCCTAATTAAAAATGATCCAAACTGTCTTAAGGACATAGGAAGCTTGTTTTGATCACACAGCCTCCCAGCTAGTATTTCTTTTGCACAGATTCATTTTCTGTCCTGGTGTTCAGTATTTTCCATCTATTTCAAGGTTGACGTTTGGTTTTCTTCTGCCAACCATAATAAGTTAAAGTTTTTAAGCCATCAAGCCGGTGGAGGTTGGCCTTCCTGGTAGAAACAAGGGACTCTGGATGAGCACAGGAGTTCAAAATAGGTTAGGCTTTTTTTTTTTTTAGATTTGTCTTTTCTGTCCTTACCCCGGTGCAGTGCATGCATCCAGAATAGCTAACCTGCACACACTGAGCCAAAGGGGAAAAGGGAGCAAATAAATAAACTAGAATAACACTTGACTGACACAAAGCTGCTACAATTTGCCCTGCTCCATGACAGATTCAGAGAATATTTCCAGCTCCATTATTGCCATTACTGTTGGCTGGACAGACAAATAAAGGAGTGTTTTCAGGGCGAATAATAACCACACAGAACAGCTGCAAACACCAGTCATTATGGGTTTAAGTGAAAGCTCAGCAGCACGCTCCCAACGTCCGTTAGCAGCCGTTAACTTGTCTTTGTGAGAGGCGAACCCGCAGCAGTCCCGACTGATGGCTCTTGTTTTTGTTGTTTTACTTTATTTTATTCCCGTGTTGCAAACTGGCACGATATTAAAAAAGAAAAACAGGCAAATTATGGCAAACAGCTCTGACAGATTCATTATGTTTAACCCAAGGTACACAGTGGAGAATTTGATGTGTTTTGACATTCTTCTCTGCCAAAATCTCTAATCTGCCGAGCTGACAAGTTGCCAAGATGGAAAGTAATGAGCCACTTGGAGAGTGACTCGCTCCCCGTTCCTGAGTCGACTGTAAATTGGGTAGTGTGTGTAAATACTTACCGTGGAGTTTAGTAAAGTACACAGACGGGTCCTGTGATATTCTACAGTGTGAGCCTTTCTCTAACACTTGCCACCAAAGTGGTGGATCAATGGTTGTCATGGTTTCCCCCTAAATCCTGGCTCTCTAATGTTTTATTTTCAATTAATTTGGTCATTTGAAAACAGCTGGGCACATTCCTGCAGACGGGCCGGTGTTTGTGTTTGCGTGAGATTAATTCCGACTAAACCGGAGGGTCTGCGCTCTTTGTGAACATGCAGTCGTCCAGCAGTGCTGCTCTCTGATGTGTTATTAATGGGTTTTTGGCAACAATGCCGCTCATTTGTTGTTCAGGAGTTAATGACGTTAATGTATCCCTGGCACCAAATGTTGAAAACATCAAATTATCGTTGACTGGATTCATGGCATTGTGTTTTTTTTTTCTCTCGTTTTAATCCTTTTAAAGCTACCAATCAGACTTGTTAGAAAATCACTTTGTTTATCGTGCTCTGTTGTTTCTTTTTTTTGGGGTATTTACTGTAAAACATAATTTTCCACACATACATGCCGCCTAATGACATCCCATAAGGCGTAACTCAATGGATCAGACTGCTTTTGAGTTTGTCCAATAAAATTCAGCTTACTTTTAATCAAAATTGACAGATGTTTCTTTTTTTTTTTTTTTACTTTCAGTAGAATATGTCAACAGTACAACAAACATGGGCATTTCTCTTTTACAGAGGAATAGAATAGCTCAAAATTATCTAAGACCTTCATTGTTCATTTCAAGCTAATACCAACTAAAACCAGACGGTCTGGTCCATTTGTGTTGAGATGATTTTTAAGTCCCTGCGATCTTTTCTGCAGTACTTCTGCATCACCCAGAGTTTTAGCTGTAGATGTTCACATCTGGGAGAGATCCAATTAGCCTGATAAGACCAGTTACCCGTTAAGCCGATACCGAGGGGTCTACAGTTACTGGGAGTCTCTGGTTTCTGGCATAGCTGGAAGCTTTGAAGAGTCCAGAAACAGCTGCAAACATTACACTTAGAATAAATACGGTAACACCCAGAAAACAATCTGCTATTTAAAAAAACAGGCAGGATGTGAACATGTGACCCTGTGCACACCTGACCACACCAGATGAAACTTTATCTGGATCCAGATCCAAAAAGATGCTCCACCGCTTTTAGACCTGCCGTCGACACGTTGACCATCTATCCGCCCGACACCAGACGGAAGAAGCAAGAAAACGTCAGATGCAAGAAATTCAAATCAGTTATAGTTCTAAACACAATGATGATCGTTTTCCTCAGCTTTGCCATCCGTGGGGGCATCCGTCATTGAGTTGCAAGTTTGAAACCCCTGAAGCTCAAATGCAGCTTGAATCTTTCAAAATCTGTCACCGGCCAATAGCAAAACCAGGAGGAAGTCTCCATGGGACTGTTTGGAGTTATTTACAGGCTTAGAAAGAGTGGAATCTAAGTTTTTCAATTTTGTCTAAGAATTAAAGAAGATGGGACCATTTGAATGTTGGCGCTCTGCAAAGAAGATTAGTGAGAAAACAGGCCTCAATTTTTCTTAAGAATCCCCCTCAGCCAGGGGGTGTTAACAAAAGCTGTTGATTTGAATTACTTTACATAAATGCAAAAAGCATATTTTGCAATAAAGCAAAAATCTGAATTCTTCTCAGAAAGTGAAGGTTTTTAAAAAAAATTTCTCACTTTGTGCTCTGCCTACTTTAATCTGGCGGGTCACATTACTCATCCGCCGTGAAGTTCAGTGCCCAGTGTGACGTCATCAACCTGAAAACACACAAAACTGAGTACATTTTTTTTTATTATGGTTAATCTTTTACTGAAGATCATATTTATTTAGCCAGCTCTGTTTTTTTAGACATTTGTTGTTGGGAAATAATACCCAGCTGGGAAGCGCCATCAAGAAAGAAGCAAAACAAGCCGTACTCCTGCTGCTTCAGCGTCATTTAGTGTAGAAGCGCTTTATGTCACGTCTATTGTATTCATTGACTAAACTCTTAGAACATCAGGAGATGATAAACGTTCCGCGGCAGGTAGAACGTCCGTCTTTGCGGACGAGCATTGTGTTTATGGATAAACTGCAGAACGTCTTCACGCTGATGCATCAGTGAGGCAAGCGCCGTTAACAGGACGTGAGTTCAGGCATTTCCCAGCCGACATTGTTCTGAGCTGGTCTCCATTAATATGACTGCGGAGCAATTCTTTGAATCAAAGCGCTCCTGTTCTTTTAAAAGAAGACAAACAATTTAGATTGTTAGGAAAATGTCGGTAAGTGAGAAAACGACAAAGCAGAAATCAAAACCTGTGTCGCTTCAGTAGCTTTGAATGGTAACAGATTCACACAGGAAGCAGCAGGAAAAAAAAACCTCCAAAGAAAACAGTGACAGATCGGCTTCTTTCACTTTAAATCCACTTGAACCTTTTCTTTCATCTTTCATCCTGTGCTAACGGGTTTGTGTTTTTCTTTCCTTCGCTGACATTTTAAAAAGGTGACACAGCATCTCTGCTGTTCAGATCAGCGTCTCGCTCTTTGTTTTTCATTTTGCTCATTGAACTGTCCCGGGTGAGAGCTTCCCTTTCGCTGAGCTCTGACTCGAGCTTTAACCAGCCATCAGTGGCAAATTTTGGAGAGGACAGCGTCTTAAAAATTGGACAAATATAAGATGAATTACACTTCAAATAATATTAAAAGCTAAATAGACCAAATCTAATATAGTAGGACATTTTATATGTACATATGTGTACTAAAAGTAATCAGACTCAATTCTGCTCATTTACAAAATGCTGATTCTCTCAAAACTAAACAAGACAAGCCGATTCAATTAATATCAAATTCAAATGTATGATATCAAATATTAAATTCAGATCCAATAACAGTAGATCAGCTGATCAGCTTCATTCAAGTTAACATCCAACACAATCCAATTATGTTAATCATTTAAGACTATTTGGATCAAAGATATCCAAGGAAGCCCAGCTGATTGCAATAACTGAAGCAGTCCCTCTCTCTGAGCAAGCATGTGGGGATAGTGGAGAGGAACGGCTCTTTTTTAGCAAGAAGAACGTTCTAGCAGAACCAGGCTCGGTGTGAGCAGCCGTCTGCTGTGGTTGGCTCAGGGTTTATAGGACAGGAAGATTTACAGAGAAAAGGTTCAGATGCACTGCACCTGGAGTACCTTCTATAGGAAAGGAATCAGAGAACATTCGGTTACTGGCAGCCAAACTATGACGGTGACTCTGTTCAGGAAAAGTTACAGACCAACACAGAAATACCGGTCCAGGAGTACTTTCTGTGGGAAGGAACAACTAGGAGCAAACAGAGTTTAAAAGCTCATTGCTTATAAATACAGAAGTAAGCCAG